>NW_027437546.1:329000-658000 GCF_965140245.1 Athene noctua | reverse complement strand
GGCTCGGGGCTCGGCTGGGCTCGGGGCTCGGCTCGAGGCTCGGCTCTGGGCTCGGCTCTCTACTCGGCTCTAGGCTGCGCTCGTACCTCGGCTCTGGACTCGTCTCGGCTCTAGGCTGGGCTCGGGGCTCTGATCTCGCTTCGGCTCTGGACTCGGCTCGCCTCGGCTCTAGGCTGGGCTTGGGGATTGTCTCGGGGCTCGTCTCTAGGCTCGTCTCTGGGCTCAGGGAACGGCTGGGCTCGGGGCTCGGCTCGATGCTTGGCGCTGTGCTCGGCTCTAGTCTATGATCTGGACTCGGCTCGGCTCTAGGCTGGGCTCGAGGCTCGGATCTGGGTTCGGCTCTGGACTCGGCTCGCCTCGGCTCTAGTCTGGGCTTGGGGATTGTCTCGGGGCTCGTCTCGAGGCTCGGCTCTGGGCTCTGTGCTCGGCTGGGCTCGGGGCTCGGCTCGAGGCTCGGCTCCATACTCGGCTCTGGACTCGGCTCTAGGCTGGGCTCGAGGCTCGGCTCTGGGCTTGTCTGCTCTCGGCTTTGGGCTGGGCTCAGGGATCGGCTCTGCTCATGGCTCGGCTCTAGGCTCAGATAACGCCCGACTCTGGGCTCGGCTCTGGACTCGTCTCGGCTCTAGGCTAGGCTCGGGGCTCGGATCTCGCTTCGGCTCTGCACTCGGCTCGCCTCGGCTCTAGGCTGGGCTTGGGGATTGTCTCGAGGCTCGTCTCGAGGCTCGGATCTGGGCTCGGGGCTCGACTCGATTCTCGGCTCGATACTCGGCTCTGGGCTCGCCTCTAGGCTGGGCTCTGGGCTCGGCTCGGCTCTAGGCTGGGCTTGGGGATTGTCTCGGGGCTCATCTCGAGGCTCGGCTCTGGGCTCGGGGCTCGGCTGGGCTCGGGGCTCGGCTCTGGGTTCGGCTCTGGACTCGGCTCGCCTCGGCTCTAGTATGGGCTCGGGGCTCGGATCTGGGTTCGGCTCTGGACTCGGCTCGCCTCGGCTCTAGTCTGGGCTTGGGGATTGTCTCGGGGCTCGTCTCGAGGCTCGGCTCTGGGCTCTGTGCTCGGCTGGGCTCGGGGCTCGGCTCGAGGCTCGGCTCGATACTCGACTCTGGGCTCGCCTCTAGGCTGTGCTCTGGGCTCGGCTCTGCTCTAGGCTGGGCTCGGGGCTCGGATCTGGGTTCGGCTCTGGACTCGGCTCGCCTCGGCTCTAGGCTGGGCTTGGGGATTGTCTCGGGGCTCGTCTCGAGGCTCGGCTCTGGGCTCTGTGCTCGGCTGTGCTCGGGGCTCGGCTCGGGGCTCGGCTCAGGGCTCGGCTCTACGCTGGGCTCCGGGCTCGGCTCGGCTCTAGGCTGGGCTCGGGGCTCGGATATGGGTTCGGCTCTGGACTCGGCTCGCCTCGGCTCTAAGCTGGGCTTGGGGATTATCTCGGGGCTCGTCTCGAGACTCGGCTCTGGGCTCTGTGCTCGGCTGGGCTCGGGGCTCGGCTAGATGCTTGGCGCTGGGCTCGGCTCTAGGCTATGGTCTGGGCTCGGCTCGGCTCTAGGCTAAGCTCGGGGCTCGGCTTTGGGTTCGGCTCTGGACTCGGCTTGCCTCGGCTCTAGGCTGGGCTTGGGGATTGTCTCGGGGCTCGTCTCGAGGCTCGGCTCTGGGCTCTGTGCTCGGCTGGGCTCGGGGCTCGGCTCGGGGCTCGGCTCAGGGCTCGGCTCTAGGCTGGGCTCCGGGCTCGGCTCGGCTCTAGGCTGGGCTCGGGGCTCGGATCTGGGTTCGGCTCTGGATTCGGCTCGCCTCGGCTCTAAGCTGGGCTTGGGGATTGTCTCGGGGCTCGTCTCGAGGCTCGGCTCTGGGCTCGGTGCTCTGCTGGGCTCGGGGCTCGGCTCGAGGCTCGGCTCTGGGCTCGGCTCTCTACTCGGCTCTAGGCTGCGCTCGTACCTCGGCTCTGGACTCGGCTCGGCTCTAGGCTGGGCTCGGGGCTCTGATCTCGCTTCGGCTCTGGACTCGGCTCGCCTCGGCTCTAGGCTGGGCTTGGGGATTGTCTCGGGGCTCGTCTCGAGGCTCGGCTCTGGGCTCTGTGCTCGCCTGGGCTCGGGGCTCGGCTCGATGCTTGGCGCTGGTCTCGGCTCTAGGCTATGGTCTGGGCTCGGCTCGGCTCTAGGCTAAGCTCGGGGCTCGGATCTGGGTTCGGCTCTGGACTCGGCTCGCCTCGGCTCTAGGCTGGGCTTGGGGATTGTCTCGGGGCTCGTCTCGAGGCTCGGATCTGGGCTCTGTGTTCGGCTGTCCTCTGGGCTCGGCTCGAGGCTCGGCTCTGGGCTCGGCTCTCTACTCGGCTCTAGGCTGCGCTCGTACCTCGTCTCTGGACTCGGCTCGGCTCTAGGCTGGGCTCGAGGCTCGGCTCTGGTTTCGGCTCTGGACTCGGCTCGCCTCGGCTCTAGGCTGGGCTTGGGGATTGTCTCGGGGATCGTGTCGAGGCTCGGCTCTGGGCTCTGTGCTCGGCTGGGCTCGGGGCTCGGGTCGAGCCTCGGCTCAGGGCTCGGCTCTAGGCTGGGCTCCGGGCTCGGCTCGGCTCTAGGCTGGCCTCGGGGCTCGGATCTGGGTTCGGCTCTGGGCTCAGGTAACGGCTGGGCTCGGGGCTCGTCTCGATGCTTGGCGCTGTGCTCGGCTCTAGTCTATGATCTGGACTCGGCTCGGCTCTAGGCTGGGCTCGAGGCTCGGATCTGGGTTCGGCTCTGGACTCGGCTCGCCTCGGCTCTAGTCTGGGCTTGGGGATTGTCTCGGGGCTCGTCTCGAGTCTCGGCTCTGGGCTCTGGGCTCGGCTGGGCTCGGGGCTCGGCTCGAGGCTCGGCTCAGGGTTCGGCTCTAGGCTGAACTCCGGGCTCGGCTCGGCTCTAGGCTGGGCTCGGGGCTCGGATCTGGGTTCGGCTCTGGACTCGGCTCGCCTCGGCTCTAGGCTGGGCTTGGGGATTGTCTCGGGGCTCGTCTTGAGACTCGGCTCTGGGCTCTGTGCTCGGCTGGGCTCGGGGCTCGGCTCGAGGCTCGGCTCTGGGCTCGGCTCTGGACTCGGCTCTAGGCTGGGCTCGAGGCTCGGCTCTGGGCTTGTCTGCTCTCGGCTTTGGGCTGGGCTCAGGGATCGGCTCTGCTCATGGCTCGGCTCTAGGCTCAGATAACGCCCGACTCTGGGCTCGGCTCTGGACTCGTCTCGGCTCTAGGCTAGGCTCGGGGCTCGGATCTCGCTTCGGCTCTGCACTCGGCTCGCCTCGGCTCTAGGCTGGGCTTGGGGATTGTCTCGAGGCTCGTCTCGAGGCTCGGATCTGGGCTCGGGGCTCGACTCGATTCTCGGCTCGATACTCGGCTCTGGGCTCGCCTCTAGGCTGGGCTCTGGGCTCGGCTCGGCTCTAGGCTGGGCTTGGGGATTGTCTCGGGGCTCATCTCGAGGCTCGGCTCTGGGCTCGGGGCTCGGCTGGGCTCGGGGCTCGGCTCTGGGTTCGGCTCTGGACTCGGCTCGCCTCGGCTCTAGTATGGGCTCGGGGCTCGGATCTGGGTTCGGCTCTGGACTCGGCTCGCCTCGGCTCTAGTCTGGGCTTGGGGATTGTCTCGGGGCTCGTCTCGAGGCTCGGCTCTGGGCTCTGTGCTCGGCTGGGCTCGGGGCTCGGCTCGAGGCTCGGCTCGATACTCGACTCTGGGCTCGCCTCTAGGCTGTGCTCTGGGCTCGGCTCTGCTCTAGGCTGGGCTCGGGGCTCGGATCTGGGTTCGGCTCTGGACTCGGCTCGCCTCGGCTCTAGGCTGGGCTTGGGGATTGTCTCGGGGCTCGTCTCGAGGCTCGGCTCTGGGCTCTGTGCTCGGCTGTGCTCGGGGCTCGGCTCGGGGCTCGGCTCAGGGCTCGGCTCTACGCTGGGCTCCGGGCTCGGCTCGGCTCTAGGCTGGGCTCGGGGCTCGGATATGGGTTCGGCTCTGGACTCGGCTCGCCTCGGCTCTAAGCTGGGCTTGGGGATTGTCTCGGGGCTCGTCTCGAGACTCGGCTCTGGGCTCTGTGCTCGGCTGGGCTCGGGGCTCGGCTAGATGCTTGGCGCTGGGCTCGGCTCTAGGCTATGGTCTGGGCTCGGCTCGGCTCTAGGGTAAGCTCGGGGCTCGGCTTTGGGTTCGGCTCTGGACTCGGCTTGCCTCGGCTCTAGGCTGGGCTTGGGGATTGTCTCGGAGCTCGTCTCGAGGCTCGGCTCTGGGCTCTGTGCTCGGCTGGGCTCGGGGCTCGGCTCGGGGCTCGGCTCAGGGCTCGGCTCTAGGCTGGGCTCCGGGCTCGGCTCGGCTCTAGGCTGGGCTCGGGGCTCGGATCTGGGTTCGGCTCTGGATTCGGCTCGCCTCGGCTCTAAGCTGGGCTTGGGGATTGTCTCGGGGCTCGTCTCGAGGCTCGGATCTGGGCTCGGTGCTCTGCTGGGCTCGGGGCTCTGCTCGAGGCTCGGCTCTGGGCTCGGCTCTCTACTCGGCTCTAGGCTGCGCTCGTACCTCGGCTCTGGACTCGGCTCGGCTCTAGGCTGGGCTCGGGGCTCTGATCTCGCTTCGGCTCTGGACTCGGCTCGCCTCGGCTCTAGGCTGGGCTTGGGGATTGTCTCGGGGCTCGTCTCGAGGCTCGGCTCTGGGCTCTGTGCTCGCCTGGGCTCGGGGCTCGGCTCGATGCTTGGCGCTGGTCTCGGCTCTAGGCTATGGTCTGGGCTCGGCTCGGCTCTAGGCTAAGCTCGGGGCTCGGATCTGGGTTCGGCTCTGGACTCGGCTCGCCTCGGCTCTAGGCTGGGCTTGGGGATTGTCTCGGGGCTCGTCTCGAGGCTCGGATCTGGGCTCTGTGTTCGGCTGTCCTCTGGGCTCGGCTCGAGGCTCGGCTCTGGGCTCGGCTCTCTACTCGGCTCTAGGCTGCGCTCGTACCTCGTCTCTGGACTCGGCTCGGCTCTAGGATGGGCTCGAGGCTCGGCTCTGGTTTCGGCTCTGGACTCGGCTCGCCTCGGCTCTAGGCTGGGCTTGGGGATTGTCTCGGGGATCGTGTCGAGGCTCGGCTCTGGGCTCTGTGCTCGGCTGGGCTCGGGGCTCGGGTCGAGCCTCGGCTCAGGGCTCGGCTCTAGGCTGGGCTCCGGGCTCGGCTCGGCTCTAGGCTGGCCTCGGGGCTCGGATCTGGGTTCGGCTCTGGACTCGGCTCGCCTCGGCTCTAGGCTGGGCTTGGGGATTGTCTCGGGGCTCATCTTGAGACTCGGATCTGGGCTCTGTGCTCGGCTGGGCTCGGGGCTCGGCTCGAGGCTCGGCTCTGGACTCGGCTCGCCTCGGCTCTAGGCTGGGCTTGGGGATTGTCTCGGCGCTCGTCTCGAGGCTCGGATCTGGGCTCGCAGCTCGACTCGATTCTCGGCTCGATACTCGGCTCTGGGCTCGCCTCTAGGCTGGGCTCTGGGCTCGGCTCGGCTCTAGGATGGGCTTGGGGCTTGTCTCGGGGCTAATCTCGAGGCTCGGCTCTGGGCTCGGGGCTCGGCTGGGCTCGGGGCTCGGGTCGAGGCTCGGCTCTGGGCTCGGCTCTAGGCTGGGCTCTGGCGTCGCCTCGGCTCTAGGCTGGGCTTGGGGATTTTCTCGGGGCTCGGCTCGAGGCTGGGCTCTTGGCTCGGCTCTCTACTCGGATCTAGGCTGCGCTCTTACCTCGGCTCTGGACTCGGCTCGGCTCTAGACTGTGCTCGGGGCTCGGATCTCACTTCCGCTCTGGACTCGGCTCGCCTCGGCTCTAGGCTGGGCTTGGGGATTTTCTCGCAGCTCGTCTCGAGGCTCGGCACTGGGATATGTGCTCGGCTGGGCTCCGGGCTCGGCTCGAGGCTCGGCTCAGGTCTCGGCTCTTGGCTGGTCTCGGGGCTCAGCTCGGCTCTTGGCTGGGCTCGGGGCTCGGTTCTGGAATTGTCTGCTCTCGGTTTGGGCTGGCCCAAATGATCGTCTCTGCTCTTGGCTAGGCTCGAGGCTCAGCTCGCGCCCGACTCTGGGCTCGGCTCTGGACTCGGCTCGGCTCTAGGCTGTGCTCGGGGCTCGGATCTGGGTTCGGCTCTGGACTCGGCTCGCCTCGGCTCTAGGCTGGGCTTGGGGATTGTCTCGGGGCTCGTCTCGAGGCTCGGATCTGGGCTCTGTGCTCGGCTGGGCTCGGGGCTCGGCTCGAGGCTCGGCTCTGGGCTCGGCTATCTACTCGGCTCTAGGCTGCACTTGTACCTCGGCTCTGGACTCGGCTCGGCTCTAGGCTGGGCTCGGGGCTCGGATCTGGGTTCGGCTCTGGACTCGGCTCGCCTCGGCTCTAGGCTGGGCTTGGGGATTGTCTCGGGGCTCGTCTCGAGGCTCGGATCTGGGCTCGGGGCTCGACTCGATTCTCGGCTCGATACTCGGCTCTGGGCTCGCCTCTAGGCTGGGCTCTGGGCTCGGCTCGGCTCTAGGCTGGGCTTGGGGCTTGTCTCGGGGCTCATCTCGAGGCTCGGCTCTGGGCTCGGGGCTCGGCTGGGCTCTGGCCTCGCCTCGGCTCTAGGCTGGGCTCGGGCCTCGGGTCTGGGTTCGGCTCTGGACTCGGCTCGCCTCGGCTCTAGGATGGGCTCGGGGCTCGGATCTGGGTTCGGCTCTGGACTCGGCTCGCCTCGGCTCTAGTCTGGGCTTGGGGATTGTCTCGGGGCTCGTCTCGAGGCTCGGCTCTGGGGTCTGTGCTCGGCTGTGCTCGGGGCTCGGCTCGAGGCTCGGCTCTGGGCTCGGCTCGCCTCGGCTCTAGGCTGGGCTTGAGGATTGTCTCGGGGCTCGTCTCGAGGCTCGGCTCTGGGCTCTGTGCTCGGCTGGGCTCGGGGCTCGGCTCGAGGCTAAGCTCTGGGCTCGGCTAGGCTCTAGGCTGCGCTCGGTGCTCGGATCTGGGTTCAACTCTAGACTCGGCTCGCCTCGGCTCTAGGCTGGGCTTGGGGATTTTCTCGGGGCTCGTCTCGAGGCTCGACACTGGGATTTGTGCTCGGCTGGGCTCGGGTCTCGGCTCGAGGCTCGGCTCAGGGCTCGGCTCTACGCTGGGCTCCGGGCTCGGCTCGGCTCTAGGCTGGGGTCGGGGCTCGGTTCTGGGCTCGGATCTGGACTCGGCTCAGCTCTAGGCTGGGCTCGAGGCTCGGCTCTGGAATTGTCTGCTCTCGGCTTTGGGCTGGCCCAAATGATCGGCTCTGCTCTTGGCTAGGCTCGAGGCTCAGCTCGCGCCCGACTCTGGGCTCAGCTCTGGACTCGGCTCGGCTCTAGGCTCTGCTCGGGGCTCGGATCTGGGTTCGGCTCAGGGCTCGGATCTAGGCTGGACTCGGGGCTCGGCTCGGGGCTCGGCTCAGGGCTCGGATCTAGGCTGGGCTCCGGGCTCGGCTCGGTTCTAGGCTGGGCTCCCGGCTCGGATCTGGGTTCGGCTCCGGACTCGGCTCGACTCGGCTCTAAGCTAGGCTTGGAGATTGTCTCGGGTCTCGTCTCGAGGCTCGGCTCTGGGCTCGGCTCTCTACTCGGCTCTAGGCTGCGCTCGTACCTCGGCTCTGGACTCGGCTCGGCTCTAGGCTGGGCTCGGGGCTCGGATCTGGGTTCGGCTCTGGACTCGGCTCGCCTCGGCTCTAGGCTGGGCTTGGGGACTGTCTCGGGGCTCGTCTCGAGGCTCGGCTCTGGGCTCTGTGCTCGGCTGGGCTCGGGGCTCGGCTCGATGCTTGGCGCTGGGCTCGGCTCTAGGCTATGGTCTGGGCTCGGCTCGGCTCTAGGCTGCGCTCGGGGCTCGGATCTGGGTTCGGCTCTGGACTCGGCTCGCCTCGGCTCTAGTCTGGGCTTGGGGATTGTCTCGGGGCTCGTCTCGAGGCTCGGATCTGGGCTCTGTGTTCGGCTGTGCTCTGGGCTCCTCTCGAGGCTCGGCTCTGGGCTCGGCTCTCTACTCGGCTCTAGACTGCGCTCGTACCTCGGCTCTGGACTCGGCTCGGATCTAGGCTGGGCTCGGGGCTCTGATCTCGCTTCGGCTCTGGACTCGGCTCGCCTCGGCTCTAGGTTGGGCTTCGGGATTGTCTCGGGGTTCGTCTCGAGGCTCGGCTCTGGGCTCTGTGCTCGGCTGGGCTCGGGGCTCGGCTCGGGGCTCGGCTCAGGGCTCGGCTCTAGGCTGGGCTCCGGGCTCGGCTCGGCTCTAGGCTGGGCTCGGGGCTCGGATCTGGGTTCGGCTCTGGACTCGGCTCGCCTCGGCTCTAAGCTGGGCTTGGGGATTGTCTCGGGGCTCGTCTCGAGGCTCGGCTCTGGGCTCTGTGCTCGGCTGGGCTCGGGGCTCGGCTCGAGGCTCGGCTCAGGGCTCTGCTCTAGGCTGAGCTCCGGGCTCGGCTCGGCTCTAGGCTGGGCTCGAGGCTCGGTTCTGTGTTCGGCTCTGGACTCGGCTCGCCTCGGCTCTAGGCTGGGCTTGGGGATTGTCTCGGGGCTCGTCTTGAGACTCGGCTCTGAGCTCTGTGCTCGGCTGGGCTCGGGGCTCGGCTCGAGGCTCGGCTCTGGGCTCGGCTCTGGACTCGGCTCTAGGCTGGGCTCGAGGCTCGGCTCTGGGCTTGTCTGCTCTCGGGTTTGGGCTGGGCTCAGGGATCGGCTCTGCTCTTGGCTCGGCTCGAGGCTCAGATCGCGCCCGACTCTGGGCTCGGCTCTGGACTCGTCTCGGCTCTAGGCTGGGCTCGGGGCTCGGATCTCGCTTCGGCTCTGGACTCGGCTCGCCTCGGCTCTAGGCTGGGCTTGGGGATTGTCTCGGGGCTCCTCTCGAGGCTCGGATCTGGGCTCGGGGCTCGGCTGGGCTCGGGGCTCGGCTCGAGGCTCGGCTCGATACTCGACTCTGGGCTCGCCTCTAGGCTGGGCTCTGGGCTCGGCTCGGCTCTAGGCTGGGTTTGGGGATTGTCTCGGGGCTCGTCTCGAGGCTCGGATCTGGGCTCTGTGCTCGGCTGTGCTCGGGGCTCGGGTCGAGGCTCGGCTCTGGGCTCTGGCTCTAGGCTGGGCTCGGCTCTCTACTCGGCTCTAGGTTGCGCTCGTACCTCGGCTCTGGACTCGGCTCGGCTCTAGGCTGGGCTCGGGGCTCGGATCTGGGTTCGGCTCTGGACTCGGCTCGCCTCGGCTCTAGGCTGGGCTTGGGGATTGTCTCGGGGCTCGTCTCGAGGCTCGGCTCTGGGCTCGGGGCTCTGCTCGAGGCTCGGCTCTGGGCTCCGCTCTGGACTAGGTTCTAGGCTGGGCTCGAGTCTCGGCTCTCGGCTTGTCTCCTCTCGGCTTTGGTCTGAGCTCAGGGATCGGCTCTGCTCTTGGCTCGGCTCGAGGCTCAGATCGCGCCCGACTCTCGTCTCGGCTCTGGACTCGGCTCGTCTCTAGGCTGGGCTCGGGGCTCGGATCTGGGTTCGGCTCTGGACTCGGCTCGCCTCGGCTCTAGTCTGGGTTTGGGGATTGTCTCGGGGCTCGTCTCGAGGCTCGGCTCTGGGCTCTGTGCTCGGCTGGGCTCGGGGCTCGGCTCGAGGCTCGGCTCGATACTCGACTCTGGGCTCGACTCTAGGCTGGGCTCTGGGCTCGGCTCGGCTCTAGGCTGGATTTGGGGATTGTCTCGGGGCTCGTCTCGAGGCTCGGATCTGGGCTCGGCTCTCTACTCGGCTCTAGGCTGCGCTCGTACCTCGGCTCTGGACTCGGCTCGGCTCTAGGCTGGGCTCGGGGCTCTGATCTCGCTTCGGCTCTGGACTCGGCTCGCCTCGGCTCTAGGCTGGGCTTGGGGATTGTCTCGGGGCTCGTCTCGAGGCTCGGCTCTGGGCTCCGCTCTGGACTCTGCTCTAGGCTGGGATCGAGGCTCGGCTCTGGACTTGTCTTCTCTCGGCTTTGGGCTGAGCTCAGGGATCGGCTCTGCTCTTGGCTCGGCTCGAGGCTCAGATCTCGCCCGACTCTGGGCTCGGCTCTGGACTCGGCTCGGCTCTAGACTGTGCTCGGGGCTCGGATCTGGGTTCGGCTCTGGACTCGGCTCGCCTCGGCTCTAGGCTGGGCTTGGGGATTGTCTCGGGGCTCGTCTCGAGGCTCGGCTCTGGGCTCTGTGCTCGGCTGGGCTCGCGGCTCGGCTCGGGGCTCGGCTCAGGGTCGGCTCTAGGCTGGGCTCCGGGCTCGGCTCGGCTCTAGGCTGGGCTCGGGGCTCGGATCTGGGTTCGGCTCTTGACTCGGCTCGCCTCGGCTCTAAGCTGGGCTTGGGGATTGTCTCGGGGCTCGTCTCGGGGCTCGGCTCTGGGCTCGGGGCTCGGCTGGGCTCGGGGCTCGTCTCGAGGCTCGGATCTGGGCTCGGGGCTCGACTCTATTCTCGGCTCGATACTCGGCTCTGGGTTCGCCTCTAGGCTGGGCTCTGGGCTCGGCTCGGCTCTAGGCTGGGCTCGGGGCTCGGAACTGGGTTCGGCTCTGGACTCGGCTCGCCTCGTCTCTAGGCTGGGCTTGGGGATTGTCTCGGGGCTCGTCTCGAGGCTCGGCTCTGGTCTCGGGGCTCTGCTCGAGGCTCGGCTCTGGGCTCCGCTCTGGACTAGGTTCTAGGCTGGGCTCGAGTCTCGGCTCTCGGCTTGTCTCCTCTCGGCTTTGGTCTGAGCTCAGGGATCGGCTCTGCTCTTGGCTCGGCTCGAGGCTCAGATCGCGCCCGACTCTCGTCTCGGCTCTGGACTCGGCTCGGCTCTAGGCTAGGCTCGGGGCTCGGATCTGGGTTCGGCTCTGGAACGGCTCGCCTCGGCTCTAGGATGGGCTCGGGGCTCGGATCTGGGTTCGGCTCTGGACTCGGCTCGCCTCGGCTCTAGTCTGGGCTTGGGGATTGTCTCGGGGCTCGTCTCGAGGCTCGGCTCTGGGGTCTGTGCTCGGCTGTGCTCGGGGCTCGGCTCGAGGCTCGGCTCTGTGCTCGGCTCGCCTCGGCTCTAGGCTGGGCTTGAGGATTGTCTCGGGGCTCGTCTCGAGGCTCGGCTCTGGGCTCTGTGCTCGGCTGGGCTCGGGGCTCGGGTCGAGGCTCGGCTCTGGGCTCGGCTCTAGGCTGGGCTCTGGCCTCGGCTCGGCTCTAGGCTGGGCTCGGGGCTCGGATCTGGGTTCGGCTCTGGACTCGGCTCGCCTCGGCTCTAGGCTGGGCTTGGGGATTGTCTCGGGGCTCGTCTCGAGGCTCGGCTCTGGGCTCGGGGCTCTGCTCGAGTCTCGGCTCTGGGCTCCGCTCTGGACTAGGTTCTAGGCTGGGCTCGAGTCTCGGCTCTCGGCTTGTCTCCTCTCGGCTTTGGTCTGAGCTCAGGGATCGGCTCTGCTCTTGGCTCGGCTCGAGGCTCAGATCGCGCCCGACTCTCGTCTCGGCTCTGGACTCGGCTCGGCTCTAGGCTGGGCTCGGGGCTCGGATCTGGGTTCGGCTCTGGACTCGGCTCGCCTCGGCTCTAGTCTGGGCTTGGGGATTGTCTCGGGGCTCGTCTCGAGGCTCGGCTCTGGGCTATGTGCTCGGCTGGGCTCGGGGCTCGGCTCGAGGCTCGGCTCGATACTCGACTCTTAGCTCGCCTCTAGGCTGTTCTCTGGGCTCGGCTCGGCTCTAGGCTGGGTTTGGGGATTGTCTCGGGGCTCGTCTCGGGGCTCGGCTCTGGGCTCGGGGCTCGGCTGGGCTCGGGGCTCGGCTCGAGGCTCGGCTATGGGCTCGGCTCTCTACTCGGCTCTAGGCTGCGCTCGTACCTCGGCTCTGGAATCGGCTCGGGTCTAGGTTGGGCTCGGGGCTCTGATCTCGCTTCGGCTCTGGACTCGGCTCGCCTCGGCTCTAGGCTGGGCTTGGGGATTGTCTCGGGGCTCGTCTCGAGGCTCGGCTCTGGGCTCTGTGCTCGGCTGGGCTCGGGGCTCGGCTAGATGCTTTGCGCTGGGCTCGGCTCTAGGCTATGGTCTGGGCTCGGCTCGGCTCTAGGCTAAGCTCGGGGCTCGGCTCTGGATTCGGCTCTGGACTAGGCTCGCCTCGGCTCTAGGCTGGGCTTGGGGATTGTCTCAGGGCTCGTCTCGAGGCTCGGCTCTGGGCTCTGTGCTCGGATGTGCTCAGGGCTCGGCTCGAGGCTCGGCTCAGGGCTCGGCTCTAGGCTGGGCTCGGGGCTCGGATCTTGGTTCGGCTCTGGACTCGGCTCGCCTCGGCTCTAGGCTGGGCTTGGGGATTGTCTCGGGGCTCGTCGTCGAGGCTCGGCTCTGGGCTCTGTGCTCGGCTGGGCTCGGGGCTCGGCTCGAGGCTCGGCTCTGGGCTCGGCTCTGGACTCGGCTCTAGGCTGGGCTCGAGGATCGGCTCTGGGCTTGTCTGCTCTCGGCTTTTGGCTGGGCTCAGGGATCGGCTCTGCTCTTGGCTCGGCTCGAGGCTCAGATCGCGCCCGACTCTGGGCTCGGCTCTGGACTCGTCTCGGCTCTAGGCTGGGCTTGGGGATTGTCTCGGGGCTCGTCTCGAGGCTCGGATCTGGGCTCGGGGCTCGACTCGATTCTCGGCTCGATACTCGGCTCTGGGCTCGCCTCTAGGCTGGGCTCTGGGCTCGGCTCGGCTCTAGGCTGGGCTTGGGGCTTGTCTCGGGGCTCATCTCGAGGCTCGGCTCTGGGCTCGGGGCTCGGCTGGGCTCGGGGCTCGGGTCGAGGCTCGGCTCTGGGCTCGGCTCTAGGCTGGGCTCTGGCCTCGGCTCGGCTCTAGGCTGGGCTCGGGGCTCGGATCTGGGTTCGGCTCTGGACTCGGCTCGCCTCGGCTCTAGTCTGGGCTTGGGGATTGTCTCGGGGCTCGTCTCGAGGCTCGTCTCTGGGCTCTGTGCTCGGCTGGGCTCGGGGCTCGGCTCGAGGCTCGGCTCGATACTCGACTCTGGGCTCGCTTCTAGGCTGGGCTCTAAGCTCAGCTCGGCTCTAGGCTGGGCTCGGGGCTCGGATCTGGGTTCGGCTCTGGACTCGGCTCGCCTCGGCTCTAGGCTGGGCTTGGGGATTGTCTCGGGGCTCGTCTCGAGGCTCGGCTCTGGGCTATGTGCTCGGCTGGGCTCGGGGCTCGGCTCGAGGCTCGGCTTGATACTCGACCCTGGGCTCGCTTCTAGGCTGGGCTCTGGGCTCGGCTCGGCTCTAGGCTGGGCTAGGGGCTCGGGTCTGGGTTCGGCTCTGGACTCGGCTCGCCTCAGCTCTAGGATGGGCTCGGGGCTCGGATCTGGGTTCGGCTCTGGACTCGGCTCGCCTCGGCTCTTGTCTGGGCTTGGGGATTGTCTCGGGGCTCGTCTCGAGGCTCGGCTCTGGGCTCGGGGCTCGGCTGTGCTCGGGGCTCGGCTCGAGGCTCGGCTCTGGGCTCGGCTCGCCTCGGCTCTAGGCTGGGCTTGAGGATTGTCTCGGGGCTCGTCTCGAGGCTCGGCTCTGGGCTCTGTGCTCGGCTGGGCTCGGGGCTCGGCTCGAGGCTAAGTTCTGGGCTCGGCTAGGCTCTAGGCTGCGCTCGGTGCTCGGATCTGGGTTCGGCTCTAGACTCGGCTCGCCTCGGCTCTAGGCTGGGCTTGGGGATTTTCTCGGGGCTCGTCTCGAGGCTCGGCACTGGGATATGTGCTCGGCTGGGCTCGGGGCTCGGCTCGAGGCTCGGCTCAGGGCTCGGCTCTACGCTGGGCTCCGGGCTCGGCTCGGCTCTAGGCTGGGCTCGGGGCTCGGTTCTGGGCTCGGATCTGGACTCGGCTCGCCTCGGCTCTAGGCTGGGCTTGAGGATTGTCTCGGGGCTCGTCTCGAGGCTCGGCTCTGTGCTCTGTGCTCGGCTGGGCTCGGGGCTCGGCTCGAGGCTAAGTTCTGGGCTCGGCTAGGCTCTAGGCTGCGCTCGGTGCTCGGATCTGGGTTCGGCTCTAGACTCGGCTCGCCTCGGCTCTAGGCTGGGCTTGGGGATTGTCTCGGGGCTCGTCTCGAGGCTCGGCTCTGGGCTCTGTGCTCGGCTGGGCTCGGGGCTCGGCTCGAGGCTCGGCTCGATACTCGACTCTGGGCTCGCTTCTAGGCTGGGCTCTGGGCTCAGCTCGGCTCTAGGCTGGGCTCGGGGCTCGGATCTGGGTTCGGCTCTGGACTCGGCTACCTCGGCTCTTGTCTGGGCTTGGGGATTGTCTTGGGGCTCGTCTCGAGGCTCGGCTCTGGGCTCTGTGCTCGGCTGGGCTCGGGGCTCGGCTCGAGGCTCGGCTCGATACTCGACTCTGGGCTCGCTTCTAGGCTGGGCTCTGGGCTCGGCTCGGCTCTAGGCTGTTCTCGGGGCTCGGATCTGGGTTCGGCTCTGGACTCGGCTCGCCTCGGCTCTAGTCTGGGCTTGGGGATTGTCTCGGGGCTCGTCTCGAGGCTCGGCTCTGGGCTCTGTGCTCGGCTGGGCTCGGGGCTCGGGTCGAGGCTCGGCTCGATACTCGACTCTGGGCTCGCTTCTAGGCTGGGCTCTGGGCTCGGCTCGGCTCTAGGCTGGGCTCGGGGCTCGGATCTGGGTTCGGCTCTGGACTCGGCTCGCCTCGGCTCTAGGCTGGGCTTGGGGATTGTCTCGGGGCTCGTCTCGAGGCTCGGATCTGGGCTCTGTGCTCGGCTGCGCTCGGGGCTCGGCTCGAGGCTCGGCTCTGGGCTCGGCTCGCCTCGGCTCTAGGCTGGGCTTGGGGATTGTCTCGGGGCTCGGCTCGAGGCTCGGCTCAGGGCTCGGCTCTACGCTGGGCTCCGGGCTCTGCTCGGCTCTAGGCTGGGCTCGGGTCTCGGTTCTGGGCTCGGGGCTCGGCTGGGCTCGCGGCTCGGCTCGAGGCTCGGCTCTGGGCTCGGCTCTCTACTCGGCTCTAGGCTGCGCTCGTACCTCGGCTCTGGACTCGGCTCGGCTCTAGGCTGGGCTCGGGGCTCTGATCTCTCTTCGGCTCTGGACTCGGCTCGCCTCGGCTCTAGGCTGGGCTTGGGGATTGTCTCGGGGCTCGTCTCGAGGCTCGGCTCTGGGCTCTGTGCTCGGCTGGGCTCGGGGCTCGGCTCGATGCTTGGCGCTGGGCTCGGCTCTAGGCTATGGTCTTGGCTCGGCTCGGCTCTAGGCTGCGCTCGGGGCTCGGATCTGAGTTAGGCTCTGGACTCGGCTCGCCTCGGCTCTAGTCTGGGCTTGGGGATTGTCTCGGGGCTCGTCTCGAGGCTCGGATCTGGGCTCTGTGTTCGGCTGTGCTCTGGGCTCGGCTCGAGGCTCGGCTCTGGGCTCGGCTCTCTACTCGGCTCTAGGCTGCGCTCGTACCTCGTCTCTGGACTCGGCTCGGCTCTAGGCTGGGCTCGGGGCTCTGATCTCGCTTCGGCTCTGGACTCGGCTCGCCTCGGCTCTAGGCTGGGCTTGGGGATTGTCTCGGGGATCGTGTCGAGGCTCGGCTCTGGGCTCTGTGCTCGGCTGGGCTCGGGGCTCGGGTCGAGCCTCGGCTCAGGGCTCGGCTCTAGGCTGGGCTCCGGGCTCGGCTCGGCTCTAGGCTGGCCTCGGGGCTCGGATCTGGGTTCGGCTCTGGACTCGGCTCGCCTCGGCTCTAGGCTGGGCTTGGGGATTGTCTCGGGGCTCATCTTGAGACTCGGATCTGGGCTCTGTGCTCGGCTGGGCTCGGGGCTCGGCTCGAGGCTCGGCTCTGGACTCGGCTCGCCTCGGCTCTAGGCTGGGCTTGGGGATTGTCTCGGCGCTCGTCTCGAGGCTCGGATCTGGGCTCGGAGCTCGACTCGATTCTCGGCTCGATACTCGGCTCTGGGCTCGCCTCTAGGCTGGGCTCTGGGCTCGGCTCGGCTCTAGGATGGGCTTGGGGCTTGTCTCGGGGCTAATCTCGAGGCTCAGCTCTAGGCTCGGGGCTCGGCTGGGCTCGGGGCTCGGGTCGAGGCTCGGCTCTGGGCTCGGCTCTAGGCTGGGCTCTGGCGTCGCCTCGGCTCTAGGTTGGGCTTGGGGATTGTCTCGGGGCTCGGCTCGAGGCTGGGCTCTTGGCTCGGCTCTCTACTCGGCTCTAGGCTGCGCTCTTACCTCGGCTCTGGACTCGGCTCGGCTCTAGGCTGTGCTCGGGGCTCTGATCTCGCTTCCGCTCTGGACTCGGCTCGCCTCGGCTCTAGGCTGGGCTTGGGGATTTTCTCGGGGCTCGTCTCGAGGCTCGGCACTGGGATATGTGCTCGGCTGGGCTCCGGGCTCGGCTCGAGGCTCGGCTCAGGGCTCGGCTCTTGGCTGGGCTCGGGGCTCAGCTCGGCTCTAGGCTGGGCTCGGGGCTCGGTTCTGGAATTGTCTGCTCTCGGTTTGGGCTGGCCCAAATGATCGTCTCTGCTCTTGGCTAGTCTCGAGGCTCAGCTCGCGCCCGACTCTGGGCTCGGCTCTGGACTCGGCTCGGCTCTAGGCTGTGCTCGGGGCTCGGATCTGGGTTCGGCTCTGGACTCGGCTCGCCTCGGCTCTAGGCTGGGCTTGGGGATTGTCTCGGGGCTCGTCTCGAGGCTCGGCTCTGGGCTCTGTGCTCGGCTGGGCTCGGGGCTCGGCTCGGGGCCCGGCTCAGGGCTCGGCTCTAGGCTGGGCTCCGGGCTCGGCTCGGCTCTAGGCTGGGCTCGGGGCTCGGATCTGGGTTCGGCTCTGGACTCGGCTCGCCTCGGCTCTAAGCTGGGCTTGGGGATTGTCTCGGGGCTCGTCTCGAGGCTCGGCTCTGGGCTCGGGGCTCGGCTGCGCTCGGGGCTCGGCTCGAGGCTCGGCTCTGGGCTCGGCTCTCTACTCGGCTCTAGGCTGCGCTCGTACCTCGGCTCTGGACTCGTCTCGGCTCTAGGCTGGGCTCGGGGCTCTGATCTCGCTTCGGCTCTGGACTCGGCTCGCCTCGGCTCTAGGCTGGGCTTGGGGATTGTCTCGGGGCTCGTCTTGAGACTCGGCTCTGGGCTCTGTGCTCGGCTGGGCTCGGGGCTCGGCTCGAGGCTCGGCTCCATACTCGGCTCTGGACTCGGCTCTAGGCTGGGCTCGAGGCTCGGCTCTGGGCTTGTCTGCTCTCGGCTTTGGGCTGGACTCAGGGATCGGCTCTGCTCATGGCTCGGCTCTAGGCTCAGATAACGCCCGACTCTGGGCTCGGCTCTGGACTCGTCTCGGCTCTAGGCTGGGCTCGGGGCTCGGATCTCGCTTCGGCTCTGCACTCGGCTCGCCTCGGCTCTAGGCTGGGCTTGGGGATTGTCTCGAGGCTCGTCTCGAGGCTCGGATCTGGGCTCGGGGCTCGACTCGATTCTCGGCTCGATACTCGGCTCTGGGCTCGCCTCTAGGCTGGGCTCTGGGCTCGGCTCGGCTCTAGGCTGGGCTTGGGGATTGTCTCGGGGCTCATCTCGAGGCTCGGCTCTGGGCTCGGGGCTCGGCTGGGCTCGGGGCTCGGCTCTGGGTTCGGCTCTGGACTCGGCTCGCCTCGGCTCTAGGATGGGCTCGGGGCTCGGATCTGGGTTCGGCTCTGGACTCGGCTCGCCTCGGCTCTAGTCTGGGCTTGGGGATTGTCTCGGGGCTCGTCTCGAGGCTCGGCTCTGGGCTCTGTGCTCGGCTGGGCTCGGGGCTCGGCTCGAGGCTCGGCTCGATACTCGACTCTGGGCTCGCCTCTAGGCTGTGCTCTGGGCTCGGCTCTGCTCTAGGCTGGGCTCGGGGCTCGGATCTGGGTTCGGCTCTGGACTCGGCTCGCCTCGGCTCTAGGCTGGGCTTGGGGATTGTCTCGGGGCTCGTCTCGAGGCTCGGATCTGGGCTCTGTGCTCGGCTGTGCTCGGGGCTCGGCTCGAGGCTCGGCTCTGGGCTCGGCTATCTACTCGGCTCTAGGCTGCACTTTTACCTCGGCTCTGGACTCGGCTCGGCTCTAGGCTGGGCTCGGGGCTCGGATCTGGGTTCGGCTCTGGACTCGGCTCGCCTCGGCTCTAGGCTGGGCTTGGGGATTGTCTCGGGGCTCGTCTCGAGGCTCGGATCTGGGCTCGGGGCTCGACTCGATTCTCGGCTCGATACTCGGCTCTGGGCTCGCCTCTAGGCTGGGCTCTGGGCTCGGCTCGGCTCTAGGCTGGGCTTGGGGCTTGTCTCGGGGCTCATCTCGAGGCTCGGCTCTGGGCTCGGGGCTCGGCTGGGCTCGGGGCTCGGGTCGAGGCTCGGCTCTGGGCTCGGCTCTAGGCTGGGCTCTGGCCTCGCCTCGGCTCTAGGCTGGGCTCGGGCCTCGGGTCTGGGTTCGGCTCTGGACTCGGCTCGCCTCGGCTCTAGGATGGGCTCGGGGCTCGGATCTGGGTTCGGCTCTGGACTCGGCTCGCCTCGGCTCTAGTCTGGGCTTGGGGATTGTCTCGGGGCTCGTCTCGAGGCTCGGCTCTGGGGTCTGTGCTCGGCTGTGCTCGGGGCTCGGCTCGAGGCTCGGCTCTGGGCTCGGCTCGCCTCGGCTCTAGGCTGGGCTTGAGGATTGTCTCGGGGCTCGTCTCGAGGCTCGGCTCTGGGCTCTGTGCTCGGCTGGGCTCGGGGCTCGGCTCGAGGCTAAGCTCTGGGCTCGGCTAGGCTCTAGGCTGCGCTCGGTGCTCGGATCTGGGTTCAACTCTAGACTCGGCTCGCCTCGGCTCTAGGCTGGGCTTGGGGATTTTCTCGGGGCTCGTCTCGAGGCTCGACACTGGGATATGTGCTCGGCTGGGCTCGGGTCTCGGCTCGAGGCTCGGCTCAGGGCTCGGCTCTACGCTGGGCTCCGGGCTCGGCTCGGCTCTAGGCTGGGGTCGGGGCTCGGTTCTGGGCTCGGATCTGGAGTCGGCTCAGCTCTAGGCTGGGCTCGAGGCTCGGCTCTGGAATTGTCTGCTCTCGGCTTTGGGCTGGCCCAAATGATCGGCTCTGCTCTTGGCTAGGCTCGAGGCTCAGCTCGCGCCCGACTCTGGGCTCAGCTCTGGACTCGGCTCGGCTCTAGGCTCTGCTCGGGGCTCGGATCTGGGTTCGGCTCAGGGCTCGGATCTAGGCTGGACTCGGGGCTCGGCTCGGGGCTCGGCTCAGGGCTCGGATCTAGGCTGGGCTCCGGGCTCGGCTCGGCTCTAGGCTGGGCTCCCGGCTCGGATCTGGGTTCGGCTCCGGACTCGGCTCGCCTCGGCTCTAAGCTAGGCTTGGAGATTGTCTCTGGTCTCGTCTCGAGGCTCGGCTCTGGGCTCGGCTCTCTACTCGGCTCTAGGCTGCGCTCGTACCTCGGCTCTGGACTCGGCTCGGCTCTAGGCTGGGCTCGGGGCTCGGATCTGGGTTCGGCTCTGGACTCGGCTCGCCTCGGCTCTAGGCTAGGCTTGGGGATTGTCTCGGGGCTCGTCTCGAGGCTCGGCTCTGGGCTCTGTGCTCGGCTGGGCTCGGGGCTCGGCTCGATGCTTGGCGCTGGGCTCGGCTCTAGGCTATGGTCTGGGCTCGGCTCGGCTCTAGGCTGCGCTCGGGGCTCGGATCTGGGTTCGGCTCTGGACTCGGCTCGCCTCGGCTCTAGGCTGGGCTTGGGGATTGTCTCGGGGCTCGTCTCGAGGCTCGGATCTGGGCTCTGTGTTCGGCTGTGCTCTGGGCTTCTCTCGAGGCTCGGCTCTGGGCTCGGCTCTCTACTCGGCTCTAGACTGCGCTCGTACCTCGGCTCTGGACTCGGCTCGGATCTAGGCTGGGCTCGGGGCTCTGATCTCGCTTCGGCTCTGGACTCGGCTCGCCTCGGCTCTAGGTTGGGCTTCGGGATTGTCTCGGGGTTCGTCTCGAGGCTCGGCTCTGGGCTCTGTGCTCGGCTGGGCTCGGGGCTCGGCTCGGGGCTCGGCTCAGGGCTCGGCTCTAGGCTGGGCTCCGGGCTCGGCTCGGCTCTAGGCTGGGCTCGGGGCTCGGATCTGGGTTCGGCTCTGGACTCGGCTCGCCTCGGCTCTAAGCTGGGCTTGGGGATTGTCTCGGGGCTCGTCTCGAGGATCGGCTCTGGGCTCGGTGCTCGGCTGGGCTCGGGGCTCGGCTCGAGGCTCGACTCGATACTCGGCTCTAGGCTGGGCTCCGGGCTCGGCTCGGCTCTAGGATGGGCTCGGGGCTCGGATCTGGTTTCGACTCTGGACTCGGCTCGCCTCGGCTCTAGGCTGGGCTTGGGGATTGTCTCGGGGCTCGTCTCGAGGCTCGGCTCTGGGCTCTGTGCTCGGCTGGGCTCGGGGCTCGGCTCGAGGCTCGGCTCAGGGCTCGGCTCTAGGCTGAGATCCGGGCTCGGCTCGGCTCTAGGCTGGGCTCGAGGCTCGGTTCTGTGTTCGGCTCTGGACTCGGCTCGCCTCGGCTCTAGGCTGGGCTTGGGGATTGTCTCGGGGCTCGTCTTGAGACTCGGCTCTGAGCTCTGTGCTCGGCTGGGCTCGGGGCTCGGCTCGAGGCTCGGCTCTGGGCTCCGCTCTGGACTAGGTTCTAGGCTGGGCTCGAGTCTCGGCTCTCGGCTTGTCTCCTCTCGGCTTTGGTCTGAGCTCAGGGATCGGCTCTGCTCTTGGCTCGGCTCGAGGCTCAGATCGCGCCCGACTCTCGTCTCGGCTCTGGACTCGGCTCGGCTCTAGGCTGGGCTCGAGGCTCGGCTCTGGGCTTGTCTGCTCTCGGCTTTGGGCTGGACTCAGGGATCGGCTCTGCTCATGGCTCGGCTCTAGGCTCAGATAACGCCCGACTCTGGGCTCGGCTCTGGACTCGTCTCGGCTCTAGGCTGGGCTCGGGGCTCGGATCTCGCTTCGGCTCTGCACTCGGCTCGCCTCGGCTCTAGGCTGGGCTTGGGGATTGTCTCGAGGCTCGTCTCGAGGCTCGGATCTGGGCTCGGGGCTCGACTCGATTCTCGGCTCGATACTCGGCTCTGGGCTCGCCTCTAGGCTGGGCTCTGGGCTCGGCTCGGCTCTAGGCTGGGCTTGGGGATTGTCTCGGGGCTCATCTCGAGGCTCGGCTCTGGGCTCGGGGCTCGGCTGGGCTCGGGGCTCGGCTCTGGGTTCGGCTCTGGACTCGGCTCGCCTCGGCTCTAGGATGGGCTCGGGGCTCGGATCTGGGTTCGGCTCTGGACTCGGCTCGCCTCGGCTCTAGTCTGGGCTTGGGGATTGTCTCGGGGCTCGTCTCGAGGCTCGGCTCTGGGCTCTGTGCTCGGCTGGGCTCGGGGCTCGGCTCGAGGCTCGGCTCGATACTCGACTCTGGGCTCGCCTCTAGGCTGTGCTCTGGGCTCGGCTCTGCTCTAGGCTGGGCTCGGGGCTCGGATCTGGGTTCGGCTCTGGACTCGGCTCGCCTCGGCTCTAGGCTGGGCTTGGGGATTGTCTCGGGGCTCGTCTCGAGGCTCGGATCTGGGCTCTGTGCTCGGCTGTGCTCGGGGCTCGGCTCGAGGCTCGGCTCTGGGCTCGGCTATCTACTCGGCTCTAGGCTGCACTTTTACCTCGGCTCTGGACTCGGCTCGGCTCTAGGCTGGGCTCGGGGCTCGGATCTGGGTTCGGCTCTGGACTCGGCTCGCCTCGGCTCTAGGCTGGGCTTGGGGATTGTCTCGGGGCTCGTCTCGAGGCTCGGATCTGGGCTCGGGGCTCGACTCGATTCTCGGCTCGATACTCGGCTCTGGGCTCGCCTCTAGGCTGGGCTCTGGGCTCGGCTCGGCTCTAGGCTGGGCTTGGGGCTTGTCTCGGGGCTCATCTCGAGGCTCGGCTCTGGGCTCGGGGCTCGGCTGGGCTCGGGGCTCGGGTCGAGGCTCGGCTCTGGGCTCGGCTCTAGGCTGGGCTCTGGCCTCGCCTCGGCTCTAGGCTGGGCTCGGGCCTCGGGTCTGGGTTCGGCTCTGGACTCGGCTCGCCTCGGCTCTAGGATGGGCTCGGGGCTCGGATCTGGGTTCGGCTCTGGACTCGGCTCGCCTCGGCTCTAGTCTGGGCTTGGGGATTGTCTCGGGGCTCGTCTCGAGGCTCGGCTCTGGGGTCTGTGCTCGGCTGTGCTCGGGGCTCGGCTCGAGGCTCGGCTCTGGGCTCGGCTCGCCTCGGCTCTAGGCTGGGCTTGAGGATTGTCTCGGGGCTCGTCTCGAGGCTCGGCTCTGGGCTCTGTGCTCGGCTGGGCTCGGGGCTCGGCTCGAGGCTAAGCTCTGGGCTCGGCTAGGCTCTAGGCTGCGCTCGGTGCTCGGATCTGGGTTCAACTCTAGACTCGGCTCGCCTCGGCTCTAGGCTGGGCTTGGGGATTTTCTCGGGGCTCGTCTCGAGGCTCGACACTGGGATATGTGCTCGGCTGGGCTCGGGTCTCGGCTCGAGGCTCGGCTCAGGGCTCGGCTCTACGCTGGGCTCCGGGCTCGGCTCGGCTCTAGGCTGGGGTCGGGGCTCGGTTCTGGGCTCGGATCTGGAGTCGGCTCAGCTCTAGGCTGGGCTCGAGGCTCGGCTCTGGAATTGTCTGCTCTCGGCTTTGGGCTGGCCCAAATGATCGGCTCTGCTCTTGGCTAGGCTCGAGGCTCAGCTCGCGCCCGACTCTGGGCTCAGCTCTGGACTCGGCTCGGCTCTAGGCTCTGCTCGGGGCTCGGATCTGGGTTCGGCTCAGGGCTCGGATCTAGGCTGGACTCGGGGCTCGGCTCGGGGCTCGGCTCAGGGCTCGGATCTAGGCTGGGCTCCGGGCTCGGCTCGGCTCTAGGCTGGGCTCCCGGCTCGGATCTGGGTTCGGCTCCGGACTCGGCTCGCCTCGGCTCTAAGCTAGGCTTGGAGATTGTCTCTGGTCTCGTCTCGAGGCTCGGCTCTGGGCTCGGCTCTCTACTCGGCTCTAGGCTGCGCTCGTACCTCGGCTCTGGACTCGGCTCGGCTCTAGGCTGGGCTCGGGGCTCGGATCTGGGTTCGGCTCTGGACTCGGCTCGCCTCGGCTCTAGGCTAGGCTTGGGGATTGTCTCGGGGCTCGTCTCGAGGCTCGGCTCTGGGCTCTGTGCTCGGCTGGGCTCGGGGCTCGGCTCGATGCTTGGCGCTGGGCTCGGCTCTAGGCTATGGTCTGGGCTCGGCTCGGCTCTAGGCTGCGCTCGGGGCTCGGATCTGGGTTCGGCTCTGGACTCGGCTCGCCTCGGCTCTAGGCTGGGCTTGGGGATTGTCTCGGGGCTCGTCTCGAGGCTCGGATCTGGGCTCTGTGTTCGGCTGTGCTCTGGGCTTCTCTCGAGGCTCGGCTCTGGGCTCGGCTCTCTACTCGGCTCTAGACTGCGCTCGTACCTCGGCTCTGGACTCGGCTCGGATCTAGGCTGGGCTCGGGGCTCTGATCTCGCTTCGGCTCTGGACTCGGCTCGCCTCGGCTCTAGGTTGGGCTTCGGGATTGTCTCGGGGTTCGTCTCGAGGCTCGGCTCTGGGCTCTGTGCTCGGCTGGGCTCGGGGCTCGGCTCGGGGCTCGGCTCAGGGCTCGGCTCTAGGCTGGGCTCCGGGCTCGGCTCGGCTCTAGGCTGGGCTCGGGGCTCGGATCTGGGTTCGGCTCTGGACTCGGCTCGCCTCGGCTCTAAGCTGGGCTTGGGGATTGTCTCGGGGCTCGTCTCGAGGATCGGCTCTGGGCTCGGTGCTCGGCTGGGCTCGGGGCTCGGCTCGAGGCTCGACTCGATACTCGGCTCTAGGCTGGGCTCCGGGCTCGGCTCGGCTCTAGGATGGGCTCGGGGCTCGGATCTGGTTTCGACTCTGGACTCGGCTCGCCTCGGCTCTAGGCTGGGCTTGGGGATTGTCTCGGGGCTCGTCTCGAGGCTCGGCTCTGGGCTCTGTGCTCGGCTGGGCTCGGGGCTCGGCTCGAGGCTCGGCTCAGGGCTCGGCTCTAGGCTGAGATCCGGGCTCGGCTCGGCTCTAGGCTGGGCTCGAGGCTCGGTTCTGTGTTCGGCTCTGGACTCGGCTCGCCTCGGCTCTAGGCTGGGCTTGGGGATTGTCTCGGGGCTCGTCTTGAGACTCGGCTCTGAGCTCTGTGCTCGGCTGGGCTCGGGGCTCGGCTCGAGGCTCGGCTCTGGGCTCCGCTCTGGACTAGGTTCTAGGCTGGGCTCGAGTCTCGGCTCTCGGCTTGTCTCCTCTCGGCTTTGGTCTGAGCTCAGGGATCGGCTCTGCTCTTGGCTCGGCTCGAGGCTCAGATCGCGCCCGACTCTCGTCTCGGCTCTGGACTCGGCTCGGCTCTAGGCTGGGCTCGGGGCTCGGATCTGGGTTCGGCTCTGGACTCGGCTCGCCTCGGCTCTAGTCTGGGTTTGGGGATTGTCTCGGGGCTCGTCTCGAGGCTCGGCTCTGGGCTCTGTGCTCGGCTGGGCTCGGGGCTCGGCTCGAGGCTCGGCTCGATACTCGACTCTGGGCTCGACTCTAGGCTGGGCTCTGGGCTCGGCTCGGCTCTAGGCTGGATTTGGGGATTGTCTCGGGGCTCGTCTCGAGGCTCGGATCTGGGCTCGGCTCTCTACTCGGCTCTAGGCTGCGCTCGTACCTCGGCTCTGGACTCGGCTCGGCTCTAGGCTGGGCTCGGGGCTCTGATCTCGCTTCGGCTCTGGACTCGGCTCGCCTCGGCTCTAGGCTGGGCTTGGGGATTGTCTCGGGGCTCGTCTCGAGGCTCGGCTCTGGGCTCTGTGCTCGGCTGGGCTCGGGGCTCGGCTCGGGGCTCGGCTCAGGGTCGGCTCTAGGCTGGGCTCCGGGCTCGGCTCGGCTCTAGGCTGGGCTCGGGGCTCGGATCTGGGTTCGGCTCTTGACTCGGCTCGCCTCGGCTCTAAGCTGGGCTTGGGGATTGTCTCGGGGCTCGTCTCGGGGCTCGGCTCTGGGCTCGGGGCTCGGCTGGGCTCGGGGCTCGTCTCGAGGCTCGGATCTGGGCTCGGGGCTCGACTCTATTCTCAGCTCGATACTCGGCTCTGGGTTCGCCTCTAGGCTGGGCTCTGGGCTCGGCTCGGCTCTAGGCTGGGCTCGGGGCTCGGAACTGGGTTCGGCTCTGGACTCGGCTCGCCTCGTCTCTAGGCTGGGCTTGGGGATTGTCTCGGGGCTCGTCTCGAGGCTCGGCTCTGGTCTCGGGGCTCTGCTCGAGGCTCGGCTCTGGGCTCCGCTCTGGACTAGGTTCTAGGCTGGGCTCGAGTCTCGGCTCTCGGCTTGTCTCCTCTCGGCTTTGGTCTGAGCTCAGGGATCGGCTCTGCTCTTGGCTCGGCTCGAGGCTCAGATCGCGCCCGACTCTCGTCTCGGCTCTGGACTCGGCTCGGCTCTAGGCTAGGCTCGGGGCTCGGATCTGGGTTCGGCTCTGGAACGGCTCGCCTCGGCTCTAGGATGGGCTCGGGGCTCGGATCTGGGTTCGGCTCTGGACTCGGCTCGCCTCGGCTCTAGTCTGGGCTTGGGGATTGTCTCGGGGCTCGTCTCGAGGCTCGGCTCTGGGGTCTGTGCTCGGCTGTGCTCGGGGCTCGGCTCGAGGCTCGGCTCTGTGCTCGGCTCGCCTCGGCTCTAGGCTGGGCTTGAGGATTGTCTCGGGGCTCGTCTCGAGGCTCGGCTCTGGGCTCTGTGCTCGGCTGGGCTCGGGGCTCGGGTCGAGGCTCGGCTCTGGGCTCGGCTCTAGGCTGGGCTCTGGCCTCGGCTCGGCTCTAGGCTGGGCTCGGGGCTCGGATCTGGGTTCGGCTCTGGACTCGGCTCGCCTCGGCTCTAGGCTGGGCTTGGGGATTGTCTCGGGGCTCGTCTCGAGGCTCGGCTCTGGGCTCGGGGCTCTGCTCGAGTCTCGGCTCTGGGCTCCGCTCTGGACTAGGTTCTAGGCTGGGCTCGAGTCTCGGCTCTCGGCTTGTCTCCTCTCGGCTTTGGTCTGAGCTCAGGGATCGGCTCTGCTCTTGGCTCGGCTCGAGGCTCAGATCGCGCCCGACTCTCGCCTCGGCTCTGGACTCGGCTCGGCTCTAGGCTGGGCTCGGGGCTCGGATCTGGGTTCGGCTCTGGACTCGGCTCGCCTCGGCTCTAGTCTGGGCTTGGTGATTGTCTCGGGGCTCGTCTCGAGGCTCGGCTCTGGGCTATGTGCTCGGCTGGGCTCGGGGCTCGGCTCGAGGCTCGGCTCGATACTCGACTCTTAGCTCGCCTCTAGGCTGTTCTCTGGGCTCGGCTCGGCTCTAGGCTGGGTTTGGGGATTGTCTCGGGGCTCGTCTCAGGGCTCGGCTCTGGGCTCGGGGCTCGGCTGGGCTCGGGGCTCGGCTCGAGGCTCGGCTATAGCTCGGCTCTCTACTCGGCTCTAGGCTGCGCTCGTACCTCGGCTCTGGAATCGGCTCGGGTCTAGGTTGGGCTCGGGGCTCTGATCTCGCTTCGGCTCTGGACTCGGCTCGCCTCGGCTCTAGGCTGGGCTTGGGGATTGTCTCGGGGCTCGTCTCGAGGCTCGGCTCTGGGCTCTGTGCTCGGCTGGGCTCGGGGCTCGGCTAGATGCTTTGCGCTGGGCTCGGCTCTAGGCTATGATCTGGGCTCGGCTCGGCTCTAGGCTAAGCTCGGGGCTCGGCTCTGGATTCGGCTCTGGACTCGGCTCGCCTCGGCTCTAGGCTGGGCTTGGGGATTGTCTCAGGGCTCGTCTCGAGGCTCGGCTCTGGGCTCTGTGCTCGGATGTGCTCAGGGCTCGGCTCGAGGCTCGGCTCAGGGCTCGGCTCTAGGCTGGGCTCGGGGCTCGGATCTTGGTTCGGCTCTGGACTCGGCTCGCCTCGGCTCTAGGCTGGGCTTGGGGATTGTCTCGGGGCTCGTCGTCGAGGCTCGGCTCTGGGCTCTGTGCTCGGCTGGGCTCGGGGCTCGGCTCGAGGCTCGGCTCTGGGCTCGGCTCTGGACTCGGCTCTAGGCTGGGCTCGAGGATCGTCTCTGGGCTTGTCTGTTCTCGGCTTTAGGCTGGGCTCAGGGATCGGCTCTGCTCTTGGCTCGGCTCGAGGCTCAGATCGCGCCCGACTCTGGGCTCGGCTCTGGACTCGTCTCGGCTCTAGGCTGGGCTTGGGGATTGTCTCGGGGCTCGTCTCGAGGCTCGGATCTGGGCTCGGGGCTCGACTCGATTCTCGGCTCGATACTCGGCTCTGGGCTCGCCTCTAGGCTGGGCTCTGGGCTCGGCTCGGCTCTAGGCTGGGCTTGGGGCTTGTCTCGGGGCTCATCTCGAGGCTCGGCTCTGGGCTCGGGGCTCGGCTGGGCTCGGGGCTCGGGTCGAGGCTCGGCTCTGGGCTCGGCTCTAGGCTGGGCTCTGGCCTCGGCTCGGCTCTAGGCTGGGCTCGGGGCTCGGATCTGGGTTCGGCTCTGGACTCGGCTCGCCTCGGCTCTAGGCTGGGCTTGGGGATTGTCTCGGGGCTCGTCTCCAGGCTCGGCTCTGGGCTCTGTGCTCGGCTGGGCTCGGGGCTCGGCTCGAGGCTCGGCTCGATACTCGACTCTTGGCTCGCTTCTAGGCTGGGCTCTAAGCTCAGCTCGGCTCTAGGCTGGGCTCGGGGCTCGGATCTGGGTTCGTCTCTGGACTCGGCTCGCCTCGGCTCTAGTCTGGGCTTGGGGATTGTCTCGGGGCTCGTCTCGAAGCTCGGCTCTGGGCTCTGTGCTCGGCTGGGCTCGGGGCTCGGCTCGAGGCTCGGCTCGATACTCGACACTGGGCTCGCTTCTAGGCTGGGCTCTGGGCTCGGCTCGGCTCTAGGCTGGGCTCGGGGCTCGGATCTGGGTTCGGCTCTGGACTCGGCTCGCCTCGGCTCTAGGCTGGGCTTGGGGATTGTCTCGGGGCTCGTCTCGAGGCTCGGCTCTGGGCTATGTGCTCGGCTGGGCTCGGGGCTCGCCTCGAGGCTCGGCTCGATACACGACTCTGGGCTCGCTTCTAGGCTGGGCTCTGGGCTCGGCTCGGCCCTAGGCTGGGCTCGGGGCTCGGATCTGGGTTCAGCTCTGGACTCGGCTCGCCTCGGCTCTAGGCTGGGCTTGGGGATTGTCTCGGGGCTCGTCTCGAGGCTCGGATCTGGGCTCTGTGTTCGGCTGTGCTCTGGGCTCGGCTCGAGGCTCGGATCTGGGCTCGGCTCTCTACTCGGGCCTAGGTTGCGCTCGTACCTCGGCTCTGGACACGGCTCGGCTCTAGGCTGGGCTCGAGGCTCGGCTCTGGGCTTGTCTGCTCTCGGCTTTGGGCTGGGCTCAGGGATCGGCTCTGCTCTTGGCTCGGCTCGAGGCTCAGATCGCGCCCGACTCTGGGCTCGGCTCTGGACTCGTCTCGGCTCTAGGCTGGGCTCGGGGCTCGGATCTCGGTTCGGCTCTGGACTCGGCTCGCCTCGGCTCTAGGCTGGGCTTGGGGATTGTCTCGGGGCTCGTCTCGAGGCTGGGATCTGGCCTCGGGGTTCGACTCGACTCTCGGCTCGATACTCGGCTCTGGGCTCGCCTCTAGGCTGGGCTCTGGGCTCGGCTCGGCTCTAGGCTGGGCTTGGGGCTTGTCTCGGGGCTCATCTCGAGGCTCGGCTCTGGGCTCGGGGCTCGGCTGGGCTCGGGGCTCGGGTCGAGGCTCGGCTCTGGGCTCGGCTCTAGGCTGGGCTCTGGCCTCGCCTCGGATCTAGGCTGGGCTCGGGGCTCGGGTCTGGGTTCGGCTCTGGACTCGGCTCGCCTCAGCTCTAGGATGGGCTCGGGGCTCGGATCTGGGTTCGGCTCTGGACTCGGCTCGCCTCGGCTCTAGTCTGGGCTTGGGGATTGTCTCGGGGCTCGTCTCGAGGCTCGGCTCTGGGCTCGGGGCTCGGCTGTGCTCGGGGCTCGGCTCGAGGCTCGGCTCTGGGCTCGGCTCGCCTCGGCTCTAGTCTGGGCTTGGGGATTGTCTCGGGGCTCGTCTCGAGGCTCGGCTCTGGGCTCTGTGCTCGGCTGGGCTCGGGGCTCGGCTCGAGGCTAAGTTCTGGGCTCGGCTAGGCTCTAGGCTGCGCTCGGTGCTCGGATCTGGGTTCGGCTCTAGACTCGGCTCGCCTCGGCTCTAGGCTGGGCTTGGGGATTTTCTCGGGGCTCGTCTCGAGGCTCGGCACTGGGATATGTGCTCGGCTGGGCTCGGGGCTCGGCTCGAGGCTCGGCTCAGGGCTCGGCTCTACGCTGGGCTCCGGGCTCGGCTCGGCTCTAGGCTGGGCTCGGGGCTCGGTTCTGGGCTCGGATCTGGACTCGGCTCGCCTCGGCTCTAGGCTGGGCTTGAGGATTGTCTCGGGGCTCGTCTCGAGGCTCGGCTCTGTGCTCTGTGCTCGGCTGGGCTCGGGGCTCGGCTCGAGGCTAAGTTCTGGGCTCGGCTAGGCTCTAGGCTGCGCTCGGTGCTCGGATCTGGGTTCGGCTCTAGACTCGGCTCGCCTCGGCTCTAGGCTGGGCTTGGGGATTGTCTCGGGGCTCGTCTCGAGGCTCGGCTCTGGGCTCTGTGCTCGGCTGGGCTCGGGGCTCGGCTCGAGGCTCGGCTCGATACTCGACTCTGGGCTCGCTTCTAGGCTGGGCTCTGGGCTCAGCTCGGCTCTAGGCTGGGCTCGGGGCTCGGATCTGGGTTCGGCTCTGTACTCGGCTACCTCGGCTCTTGTCTGGGCTTGGGGATTGTCTTGGGGCTCGTCTCGAGGCTCGGCTCTGTGCTCTGTGCTCGGCTGGGCTCGGGGCTCGGCTCGAGGCTCGGCTCGATACTCGACTCTGGGCTCGCTTCTAGGCTGGGCTCTGGGCTCGGCTCGGCTCTAGGCTGTTCTCGGGGCTCGGATCTGGGTTCGGCTCTGGACTCGGCTCGCCTCGGCTCTAGTCTGGGCTTGGGGATTGTCTCGGGGCTCGTCTCGAGGCTCGGCTCTGGGCTCTGTGCTCGGCTGGGCTCGGGGCTCGGCTCGAGGCTCGGCTCGATACTCGACTCTGGGCTCGCTTCTAGGCTGGGCTCTGGGCTCGGCTCGGCTCTAGGCTGGGCTCGGGGCTCGGATCTGGGTTCGGCTCTGGACTCGGCTCGCCTCGGCTCTAGGCTGGGCTTGGGGATTGTCTCGGGGCTCGTCTCGAGGCTCGGATCTGGGCTCTGTGCTCGGCTGCGCTCGGGGCTCGGCTCGAGGCTCGGCTCTGGGCTCGGCTCGCCTCGGCTCTAGGCTGGGCTTGGGGATTGTCTCGGGGCTCGGCTCGAGGCTCGGCTCAGGGCTCGGCTCTACGCTGGGCTCCGGGCTCTGCTCGGCTCTAGGCTGGGCTCGGGTCTCGGTTCTGGGCTCGGGGCTCGGCTGGGCTCGGGGCTCGGCTCGAGGCTCGGCTCTGGGCTCGGCTCTCTACTCGGCTCTAGGCTTCGCTCGTACCTCGGCTCTGGACTTGGCTCGGCTTTAGGCTGGGCTCGGGGCTCTGATCTCTCTTCGGCTCTGGACTCGGCTCGCCTCGGCTCTAGGCTGGGCTTGGGGATTGTCTCGGGGCTCGTCTCGAGGCTCGGCTCTGGGCTCTGTGCTCGGCTGGGCTCGGGGCTCGGCTCGATGCTTGGCGCTGGGCTCGGCTCTAGGCTATGGTCTTGGCTCGGCTCGGCTCTAGGCTGCGCTCGGGGCTCGGATCTGAGTTAGGCTCTGGACTCGGCTCGCCTCGGCTCTAGTCTGGGCTTGGGGATTGTCTCGGGGCTCGTCTCGAGGCTCGGATCTGGGCTCTGTGTTCGGCTGTGCTCTGGGCTCGGCTCGAGGCTCGGCTCTGGGCTCGGCTCTCTACTCGGCTCTAGGCTGCGCTCGTACCTCGGCTCTGGACTCGGCTCGGCTCTAGGCTGGGCTCGGGGCTCTGATCTCGCTTCGGCTCTGGACTCGGCTCGCCTCGGCTCTAGGCTGGGCTTGGGGATTGTCTCGGGGATCGTGTCGAGGCTCGGCTCTGGGCTCTGTGCTCGGCTGGGCTCGGGGCTCGGGTCGAGCCTCGGCTCAGGGCTCGGCTCTAGGCTGGGCTCCGGGCTCGGCTCGGCTCTAGGCTGGCCTCGGGGCTCGGATCTGGGTTCGGCTCTGGACTCGGCTCGCCTCGGCTCTAGGCTGGGCTTGGGGATTGTCTCGGGGCTCATCTTGAGACTCGGATCTGGGCTCTGTGCTCGGCTGGGCTCGGGGCTCGGCTCGAGGCTCGGCTCTGGACTCGGCTCGGCTCGGCTCTAGGATGGGCTTGGGGCTTGTCTCGGGGCTAATCTCGAGGCTCGGCTCAGGGCTCGGCTCTTGGCTGGGCTCGGGGCTCAGCTCGGCTCTAGGCTGGGCTCGGGGCTCGGTTCTGGAATTGTCTGCTCTAGGTTTGGGCTGGCCCAAATGATCGTCTCTGCTCTTGGCTAGCCTCGAGGCTCAGCTCTCGCCCGACTCTGGGCTCGGCTCTGGACTCGGCTCGGCTCTAGGCTGTGCTCGGGGCTCGGATCTGGGTTCGGCTCTGGACTCGGCTCGCCTCGGCTCTAGGCTGGGCTTGGGGATTGTCTCGGGGCTCGTCTCGAGGCTCGGCTCTGGGCTCTGTGCTCGGCTGGGCTCGGGGCTCGGCTCGGGGCCCGGCTCAGGGCTCGGCTCTAGGCTGGGCTCCGGGCTCGGCTCGGCTCTAGGCTGGGCTCGGGGCTCGGATCAGGGTTCGGCTCTGGACTCGGCTCGCCTCGGCTCTAAGCTGGGCTTGGGGATTGTCTCGGGGCTCGTCTCGAGGCTCGGCTCTGGGCTCTGTGCTCGGCTGGGCTCGGGGCTCGGCTCGAGGCTCGGCACTGGGCTCGGCTCTATGCTGGGCTCTGGGCTAGGCTCGGCTCTAGGCTGGGCTTGGGGATTGTCTCGGGGCTCATCTCGAGGCTCGGCTCTGGGCTCTGTGCTCGGCTGTTGTCGGGGCTCGGCTCGAGGCTCGGATCTGGGCTCGGCTCGCCTCGGCTCTAGGCTGGGCTTGGGGATTGTCTCGGGGCTCGTCTCGAGGCTCGGCTCTGGGCTCTGTGCTCGGCTGGGCTCGGGGCTCGGCTCGAGGCTAAGCTCTGGGCTCGGCTCGGCTCTAGGCTGCGCTCGGTGCTCGGATCTGGGTTCGGCTCTAGACTCGGCTCGCCTCGGCTCTAGGCTGGGCTTGGGGATTTTCTCGGGGCTCGTCTCGAGGCTCGGCACTGGGATATGTGCTCGGCTGGGCTCGGGGCTCGGCTCGAGGCTCGGCTCAGGGCTCGGCTCTAGGCTGGGCTCGGGACTCGGTTCTGGGCTCGGATCTGGACTCGGCTCGGCTCTAGGCTGGGCTCGAGGCTCGGCTCTGGAATTGTCTGCTCTCGGCTTTGGGCTGGCCCAAATGATCGGCTCTGCTCTTGGCTAGGCTCGAGGCTCAGCTCGCGCCCGACTCTGGGCTCAGCTCTGGACTCGGCTCGGCTCTAGGCTGTGCTCGGGGCTCGGATCTGGGTTCGGCTCTGGACTCAGATCGCGTCGGCTCTAGGATGGGCTTGGGGATTGTCTCGGGGCTCGTCTCGAGGCTCGGCTCTGGACTCTGTGCTCGGCTGGGCTCGGGGCTCGGCTCGGGGCTCGGCTCTGGGCTCGGCTCTAGGCTGGGCTCCGGGCTCAGCTCGGCTCTAGGTTGGGCTCGGGGCTCGGTTCTGGGCTCGGATCTGGACTCGGCTCGGCTCTAGGCTGGGCTCGAGGCTCGGCTCTGGAATTGTCTGCTCTCGGCTTTGTGCTGGCCCAAATGATCGGCTCTGCTCTTGGCTAGGCTCGAGGCTCAGCTCGCGCCCGACTCTGGGGTCAGCTCTGGACTCGGCTCGGCTCTAGGCTGGGCTCGGGGCTCGGATCTGGGTTCGGCTCTGGACTCGGCTCGCCTCGGCTCTAGGCTGGGCTTGGGGATTGTCTCGGGGCTCGTCTCGAGGCTCGGCTCTGGACTCTGTGCTCGGCTGGGCTCGGGGCTCGGCTCGGGGCTCGGCTCAGGGCTCGGCTCTAGGCTGGGCTCCGGGCTCGGCTCGGCTCTAGGCAGGGCTCGGGGCTCGACTCGATTCTCGGCTCGATACTCGGCTCTGGGCTCGCCTCTAGGCTGGGCTCTGGGCTTGGCTCGGCTCTAGGCTGGGCTTGGGGCTTGTCTCGGGGCTCGTCTCGAGGCTCGGCTCTGGGCTCGGGGCTCGGCTGGGCTCGGGGCTCGGGTCGAGGCTCGGCTCTGGGCTCGGCTCTAGGCTGGGCTCTGGCCTCGCCTCGGATCTAGGCTGGGCTCGGGGCTCGGGTCTGGGTTCGGCTCTGGACTCGGCTCGCCTCGGCTCTAGGATGGGCTCGGGGCTCGGATCTGGGCTCTGTGCTCGGCTGTGCTCGGGGTTCGGCTCGAGGCTCGGCTCGTGGCTCGGCTCTCTACTCGGCTCTAGGCTGCGCTCGTACCTCGGCTCTGGACTCGGCTCGGCTCTAGGCTGGGCTTGGGGCTCTGATCTCGCTTCGGCTCTGGACTCGGCTCGCCTCGGCTCTAGGCTGGGCTTGGGGATTGTCTCGGGGCTCGTCGTCGAGGCTCGGCTCTAGGCTCTGTGCTCGGCCGGGCTCGGGGCTCGGCTCGATGCCCGGCGCTGGCCTCGGCTCTAGGCTATGCTCTGGCATCGGCTCGGCTCTAGGCTGCGCTCGGTGCTCGGATCTGGTTTCGGCTCTAGACTCGGCTCGCCTCGGCTCTAGGCTGGGCTTGGGGATTGTCTCGGGGCTCGTCTCGGGGCTCGGCTCTGGGCTCTGTGCTCGCCTGGGCTCGGGGCTCGGCTCGAGGCTCGACTCTGGGCTCGGCTCTCTACTCGGCTCTAGGCTGCGCTCGTACCTCGGCTCTGCACTCGGCTCGGCTCTAGGCTGGGCTCGGGGCTCTGATCTCGCTTCGGCTCTGGACTCGGCTCGCCTCGGCTCTAGGCTGGGCTTGGGGATTTTCTCGGGGCTCGTCTCGAGGCTCGGCACTGGGATATGTGGTCGGCTGGGCTCGGGGCTCGGCTCGAGGCTCGGCTCAGGGCTCGGCTCTAGGCTGGGCTCCGGGCTCGGCTCGGCTCTAGGCTGGGCTCGGGGCTCGGTTCTGGGCTCGGCTCTGGACTCGGCTCGGCTCTAGGCTGTGCTCGGGGCTCGGATCTGGGTTCGGCTCTGGACTCGGCTCGCCTCGGCTCTAAGCTGGGCTTGGGGATTGTCTCGGGGCTCGTCTCGAGGCTCGGCTCTGGGCTCTGTGCTCGGCTGCGCTCGGGGCTCGGCTCGATGCTTGGCGCTGGGCTCGGCTCTAGGCTATTGTCTGGGCTCGGCTCGGCTCTAGGCTAAGCTCGGGGCTCGGATCTGGTTTCGGCTCTGGACTCGGCTCGCCTCGGCTCTAGTCTGGGCTTGGGGATTGTCTCGGGGCTCGTCTCGAGGCTCGGATCTGGGCTCGGGGCTCGGCTGGGCTCGGGGCTCGGCTCGAGGCTCGGCTCTGGGCTCGGCTCTCTACTCGGCTCTAGGCTGCGCTCGTACCTCGGCTCTGGACTCGGCTCGGCTCTAGGCTGGGCTCGGGGCTCTGATCTGGGTTCGGCTCTGGACTCGGCTCGCCTCGGCTCTAGGCTGGGCTTGGGGATTGTTTCGGGGCTCGTCTCGAGGCTCGGCTCTGGGCTCTGGGCTCGGCTGGGCTCGGGGCTCGGCTCGAGGCTCGGCTCAGGGCTCGGCTCTTGGCTGGGCTCCGGGCTCGGCTCGGCTCTAGGCTGGGCTCGGGGCTCGGCTCGACGCTCGGATCTGGGCTCGGCTCTGGACTCGGCTCTAGGCTGGGCTCGAGGCTCGGCTCTGGGCTTGTCTGCTCTCGGCTTTGGGCTGGGCTCAGGGATCGGCTCTGCTCATGGCTAGGCTCGAGACTCAGATCGCGCCCGACTGTGGGCTCGGCTCTGGACTCGTCTCGGCTCTAGGCTGGGCTCGGGGCTCGGATCTGGGTTCGGCTCTGGACTCGGCTCGCCTCGGCTCTAGGCTGGGCTTGGGGATTGTCTCGGGGCTCGTCTCGAGGCTCGGATCTGGGCTCGGGGCTCGGCTGGGCTCGGGGCTCGGCTCTGGGTTCGGCTCTGGACTCGGCTCGCCTCGGCTCTAGGCTGCGCTTGGGGATTGTCTCGGGGCTCGTCTCGAGGCTCGCCTCTGGGCTCTGTGCTCGGCTGGGCTCGGGGCTCGGCTCGGGGCTCGGCTCAGGGCTCGGCTCTAGGCTGGGCTCCGGGCTCGGCTCGGCTCTAGGCTGGGCTCGGGGCTCGGATCTGGGTTCGGCTCTGGACTCGGCTCGCCTCGGCTCTAAGCTGGGCTTGGGGATTGTCTCGGGGCTCGTCTCGGGGCTCGGCTCTGGGCTCGGGGCTCGGCTGGGCTCGGGGCTCGGCTCGAGGCTCGGCTCTGGGCTCGGCTCTCTATTCGGCTCTAGGCTGCGCTCGTACCTCGGCTCTGGACTCGGCTCGGCTCTAGGCTGAGCTCGAGGCTCGGCTCTCGGTTCGGCTCTGGACTCGGCTCGCCTCGGCTCTAGGCTGGGCTTGGGGATTGTCTCGGGGCTCGTCTTGAGACTCGGCTCTGGGCTCTGTGCTCGGCTGTGCTCGGGGCTCAGCTCGAGGCTCGGCTCGATACTCGGCTCTAGGCTGGTCTCCGGGCTCGGCTCGGCTCTAGGCTGGGCTCGGGGCTCTGATCTCGCTTCGGCTCTGGACTCGGCTCGCCGCGGCTCTAGGCTGGGCTTGTGTATTTTCTCGGGGCTCGTCTCCAGGCTCGGAACTGGGATATGTGCTCGGCTGGGCTCGGGGCTCGGCTCGAGGCTCGGCTCAGGGCTCGGCTCTAGGCAGGGCTCCGGGCTCGGCTCGGCTCTAGGCTGGGCTCGGGGCTCGGATCTGGGTTCGGCTCTTGACTCGGCTCGCCTCGGCTCTAGGCTGGGCTTGGGGATTGTCTCGGGGCTCGTCTTGAGGCTCGGCTCTGGGCTCTGTGCTCGGCTGGGCTCGGGGCTCGGCTCGAGGCTCGGCTCTGGGGTCGGCTCTAGGCTGGGCTCCGGGCTCGGATCGGCTCTAGGCTGGGCTCGGGGCTCGGATCTCGGTTCGGCTCTGGACTCGGCTCGCCTCGGCTCTAGTCTGGGCTTGGGGATTGTCTCGGGGCTCGTCTTGATACTCGGCTCTGGGCTCTGTGCTCGGCTGTGCTCGGGGCTCGGCTCGAGGCTAGGCTCGATACTCGGCTCTAGGCTGGGCTCCGGGCTCGGCTCGGCCCTAGGCTGGGCTCGGGGCTCGTATCTGGGTTCGGCTCTGGACTCGGCTCGCCTCGGCTCTAGGCTGGGCTTGGGGATTGTCTCGGGGCTCGTCTTGAGACTCTGCTCTGAGCTCTGTGCTCGGCTGGGCTCGGGGCTCGGCTCGAGGCTCGGCTCTGGGCGCGGCTCTGGACTCGGCTCTAGGATGGGCTCGAGGCTCGGCTCTGGGCTTGTCTGCTCTCGGCTTTGGGCTGGGCTCAGGGATCGGCTCTGCTCTTGGCTCGGCTCGAGGCTCAGATCGCGCCCGACTCTGGGCTCGGCTCTGGACTCGTCTCGGCTCTAGGCTGGGCTCGGGGCTCGGATCTCGGTTCGGCTCTGGACTCGGCTCGCCTCGGCTTGAGGCTGGGCTTGGGGATTGTCTCGGGGCTCGTCTCGAGGCTCGGATCTGGGCTCGGGGCTCGACTCGATTCTCGGCTCGATACTCGGCTCTGGGCTCGCCTCTCGGCGGGGCTCTGGGCTCGGCTCGGCTCTAGGCTGGGCTTGGGGCTTGTCTCGGGGCTCATCTCGAGGCTCGGCTCTGGGCTCTGGGCTCGGCTGGGCTCGGGGCTCGGGTCGAGGCTATGCTCTGGGCTCGGCTCTAGGCTGGTCTCTGGCCTCGCCTCGGATCTAGGCTGGGCTCGGGGCTCGGGTCTGGGTTCGGCTCTGGACTCGGCTCGCCTCGACTCTAGGATGGGCTCGGAGCTCGGATCTGGTTTCGGCTCTGGACTCGGCTCGCCTCGGCTCTAGTCTGGGCTTGGGGATTGTCTCGGGGCTCGTCTCGAGGCTCGGCTCTGGGCTCTGTGCTCGGCTGGGCTCGGGGCTCGGCTCGAGGCTAAGCTCTGGGCTCGGCTCGGCTCTAGGCTGCGCTCGGTGCTCGGATCTGGGTTCGGCTCTAGACTCGGCTCGCCTCGGCTCTAGGCTGGGCTTGGGGATTTTCTCGGGGCTCGTCTCGAGGCTCGGCACTGGGATATGTGCTCGGCTGGGCTCGGGGCTCGGCTCGAGGCTCGGCTCAGGGCTCGGCTCTACGCTGGGCTCCGGGCTCGGCTCGGCTCTAGGCTGGGCTCGGGGCTCGGTTCTGGGCTCGGATCTGGACTCGGCTCGGCTCTAGGCTGGGCTCGAGGCTCGGCTCTGGAATTGTCTGCTCTTGGCTTTGGGCTGGCCCAAATGATCGGCTCTGCTCTTGGCTAGGCTCGAGGCGCAGCTCGCGCCCGACTCTGGGCTCAGCTCTGGACTCGGCTCGGCTCTATGCTGTGCTCGGGGCTCGGATCTGGGTTCGGCTCTGGACTCGGCTCGCCTCGGCTCTAGGCTGGGCTTGGGGATTGTCTCGGGGCTCGTCTCGAGGCTCGGCTCTGGGCTCTGTGCTCGGCTGGGCTCGGGGCTCGGCTCGGGGCTCGGCTCAGGGCTCGGCTCTAGGCTGGGCTCCTGGCTCGGCTCGACTCTACGCTGGGCTCGGGGCTCGGATCTGGGTTCGGCTCTGGACTCGGCTCGCCTCGGCTCTAGGATGTGCTCGGGGCTCGGATCTGGTTTCGGCTCTGGACTCGGCTCGCCTCGGCTCTAGGCTGGGCTTGGGGATTGTCTCGGACTCGTCTCGAGGCTCAGCTCTGGGCTCCGCTCTGGACTCGGCTCTAGGCTGGGATCGAGGCTCGGCTCTGGACTTGTCTTCTCTCGGCTTTGTTCTGAGCTCAGGGTTCGGCTCTGCTCTTGGCTCGGCTCGAGGCTCAGATCTCGCCCGACTCTGGGCTCGGCTCTGGACTCGGCTCGGCTCTAGGCTGGGCTCGAGGCTCGGCTCTGGTATTGTCTGCTCTCGGCTTTGGGCTGGCCAAAATGATCGGCTCTGCTCTTGGCTAGGCTCGAGGCTCAGCTCGCGCCCGACTCTGGGCTCGGCTCTGGACTCGGCTCGGCTCTAGGCTGTGCTCGGGGCTCAGATCTGGGTTCGGCTCTGGACTCGGCTCGCCTCGGCTCTAGACTGGGCTTGGGGATTGTCTCGGGGCTCGTCTCGAGGCTCGGCTCTGGGCTCTGTGCTCGGCTGGGCTCGGGGCGCGGCTCGGGGCTCGGCTCGAGGCTCGGTTCTGGGCTCGGCTCTCTACTCGGCTCTAGGCTGCGCTCGTACCTCGGCTCTGGACTCGGCTCGGCTCTAGGCTGGGCTCGGGGCTCGGATCTGGGTTCGGCTCTGGACTCGGCTCGCCTCGGCTATAGGCTGGGCTGGGGATTGTCTCGGGGCTCGTCTCGAGGCTCGGCTCTGGGCTCTGGGCTCGGCTGGGCTCGGGGCTCGGCTCGAGGCTCGGCTCTGGGCTCGGCTCTCTACTCGGCTCTAGGCTGCGCTCGTACCTCGGCTCTGGACTCGGCTCGGCTCTAGGCTGGGCTCGGGGCTCGGATCTGGGTTCGGCTCTGGACTCGGCTCGCCTCGGCTCTAGGCTGGGCTTGGGGATTGTCTCGGTCTCGTCTCGAGGCTCAGCTCTGGGCTCCGCCCTGGACTCGGCTCTAGGCTGGGATCGAGGCTCGGCTCTGGACTTGTCTTCTCTCGGCTTTGGTCTGAGCTCAGGGATCGGCTCTGCTCTTGGCTCGGCTCGAGGCTCAGATCTCGCCCGACTCTGGGCTCGGCTCTGGACTCGGCTCGGCTCTAGGCTGGGCTCGAGGCTCGGCTCTGGTATTGTCTGCTCTCGGCTTTGGGCTGGCCAAAATGATCGGCTCTGCTATTGGCTAGGCTCGAGGCTCAGCTCGCGCCCGACTCTGGGCTCGGCTCTGGACTCGGCTCGGCTCTAGGCTGTGCTCGGGGCTCAGATCTGGGTTCGGCTCTGGACTCGGCTCGCCTCGGCTCTAGACTGGGCTTGGGGATTGTCTCGGGGCTCGTCTCGAGGCTCGGCTCTGGGCTCTGTGCTCGGTTGGGCTCGGGGCGCGGCTCGGGGTTCGGCTCAGGGCTCGGCTCTAGGCTGGGCTCGGGGCTCGGATCTGGGTTCGGCTCTGGACTCGGCTCGCCTCGGCTCTAAGCTGGGCTTGGGGATTGTCTCGGGGCTCGTCTCGGGGCTCGGCTCTGGGCTCGGGGCTCGGCTGGGCTCGGGGCTCGGCTCGAGGCTCGGCTCTGGGCTCGGCTCTCTACTCGGCTCTAGGATGCGCTCGTACCTCGGCTCTGAACTCGTTTCGGCTCTAGGCTGGGCTCGGGGCTCGGCTTTGGGTTCGGCTCTGGACTCGGCTCGCCTCGGCTCTAGGCTGGGCTTGGGGATTGATTCGGGGCTCGTCTCGAGGCTCGGATCTGGGCTCGGCTCTGGACTCGGCTCTAGGCTGGGCTCGAGGCTCGGCTCTGGGCTTGTCTGCTCTCGGCTTTGGGCTGGGCTCAGTCATCGGCTCTGATCTTGGATCGGCTCGAGGCTCAGATCGCGCCCGACTCTGGGCTCGGCTCTGGACTCGTGTCGGCTCTAGGCTGGGCTCGGGGCTCGGATCTCGGTTCGGCTCTGGACTCGGCTCGCCTCGGCTCTAGGCTGGGCTTGGGGATTGTCTCGGGGCTCGTCTCGAGGCTCGGCTCTGGGCTCGGGGCTCGACTCGATTCTCGGCTCGATACTCGGCTCTGGGCTCGCCTCTAGGCTGGGCTCTGGGCTCGGCTCGGCTCTAGGCTGGGCTTGTGGATTGTCTCGGGGCTCATCTCGAGGCTCTGCTCTGGGCTCGGGGCTCGGCAGGGCTCGGGGCTCGGGTCGAGGCTCGACTCTGGGCTCGGCTCTAGGCTGGGATCTGGCCTCGGCTCGGCTCTAGGCTGGGCTCGGGGCTCGGGTCTGTGTTCGGCTCTGGACTCGGCTCGCCTCGGCTCTAGGATGGGCTCGGGGCTCGGCTCGAGGCTCGGCTCGATACTCGACTCTTGGCTCGCCTCTAGGCTGGGCTCTGTGCTCGGCTCGGCTCTAGGCTGGGCTCGGGGCTCGGATCTGGGTTCGGCTCTGGACTCGGCTCGCCTCGGCTCTAGGCTGGGCTTGGGGATTGTCTCGGGGCTCGTCTCGAGGCTCGGATCTGGGCTCTGTGCTCGGCTGGGCTCGGGGCTCGGCTCTGGGCTCGGCTCGAGGCTCGGCTCTCTACTCGGCTCTAGGCTGCGCTCGTACCTCGGCTCTGGACTCGGCTCGGCTCTAGGCTGGGCTCGGGGCTCTGATCTCGCTTCGGCTCTGGACTCGGCTCGCCTCGGCTCTAGGCTGGGCTTGGGGATTGTCTCGGGGCTCGTCGTCGAGGCTCGGCTCTGGGCTCTGTGCTCGGCTGGGCTCGGGTCTCGGCTCGATGCCCGGCGCTGGCCTCGGCTCTAGGCTATGCTCTGGGCTCGGCTCGGCTCTAGGCTGCGCTCGGTGCTCGGATCTGGGTTCGGCTCTAGACTCGGCTCGCCTCGGCTCTAGGTTGGGCTTGGGGATTGTCTCGGGGCTCGTCTCGAGGCTCGGCTCTGGGCTCTGTGCACGGCTGGGCTCGGGGCTCGGCTCGAGGCTCGACTCTGGCCTCGACTCTCTACTCGGCTCTAGGCTGCGCTCGTACCTCGGCTCTGGACTCGGCTCGGCTCTAGGCTGGGCTCGGGGCTCTGATCTCGCTTCGGCTCTGGACTCGGCTCGCCGCGGCTCTAGGCTAGGCTTGGGTATTTTCTCGGGGCTCGTCTCCAGGCTCGGAACTGGGATATGTGCTCGGCTGGGCTCGGGGCTCGGCTCGAGGCTCGGCTCAGGGCTCGGCTCTAGGCAGGGCTCCGGGCTCGGCTCGGCTCTAGGCTGGACTCGGGGCTCGGATCTGGGTTCGGCTCTGGACTCGGCTCGCCTCGGCTCTAGGCTGGGCTTGGGGATTGTCTCGGGGCTCGTCTTGAGGCTCGGCTCTGGGCTCTGTGCTCGGCTGGGCTCGGGGCTCGGCTCGAGGCTCGGCTCTGGGGTCGGCTCTAGGCTGGGCTCCGGGCTCGGATCGGCTCTAGGCTGGGCTCGGGGCTCGGATCTCGGTTCGGCTCTGGACTCGGCTCGCCTCGGCTCTAGTCTGGGTTTGGGGATTGTCTCGGGGCTCGTCTTGATACTCGGCTCTGGGCTCTGTGCTCGGCTGTGCTCGGGGCTCGGCTCGAGGCTCGGCTCGATACTCGGCTCTAGGCTGTGCTCCGGGCTCGGCTCGGCCCTAGGCTGGGCTCGGGGCTCGTATCTGGGTTCGGCTCTGGACTCGGCTCGCCTCGGCTCTAGGCTGGGCTTGGGGATTGTCTCGGGGCTCGTCTTGAGACTCGGCTCTGAGCTCTGTGCTCGGCTGGGCTCGGGGCTCGGCTCGAGGCTCGGCTCTGGGCTCGGCTCTGGACTCGGCTCTAGGCTGGGCTCGAGGCTCGGCTCTGGGCTTGTCTGCTCTCGGCTTTGGGCTGGGCTTAGGGATCGGCTCTGCTCTTGGCTCGGCTCGAGGCTCAGATCGCGCCCGACTCTGGGCTCGGCTCTGGACTCGTCTCGGCTCTAGGCTGGGCTCGGGGCTCGGATCTCGGTTCGGCTCTGGACTCGGCTCGCCTCGGCTTGAGGCTGGGCTTGGGGATTGTCTCGGGGCTCATCTCGAGGCTCGGCTCTGGGCTCTGGGCTCGGCTGGGCTCGGGGCTCGGGTCGAGGCTATGCTCTGGGCTCGGCTCTAGGCTGGTCTGTGGCCTCGCCTCGGATCTAGGCTGGGCTCGGGGCTCGGGTCTGGGTTCGGCTCTGGACTCGGCGCGCCTCGACTCTAGGATGGGCTCGGAGCTCGGATCTGGGTTCGGCTCTGGACTCGGCTCGCCTCGGCTCTAGTCTGGGCTTGGGGATTGTCTCGGGGCTCGTCTCGAGGCTCGGCTCTGGGCTCTGTGCTCGGCTGGGCTCGGGGCTCGGCTCGAGGCTAAGCTCTGGGCTCGGCTCGGCTCTAGGCTGCGCTCGGTGCTCGGATCTTGGTTCGGCTCTAGACTCGGCTCGCCTCGGCTCTAGGCTGGGCTTGGGGATTTTCTCGGGGCTCGTCTCGAGGCTCGGCACTGGGATATGTGCTCGGCTGGGCTCGGGGCTCGGCTCGAGGCTCGGCTCAGGGCTCGGCTCTACGCTGGGCTCCGGGCTCGGCTCGGCTCTAGGCTGGGCTCGGGGCTCGGTTCTGGGCTCGGATCTGGACTCGGCTCGGCTCTAGGCTGGGCTCGAGGCTCGGCTCTGGAATTGTCTGCTCTCGGCTTTGGGCTGGCCCAAATGATCGGCTCTGCTCTTGGCTAGGCTCGAGGCTCAGCTCGCGCCCGACTCTGGGCTCGGCTCAGGGCTCGGCTCTACGCTGGGCTCCGGGCTCGGCTCGGCTCTAGGCTGGGCTCGGGGCTCGGGTCTGGGTTCGGCTCTGGACTCGGCTCGCCTCGGCTCTAGGATGGGCTCGGGGCTCGGCTCGAGGCTCGGCTCGATACTCGACTCTTGGCTCGCCTCTAGGCTGGGCTCTGTGCTCGGCTCGGCTCTAGGCTGGGCTCGGGGCTCGGATCTGGGTTCGGCTCTGGACTCGGCTCGCCTCGGCTCTAGGATGTGCTCGGGGCTCGGATCTGGGTTCGGCTCTGGACTCGGCTCGCCTCGGATCTAGGCTGGGCTTGGGGATTGTCTCGGACTCGTCTCGAGGCTCAGCTCTGGGCTCCGCTCTGGACTCGGCTCTAGGCTGGGATCGAGGCTCGGCTCTGGACTTGTCTTCTCTCGGCTTTGGTCTGAGCTCAGGGATCGGCTCTGCTCTTGGCTCGGCTAAAGGCTCAGATCTCGCCCGACTCTGGGCTCGGCTCTGGACTCGGCTCGGCTCTAGGCTGTGCTCGGGGCTCAGATCTGGGTTCGGCTCTGGACTCGGCTCGCCTCGGCTCTAGACTGGGCTTGGGGATTGTCTCGGGGCTCGTCTCGAGGCTCGGCTCTGGGCTCTGTGCTCGGCTGGGCTCGGGGCGCGGCTCGGGGCTCGGCTCAGGGCTCGGCTCTAGGCTGGGCTCGGGGCTCGGATCTGGGTTCGGCTCTGGACTCGGCTCGCCTCGGCTCTAAGCTGGGCTTGGGGATTGTCTCGGGGCTCGTCTCGGGGCTCGGCTCTGGGCTCGGGGCTCGGCTGGGCTCGGGGCTCGGCTCGAGGCTCGGCTCTGGGCTCGGCTCTCTACTCGGCTATAGGCTGCGCTCGTACCTCGGCTCTGGACTCGGCTCGGCTCTAGGCTGGGCTCGGGGGTCTGATCTCGCTTCGGCTCTGGACTCGGCTCGCCTCGGCTCTAGGCTGGGCTTGGGGATTGTCTCGGGGCTCGTCGTCGAGGCTCGGCTCTGGGCTCTGTGCTCGGCTGGGCTCGGGGCTCGGCTCGATGCCCGGCGCTGGCCTCGGCTCTAGGCTATGCTCTGGGCTCGGCTCGGCTCTAGGCTGCGCTCGGTGCTCGGATCTGGGTTCGGCTCTAGACTCGGCTCGGCTCTAGGCTGGGCTCGAGGCTCGGCTCTGGAATTGTCTGCTCTCGGCTTTGGGCTGGGCCAAGTGATCGGCTCTGCTCTTGTCTAGGCTCGAGGCTCAGCTCGCGCCCGACTCTGGGCTCGGCTCTGGACTCGGCTCGGCTCTAGGCTGTGCTCGGGGCTCGGATCTGGGTTCGGCTCTGGACTCGGCTCGCCTCGGCTCTAGGCTGGGCTTGGGGATTGTCTCGGGGCTCGTCTCGAGGCTCGGCTCTGGGCTCTGTGCTCGGCTGGGCTCGGGGCTCGGCTCGGGGCTCGGCTCAGGGCTCGGCTCTAGGCTGGGCTCCGGGCTCGGTTCGGCTCTAGGCTGGGCTCGGGGCTCGGATCTGGGTTCGGCTCTGGACTCGGCTAGCCTCGGCTCTAAGCTGGGCTTGGGGATTGTCTCGGGGCTCGTCTCGAGGCTCGGCTCTTGGCTCGGGGCTCGGCTGGGCTCGGGGCTCGTCTCGAGGCTCGGCTCTGGGCTCTGTGCTCGGCTGGGTTCAGGGCTCGGCTCTATGCTTGGCGCTGGGCTCGGCTCTAGGCAATGATCTGGGCTCGGCTCGGCTCTAGGCTAAGCTCGGGGCTCGGATCTGTGTTCGGCTCTGGACTAGGCTCGCCTCGGCTCTAGTCTGGGCTTGGGGATTGTCTCGGGGCTCGTCTCGAGGCTCGGATCTGGGCTCGGGGCTCGGCTGGGCTCGGGGCTCGGCTCGAGGCTCGGCTCTGGGCTCGGCTCTCTACTCGGCTCTAGGCTGCGCTCGTACCTCGGCTCTGGACTCGGCTCGGCTCTAGGCTGGACTCGGGGCTCTGATCTCGCTTCGGCTCTGGACTCGGCTCGCCTCGGCTCTAGGCTGGGCTTGGGGATTGTCTCGGGGCTCGTCTCGAGGCTCGGCTCTGGGCTCTGTGCTCGGCTGGGCTCGGGGCTCGACTCGATGCTTGGCGCTGGGCTCGGCTCTAGGCTATGGTCTGGGCTCGGCTCGGCTCTAGGCTAAGCTCGGGGCTCGGATCTGGGTTCGGCTCTGGACTCGGCTCGCCTCGGCTCTAGTCTGGGCTTGGGGATTGTCTCGGGGCTCGTCTCGAGGCTCGGCTCTGGGCTCTGTGCTCGGCTGGGCTCGGGGCTCGGCTCTCTACTCGGCTCTAGGCTGCGCTCGTACCTCGGCTCTGGACTCGGCTCGGCTCTAGGCTGGGCTCGAGGCTCGGCTCTGGGTTCGGCTCTGGACTCGGCTCGTCTCGGCTCTAGGCTGGGCTTGGGGATTGTCTCGTGGCTCGTCTCGAGGCTCGGCTCTGGGCTCGGGGCTCTGCTCGACGCTCGGCTCTGGGCTACGCTCTGGACTAGGTTCTAGGCTGGGCTCGAGTCTCGGCTCTCGGCTTGTCTCCTCTCGGATTTGGTCTGAGCTCAGGGATCGGCTCTGCTCTTGGCTCGGCTCGAGGCTCAGATCGCGCCCGACTCTCGTCTCGGCTCTGGACTCGGCTCGGCTCTAGGCTGGGCTCGGGGCTCGGATCTGGGTTCGGCTCTGGACTCGGCTCGCCTCGGCTCTAGTCTGGGCTTGGGGATTGTCTCGGGGCTCGTCTCGAGGCTCGGATCTGGGCTCGGGGCTCGGCTGGGCTCGGGGCTCGACTCGAGGCTCGGATCTGGGCTCGGCTCTCTACTCGGCTCTAGGCTGCGCTCGTACCTCGGCTCTGGACTCGGCTCGGCTCTAGGCTGGGCTCGGGGCTCGGATCTCGGTTCGGATCTGGACTCGGCTCGCCTCGGCTCTAGGCTGGGCTTGGGGATTATCTCGGGGCTCGTCTCGAGGCTCGGCTCTGGGCTCTGAGCTCGGCTGGGCTCGGGGCTCGGCTCGATGCCCGGCGCTGGGCTCAGCTCTAGGCTATGCTCTGGGCTCGGCTCGGCTCTAGGCTGCGCTCGGTGCTCGGATCTGTGTTCGGCTCTACACTCGGCTTGCCTCGGCTCTAGGCGGGGCTTGGGGATTGTCTCGGGGCTCGTCTCGAGGCTCGGATCTGGGCTCTGTGCTCGACTGGGATCGGGGCTCGGCTCGAGGCTCGTCTCCGGGCTCGGCTCTACGCTGGGCTCCGGGTTCGGCTCGGCTCTAGGCTGGGCTCGGGGCTCGGCTCTGGAATTGTCTGCTCTCGGCTTTGGGCTGGGCCAAATGATCGGCTCTGCTCTTGGCTAGACTCGAGGCTCAGCTCGCGCCCGACTCTGGGCTCAGCTCTGGACTCGGCTCGGCTCTAGGCTGGGCTCCGGGCTCGGCTCGGCTCTAGGCTGGGCTCGGGGCTCGGATCTGGGTTCGGCTCTGGACTCGGCTCGCCTCGGCTCTAGGATGGGCTGGGGGCTCGGATCTGGGTTCGGCTCTGGACTCGGCTCGCCTCGGCTCTAGTCTGGGCTTGGGGATTGTCTCGGGGCTCTTCTCGAGGCTCGGCTCTGGGCTCTGTGCTCGGCTGGGCTCGGGGCTCGGCTCGAGGCTCGGCTCGATACTCGAATCTAGGCTCGCCTCTAGGCTGGGCTCTGGGCTCGGCTCGGCTCTAGGCTGGGCTCGGGGCTCGGATCTGGGTTCGGCTCTGGACTCGGCTCGCCTCGGCTCTAGGCTGGGCTTGGGGATTGTCTCGGGGCTCGTCTCGAGGCTCGGCTCTGGGCTCCGCTCTGGACTCGGCTCTAGGATGGGATCGAGGCTCGGCTCTGGACTTGTCTTCTCTCGGCTTTGGGCTGAGCTCAGGGATCGGCTCTGCTCTTGGCTCGGCTCGAGGCTCAGATCTCGCCCGACTCTGGGCTCGGCTCTGGACTCGGCTCGGCTCTAGGCTGGGTTCGGGGCTCGGATCTGGGATCGGCTCTGGACTCGGCTCGCCTCGGCTCTAGGCTGGGCTTGGGGATTGTCTCGGGGCTCGTCTCGAGGCTCGGCTCTGGGCTCTGTGCTCGGCTGGGCTCGGGGCTCGGCTAGATGCTTTGCGCTGGGCTCGGCTCTAGGCTATGGTCTGGGCTCGGCTCGGCTCTAGGCTAAGCTCGGGGCTCGGCTCTGGATTCGGCTCTGGACTCGGCTCGCCTCGGCTCTCGGCTGGGCTTGGGGATTGTCTCAGGGCTCGTCTCGAGGCTCGGCTCTGGGCTCTGTGCTCGGCTGTGCTCGGGGCTCGGCTCGAGGCTCGGCTCAGGGCTCGGCTCTAGGCTGGGCTCGGGGCTCGGATCTTGGTTCGGCTCTGGACTCGGCTCGCCTCGGCTCTAGGCTGGGCTTGGGGATTGTCTCGGGGCTCGTCGTCGAGGCTCGGCTCTGGGCTCTGGGCTCGGCTGGGCTCGGGGCTCGGCTCGAGGCTCGGCTCTGGGCTCGGCTCTCTACTCGGCTCTAGGCTGCGCTCGTACCTCGGCTCTGGACTCGGCTCGGCTCTAGGCTGGGCTCGGGGCTCGGATCTGGGTTCGGCTCTGGACTCGGCTCGCCTCGGCTCTAGGCTGGGCTTGGGGATTGTCTCGGTCTCGTCTCGAGGCTCAGCTCTGGGCTCCGCCCTGGACTCGGCTCTAGGCTGGGATCGAGGCTCGGCTCTGGACTTGTCTTCTCTCGGCTTTGGTCTGAGCTCAGGGATCGGCTCTGCTCTTGGCTCGGCTCGAGGCTCAGATCTCGCCCGACTCTGGGCTCGGCTCTGGACTCGGCTCGGCTCTAGGCTGGGCTCGAGGCTCGGCTCTGGTATTGTCTGCTCTCGGCTTTGGGCTGGCCAAAATGATCGGCTCTGCTATTGGCTAGGCTCGAGGCTCAGCTCGCGCCCGACTCTGGGCTCGGCTCTGGACTCGGCTCGGCTCTAGGCTGTGCTCGGGGCTCAGATCTGGGTTCGGCTCTGGACTCGGCTCGCCTCGGCTCTAGACTGGGCTTGGGGATTGTCTCGGGGCTCGTCTCGAGGCTCGGCTCTGGGCTCTGTGCTCGGTTGGGCTCGGGGCGCGGCTCGGGGTTCGGCTCAGGGCTCGGCTCTAGGCTGGGCTCCGGGCTCGGATCTGGGTTCGGCTCTGGACTCGGCTCGCCTCGGCTCTAAGCTGGGCTTGGGGATTGTCTCGGGGCTCGTCTCGGGGCTCGGCTCTGGGCTCGGGGCTCGGCTGGGCTCGGGGCTCGGCTCGAGGCTCGGCTCTGGGCTCGGCTCTCTACTCGGCTCTAGGATGCGCTCGTACCTCGGCTCTGGACTCGTTTCGGCTCTAGGCTGGGCTCGGGGCTCGGCTTTGGGTTCGGCTCTGGACTCGGCTCGCCTCGGCTCTAGGCTGGGCTTGGGGATTGATTCGGGGCTCGTCTCGAGGCTCGGATCTGGGCTCGGCTCTGGACTCGGCTCTAGGCTGGGCTCGAGGCTCGGCTCTGGGCTTGTCTGCTCTCGGCTTTGGGCTGGGCTCAGTCATCGGCTCTGATCTTGGCTCGGCTCGAGGCTCAGATCGCGCCCGACTCTGGGCTCGGCTCTGGACTCGTGTCGGCTCTAGGCTGGGCTCGGGGCTCGGATCTCGGTTCGGCTCTGGACTCGGCTCGCCTCGGCTCTAGGCTGGGCTTGGGGATTGTCTCGGGGCTCGTCTCGAGGCTCGGCTCTGGGCTCGGGGCTCGACTCGATTCTCGGCTCGATACTCGGCTCTGGGCTCGCCTCTAGGCTGGGCTCTGGGCTCGGCTCGGCTCTAGGCTGGGCTTGTGGATTGTCTCGGGGCTCATCTCGAGGCTCTGCTCTGGGCTCGGGGCTCGGCAGGGCTCGGGGCTCGGGTCGAGGCTCGACTCTGGGCTCGGCTCTAGGCTGGGATCTGGCCTCGGCTCGGCTCTAGGCTGGGCTCGGGGCTCGGGTCTGTGTTCGGCTCTGGACTCGGCTCGCCTCGGCTCTAGGATGGGCTCGGGGCTCGGCTCGAGGCTCGGCTCGATACTCGACTCTTGGCTCGCCTCTAGGCTGGGCTCTGTGCTCGGCTCGGCTCTAGGCTGGGCTCGGGGCTCGGATCTGGGTTCGGCTCTGGACTCGGCTCGCCTCGGCTCTAGGCTGGGCTTGGGGATTGTCTCGGGGCTCGTCTCGAGGCTCGGATCTGGGCTCTGTGCTCGGCTGGGCTCGGGGCTCGGCTCTGTGCTCGGCTCGAGGCTCGGCTCTCTACTCGGCTCTAGGCTGCGCTCGTACCTCGGCTCTGGACTCGGCTCGGCTCTAGGCTGGGCTCGGGGCTCTGATCTCGCTTCGGCTCTGGACTCGGCTCGCCTCGGCTCTAGGCTGGGCTTGGGGATTGTCTCGGGGCTCGTCGTCGAGGCTCGGCTCTGGGCTCTGTGCTCGGCTGGGCTCGGGTCTCGGCTCGATGCCCGGCGCTGGCCTCGGCTCTAGGCTATGCTCTGGGCTCGGCTCGGCTCTAGGCTGCGCTCGGTGCTCGGATCTGGGTTCGGCTCTAGACTCGGCTCGCCTCGGCTCTAGGTTGGGCTTGGGGATTGTCTCGGGGCTCGTCTCGAGGCTCGGCTCTGGGCTCTGTGCACGGCTGGGCTCGGGGCTCGGCTCGAGGCTCGACTCTGGCCTCGACTCTCTACTCGGCTCTAGGCTGCGCTCGTACCTCGGCTCTGGACTCGGCTCGGCTCTAGGCTGGGCTCGGGGCTCTGATCTCGCTTCGGCTCTGGACTCGGCTCGCCGCGGCTCTAGGCTGGGCTTGGGTATTTTCTCGGGGCTCGTCTCCAGTCTCGGAACTGGGATATGTGCTCGGCTGGGCTCGGGGCTCGGCTCGAGGCTCGGCTCAGGGCTCGGCTCTAGGCAGGGCTCCGGGCTCGGCTCGGCTCTAGGCTGGGCTCGGGGCTCGGATCTGGGTTCGGCTCTGGACTCGGCTCGCCTCGGCTCTAGGCTGGGCTTGGGGATTGTCTCGGGGCTCGTCTTGAGGCTCGGCTCTGGGCTCTGTGCTCGGCTGGGCTCGGGGCTCGGCTCGAGGCTCGGCTCTGGGGTCGGCTCTAGGCTGGGCTCCGGGCTCGGATCGGCTCTAGGCTGGGCTCGGGGCTCGGATCTCGGTTCGGCTCTGGACTCGGCTCGCCTCGGCTCTAGTCTGGGTTTGGGGATTGTCTCGGGGCTCGTCTTGATACTCGGCTCTGGGCTCTGTGCTCGGCTGTGCTCGGGGCTCGGCTCGAGGCTCGGCTCGATACTCGGCTCTAGGCTGTGCTCCGGGCTCGGCTCGGCCCTAGGCTGGGCTCGGGGCTCGTATCTGGGTTCGGCTCTGGACTCGGCTCGCCTCGGCTCTAGGCTGGGCTTGGGGATTGTCTCGGGGCTCGTCTTGAGACTCGGCTCTGAGCTCTGTGCTCGGCTGGGCTCGGGGCTCGGCTCGAGGCTCGGCTCTGGGCTCGGCTCTGGACTCGGCTCTAGGCTGGGCTCGAGGATCGGCTCTGGGCTTGTCTGCTCTCGGCTTTGGGCTGGGCTTAGGGATCGGCTCTGCTCTTGGCTCGGCTCGAGGCTCAGATCGCGCCCGACTCTGGGCTCGGCTCTGGACTCGTCTCGGCTCTAGGCTGGGCTCGGGGCTCGGATCTCGGTTCGGCTCTGGACTCGGCTCGCCTCGGCTTGAGGCTGGGCTTGGGGATTGTCTCGGGGCTCATCTCGAGGCTCGGCTCTGGGCTCTGGGCTCGGCTGGGCTCGGGGCTCGGGTCGAGGCTATGCTCTGGGCTCGGCTCTAGGCTGGTCTGTGGCCTCGCCTCGGATCTAGGCTGGGCTCGGGGCTCGGGTCTGGGTTCGGCTCTGGACTCGGCGCGCCTCGACTCTAGGATGGGCTCGGAGCTCGGATCTGGGTTCGGCTCTGGACTCGGCTCGCCTCGGCTCTAGTCTGGGCTTGGGGATTGTCTCGGGGCTCGTCTCGAGGCTCGGCTCTGGGCTCTGTGCTCGGCTGGGCTCGGGGCTCGGCTCGAGGCTAAGCTCTGGGCTCGGCTCGGCTCTAGGCTGCGCTCGGTGCTCGGATCTTGGTTCGGCTCTAGACTCGGCTCGCCTCGGCTCTAGGCTGGGCTTGGGGATTTTCTCGGGGCTCGTCTCGAGGCTCGGCACTGGGATATGTGCTCGGCTGGGCTCGGGGCTCGGCTCGAGGCTCGGCTCAGGGCTCGGCTCTACGCTGGGCTCCGGGCTCGGCTCGGCTCTAGGCTGGGCTCGGGGCTCGGTTCTGGGCTCGGATCTGGACTCGGCTCGGCTCTAGGCTGGGCTCGAGGCTCGGCTCTGGAATTGTCTGCTCTCGGCTTTGGGCTGGCCCAAATGATCGGCTCTGCTCTTGGCTAGGCTCGAGGCTCAGCTCGCGCCCGACTCTGGGCTCGGCTCAGGGCTCGGCTCTACGCTGGGCTCCGGGCTCGGCTCGGCTCTAGGCTGGGCTCGGGGCTCGGGTCTGGGTTCGGCTCTGGACTCGGCTCGCCTCGGCTCTAGGATGGGCTCGGGGCTCGGCTCGAGGCTCGGCTCGATACTCGACTCTTGGCTCGCCTCTAGGCTGGGCTCTGTGCTCGGCTCGGCTCTAGGCTGGGCTCGGGGCTCGGATCTGGGTTCGGCTCTGGACTCGGCTCGCCTCGGCTCTAGGATGTGCTCGGGGCTCGGATCTGGGTTCGGCTCTGGACTCGGCTCGCCTCGGATCTAGGCTGGGCTTGGGGATTGTCTCGGACTCGTCTCGAGGCTCAGCTCTGGGCTCCGCTCTGGACTCGGCTCTAGGCTGGGATCGAGGCTCGGCTCTGGACTTGTCTTCTCTCGGCTTTGGTCTGAGCTCAGGGATCGGCTCTGCTCTTGGCTCGGCTAAAGGCTCAGATCTCGCCCGACTCTGGGCTCGGCTCTGGACTCGGCTCGGCTCTAGGCTGGGCTCGAGGCTCGGCTCTGGTATTGGCTGCTCTCGGCTTTGGGCTGGCCAAAATGATCGGCTCTGCTCTTGGCTAGGCTCGAGGCTCAGCTCGCGCCCGACTCTGGGCTCGGCTCTGGACTCGGCTCGGCTCTAGGCTGTGCTCGGGGCTCAGATCTGGGTTCGGCTCTGGACTCGGCTCGCCTCGGCTCTAGACTGGGCTTGGGGATTGTCTCGGGGCTCGTCTCGAGGCTCGGCTCTGGGCTCTGTGCTCGGCTGGGCTCGGGGCGCGGCTCGGGGCTCGGCTCAGGGCTCGGCTCTAGGCTGGGCTCCGGGCTCGGATCTGGGTTCGGCTCTGGACTCGGCTCGCCTCGGCTCTAAGCTGGGCTTGGGGATTGTCTCGGGGCTCGTCTCGGGGCTCGGCTCTGGGCTCGGGGCTCGGCTGGGCTCGGGGCTCGGCTCGAGGCTCGGCTCTGGGCTCGGCTCTCTACTCGGCTATAGGCTGCGCTCGTACCTCGGCTCTGGACTCGGCTCGGCTCTAGGCTGGGCTCGGGGGTCTGATCTCGCTTCGGCTCTGGACTCGGCTCGCCTCGGCTCTAGGCTGGGCTTGGGGATTGTCTCGGGGCTCGTCGTCGAGGCTCGGCTCTGGGCTCTGTGCTCGGCTGGGCTCGGGGCTCGGCTCGATGCCCGGCGCTGGCCTCGGCTCTAGGCTATGCTCTGGGCTCGGCTCGGCTCTAGGCTGCGCTCGGTGCTCGGATCTGGGTTCGGCTCTAGACTCGGCTCGGCTCTAGGCTGGGCTCGAGGCTCGGCTCTGGAATTGTCTGCTCTCGGCTTTGGGCTGGGCCAAATGATCGGCTCTGCTCTTGTCTAGGCTCGAGGCTCAGCTCGCGCCCGACTCTGGGCTCGGCTCTGGACTCGGCTCGGCTCTAGGCTGTGCTCGGGGCTCGGATCTGGGTTCGGCTCTGGACTCGGCTCGCCTCGGCTCTAGGCTGGGCTTGGGGATTGTCTCGGGGCTCGTCTCGAGGCTCGGCTCTGGGCTCTGTGCTCGGCTGGGCTCGGGGCTCGGCTCGGGGCTCGGCTCAGGGCTCGGCTCTAGGCTGGGCTCCGGGCTCGGTTCGGCTCTAGGCTGGGCTCGGGGCTCGGATCTGGGTTCGGCTCTGGACTCGGCTAGCCTCGGCTCTAGGCTGGGCTTGGGGATTGTCTCGGGGCTCGTCTCGAGGCTCGGCTCTGGGCTCTGTGCTCGGCTGGGTTCAGGGCTCGGCTCTATGCTTGGCGCTGGCCTCGGCTCTAGGCAATGATCTGGGCTCGGCTCGGCTCTAGGCTAAGCTCGGGGCTCGGATCTGTGTTCGGCTCTGGACTAGGCTCGCCTCGGCTCTAGTCTGGGCTTGGGGATTGTCTCGGGGCTCGTCTCGAGGCTCGGATCTGGGCTCGGGGCTCGGCTGGGCTCGGGGCTCGGCTCGAGGCTCGGCTCTGGGCTCGGCTCTCTACTCGGCTCTAGGCTGCGCTCGTACCTCGGCTCTGGACTCGGCTCGGCTCTAGGCTGGACTCGGGGCTCTGATCTCGCTTCGGCTCTGGACTCGGCTCGCCTCGGCTCTAGGCTGGGCTTGGGGATTGTCTCGGGGCTCGTCTCGAGGCTCGGCTCTGGGCTCTGTGCTCGGCTGGGCTCGGGGCTCGGCTCTCTACTCGGCTCTAGGCTGCGCTCGTACCTCGGCTCTGGACTCGGCTCGGCTCTAGGCTGGGCTCGAGGCTCGGCTCTGGGTTCGGCTCTGGACTCGGCTCGCCTCGGCTCTAGGCTGGGCTTGGGGATTGTCTCGGGGCTCGTCTCGAGGCTCGGCTCTGGGCTCTGTGCTCGGCTGGGCTCGGGGCTCGGCTCGATTCTCGGCTCGATACTCGGCTCTGGGCTCGCCTCTAGGCTGGGCTCTGGGCTCGGCTCGGCTCTAGGCTGGGCTTGGGGCTTGTCTCGGGGCTCATCTCGAGGCTCGGCTCTGGGCTCGGGGCTCCGCTGGGCTCGGGGCTCGGTTCGAGGCTCGGCTCTGGGCTCGGCTCTAGGCTGGGCTCTGGCCTCGGCTCGGCTCTAGGCTGGGCTCGGGGCTCGGATCTGGGTTCGGCTCTGGACTCGGCTCGCCTCGGCTCTAGGCTGGGCTTGGGGATTGTCTCGTGGCTCGTCTCGAGGCTCGGCTCTGGGCTCGGGGCTCTGCTCGACGCTCGGCTCTGGGCTACGCTCTGGACTAGGTTCTAGGCTGGGCTCGAGTCTCGGCTCTCGGCTTGTCTCCTCTCGGATTTGGTCTGAGCTCAGGGATCGGCTCTGCTCTTGGCTCGGCTCGAGGCTCAGATCGCGCCCGACTCTCGTCTCGGCTCTGGACTCGGCTCGGCTCTAGGCTGGGCTCGGGGCTCGGATCTGGGTTCGGCTCTGGACTCGGCTCGCCTCGGCTCTAGTCTGGGCTTGGGGATTGTCTCGGGGCTCGTCTCGAGGCTCGGATCTGGGCTCGGGGCTCGGCTGGGCTCGGGGCTCGACTCGAGGCTCGGATCTGGGCTCGGCTCTCTACTCGGCTCTAGGCTGCGCTCGTACCTCGGCTCTGGACTCGGCTCGGCTCTAGGCTGGGCTCGGGGCTCGGATCTCGGTTCGGATCTGGACTCGGCTCGCCTCGGCTCTAGGCTGGGCTTGGGGATTATCTCGGGGCTCGTCTCGAGGCTCGGCTCTGGGCTCTGAGCTCGGCTGGGCTCGGGGCTCGGCTCGATGCCCGGCGCTGGGCTCAGCTCTAGGCTATGCTCTGGGCTCGGCTCGGCTCTAGGCTGCGCTCGGTGCTCGGATCTGTGTTCGGCTCTACACTCGGCTTGCCTCGGCTCTAGGCGGGGCTTGGGGATTGTCTCGGGGCTCGTCTCGAGGCTCGGATCTGGGCTCTGTGCTCGACTGGGATCGGGGCTCGGCTCGAGGCTCGTCTCCGGGCTCGGCTTTACGCTGGGCTCCGGGTTCGGCTCGGCTCTAGGCTGGGCTCGGGGCTCGGCTCTGGAATTGTCTGCTCTCGGCTTTGGGCTGGGCCAAATGATCGGCTCTGCTCTTGGCTAGACTCGAGGCTCAGCTCGCGCCCGACTCTGGGCTCAGCTCTGGACTCGGCTCAGCTCTAGGCTGGGCTCCGGGCTCGGCTCGGCTCTAGGCTGGGCTCGGGGCTCGGATCTGGGTTCGGCTCTGGACTCGGCTCGCCTCGGCTCTAGGATGGGCTCGGGGCTCGGATCTGGGTTCGGCTCTGGACTCGGCTCGCCTCGGCTCTAGTCTGGGCTTGGGGATTGTCTCGGGGCTCTTCTCGAGGCTCGGCTCTGGGCTCTGTGCTCGGCTGGGCTCGGGGCTCGGCTCGAGGCTCGGCTCGATACTCGAATCTAGGCTCGCCTCTAGGCTGGGCTCTGGGCTCGGCTCGGCTCTAGGCTGGGCTCGGGGCTCGGATCTGGGTTCGGCTCTGGACTCGGCTCGCCTCGGCTCTAGGCTGGGCTTGGGGATTGTCTCGGGGCTCGTCTCGAGGCTCGGCTCTGGGCTCCGCTCTGGACTCGGCTCTAGGATGGGATCGAGGCTCGGCTCTGGACTTGTCTTCTCTCGGCTTTGGGCTGAGCTCAGGGATCGGCTCTGCTCTTGGCTCGGCCTTAGGCTCAGATCTCGCCCGACTCTGGGCTCGGCTCTGGACTCGGCTCGGCTCTAGGCTGGGTTCGGGGCTCGGATCTGGGATCGGCTCTGGACTCGGCTCGCCTCGGCTCTAGGCTGGGCTTGGGGATTGTCTCGGGGCTCGTCTCGAGGCTCGGCTCTGGGCTCTGTGCTCGGCTGGGCTCGGGGCTCGGCTAGATGCTTTGCGCTGGGCTCGGCTCTAGGCTATGGTCTGGGCTCGGCTCGGCTCTAGGCTAAGCTCGGGGCTCGGCTCTGGATTCGGCTCTGGACTCGGCTCGCCTCGGCTCTCGGCTGGGCTTGGGGATTGTCTCAGGGCTCGTCTCGAGGCTCGGCTCTGGGCTCTGTGCTCGGCTGTGCTCGGGGCTCGGCTCGAGGCTCGGCTCAGGGCTCGGCTCTAGGCTGGGCTCGGGGCTCGGATCTTGGTTCGGCTCTGGACTCGGCTCGCCTCGGCTCTAGGCTGGGCTTGGGGATTGTCTCGGGGCTCGTCGTCGAGGCTCGGCTCTGGGCTCTGTGCTCGGCTGGGCTCGGGGCTCGGCTCGAGGCTCGGATCTGGGCTCGGCTCTGGACTCGGCTCTAGGCTGGGCTCGAGGATCGGCTCTGGGCTTGTCTGCTCTCGGCTTTTGGCTGGGCTCAGGGATCGGCTCTGCTCTTGGCTCGGCTCGAGGCTCAGATCGCGCCCGACTCTGGGCTCGGCTCTGGACTCGTCTCGGCTCTAGGCTGGGCTCGGGGCTCGGATCTCGGTTCGGCTCTGGACTCGGCTCGCCTCGGCTCTAGGCTGGGCGTAGGGATTGTCTCGGGGCTCGTCTCGAGGCTCGGATCTGGGCTCGGGGCTCGACTCGATTCTCGGCTCGATACTCGGCTCTGGGCTCGCCTCTAGGCTGGGCTCTGGGCTCGGCTCGGCTCTAGTCTGGGCTTCGGGATTGTCTCGGGGCTCATCTCGAGGCTCGGCTTTGGGCTCGGGGCTCGGCTGGGCTCGGGGCTCGGGTCGAGGCTCGGCTCTGGGCTCGGCTCTAGGCTGGGCTCTGGCCTCGGCTCGGCTCTAGGCTGGGCTCGGGGCTCGGATCTGGGTTCGGCTCTGGACTCGGCTCGCCTCGGCTCTAGGATGGGCTCGGGGCTCGGATCTGGGTTCGGCTCTGGACTCGGCTCGCCTCGGCTCTAGTCTGGGCTTGGGGATTGTCTCGGGGCTCGTCTCGAGGCTCGGCTCTGGGCTCTGTGCTTGGCTGGTGTCGGGGCTCGGCTCGAGGCTCGGCTCGATACTCGAATCTGGGCTCGCCTCTAGGCTGGGCTCTGGGCTTGGCTCGGCTCTAGGCTGGGCTCGGGGCTCGGATCTGGGTTCGGCTCTGGACTCGGCTCTCTACTCGGCTCTAGGCTGCGCTCGTTCCTCGGCTCTGGACTCGGCTCGGCTCTAGGCTGGGCTCGGGGCTCTGATCTCGCTTCGGCTCTGGACTCGGCTCGCCGTGGGTCTAGGCTGGGCTTGGGGATTGTCTCGGGGCTCGTCTCGAGGCTCGGCTCTGGGCTCCGCTCTGGACTCGGCTCTAGGCTGGGATCGAGGCTCGGCTCTGGAATTGTCTGCTCTCGGCTTTGGGCTGGCCCAAATTATCGGCTCTGCTCTTGGCTAGGCTCGAGGCTCAGCTCGCGCCCGACTCTGGGCTCGGCTCTGGACTCGGCTCGGCTCTAGGCTGGGCTCGGGGCTCGGATCTGGGTTCGGCTCTGGACTCGGCTCGCCTCGGCTCTAAGCTGGGCTTGGGGATTGTCTCGGGGCTCGTCTCGAGGCTCGGCTCTGGGCTCTGTGCTCGGCTGGGCTCGGGGCTCGGCTCGGGGCTCGGCTCAGGGCTCGGCTCTAGGCTGGGCTCCGCGCTCGGCTCGGCTCTAGGCTGGGCTCGGGGCTCGGATCTGGGTTCGGCTCTGGACTCGGCTCGCCTCGGCTCTAAGCTGGGCTTGGGGATTGTCTCGGGGCTCGTCTCGGGGCTCGGCTCTGGGCTCGGCTCTCTACTCGGCTCTAGGCTGCGCTCGTACCTCGGCTCTGGACTCGGCTCGGCTCTGGGCTGGGCTCGGGGCTCGGATCTCGCTTCGGCTCTGGACTCGGCTCACCTCGGCTCTAGGCTGGGCTTGCGGATTGTCTCGGGGCTCGTCTTGAGACTCGGCTCTGGGCTCTGTGCTCGGCTGGGCTCGGGGCTCGGCTAGATGCTTGGCGCTGGGCTCGGCTCTAGGCTATGGTCTGGGCTCGGCTCGGCTCTAGGCTAAGCTCGGGGCTCGGCTCTGGGTTCGGCTCTGGACTCGGCTCGCCTCGGCTCTAGGCTGGGCTTGGGGATTGTCTCGGGGCTCGTCTTGAGACTCGGCTCTGAGCTCTGTGCTCGGCTGGGCTCGGGGCTCGGCTCGAGGCTCGGCTCGATACTCGGCTCTGGACTCGGCTCTAGGCTGGGCTCGAGGCTCGGCTCTGGGCTTGTCTGCTCTCGGCTTTGGGCTGGGCTCAGGGATCGGCTCTGATCTTGGCTCGGCTCGAGGCTCAGATCGCGCCCGACTCTGGGCTCGGCTCTGGACTCGTCTCGGCTCTAGGCTGGGCTCGGGGCTCGGATCTCGGTTCGGCTCTGGACTCGGCTCGCCTCGGCTCTAGGCTGGGCTTGGGGATTGTCTCGGGGCTCGTCTCGAGGCTCGGCTCTGGGCTCGGGGCTCGGTAGGGCTCGGGGCTCGGGTAGAGGCTCGGCTCTGGGCTCGGCTCTAGGCTGGGCTCTGGCCTCGGCTCGGCTCTAGGCTGGGCTCGGGGCTCGGATCTGGGTTCGGCTCTGGACTGGGCTCGCCTCGGCTCTAGGATTGGCTCGGGGCTCGGATCTGGGTTCGGCTCTGGACTCGGCTCGCCTCGGCTCTAGTCTGGGCTTGGGGATTGTTTCGGGGCTCGTCTCGAGGCTCGGATCTGGGCTCTGTGCTCGGCTGTGCCTGGGGCTCGGCTCGAGGCTCGGCTCAGGGCTCGGCTCTAGGCTGGGCTCGAGGCTCGGCTCTGGAATTGTCTGCTCTCGGCTTTGGGCTGGCCCAAATGATCGGCTCTGCTCTTGGCTAGGCTGGAGGCTCAGCTCGCGCCCGACTCTGGGCTCGGCTCTGGACTCGGCTCGGCTCTAGGCTGTGCTTGGGGCTCGGATCTGGGTTCGGCTCTGGACTCGGCTCGCCTCGGCTCTAGGCTGGGCTTGGGGATTGTCTCGGGGATCGTGTCGAGGCTCGGCTCTGGGCTCTGTGCTCGGCTGGGCTCGGGGCTCGGCTCGGGGCTCGGCTCAGGGCTCGGCTCTAGGCTGGGCTCCGGGCTCGGCTCGGCTCTAGGCTGGGCTCGGGGCTCGGATCTGGGTTCGGCTCTGGACTCGGCTCGCCTCGGCTCTAATCTGGGCTTGGGGATTGTCTCGGGGCTCGTCTCGAGGCTCGGCTCTGGGCTCTGTACTCGGCTGGGCTCGGGGCTCGGCTCGAGGCTCGGCTCGATACTCGAATCTAGGCTCGCCTCTAGGCTGGGCTCTGGGCTCGGCTCGGCTCTAGGCTGGGCTCGGGGATCGGATCTGGGTTCGGCTCTGGACTCGGCTCGCCTCGGCTCTAGGCTGGGCTTGGGGATTGTCTCGGGGTTCGTCGCGAGGCTCGGATCTGGGCTCTGTGCTCGGCTGTGCTCGGGGCTCGGCTCGAGGCTCGGCTCTGGGCTCGGCTCTCTACTAGGCTCTAGGCTGCGCTCGTACCTCGGCTCTGGACTCGGCTCGGCTCTAGGCTGGGGTCGGGACTCTGATCTCGCTTCGGCTCTGGACTTGGCTCGCCTCGGCTCTAGGCTGGGCTTGGGGATTGTCTCGGGGCTCGTCTCGAGGCTCGGCTCTGCGCTCTGTGCTCGGCTGGGCTCGGGGCTCGGCTCGATGCCCGGCGCTGGGCTCGGCTCTAGGCTGCGCTCGGTGCTCGAATCTGGGTTCGGCTGTAGACTCGGCTCGCCTCGGCTCTAGGCTGGGCTTGGGGATTGTCTCGGGGCTCGTCTCGAGGCTCGGCTCTGGGCTCCGCTCTGGACTCGGCTCTAGGCTGGGATCGAGGCTCGGCTCTGGAATTGTCTGCTCTCGGCTTTGGGCTGGCCCAAATTATCGGCTCTGCTCTTGGCTAGGCTCGAGGCTCAGCTCGCGCCCGACTCTGGGCTCGGCTCTGGACTCGGCTCGGCTCTAGGCTGGGCTCGGGGCTCGGATCTGGGTTCGGCTCTGGACTCGGCTCGCCTCGGCTCTAAGCTGGGCTTGGGGATTGTCTCGGGGCTCGTCTCGAGGCTCGGCTCTGGGCTCTGTGCTCGGCTGGGCTCGGGGCTCGGCTCGGGGCTCGGCTCAGGGCTCGGCTCTAGGCTGGGCTCCGGGCTCGGCTCGACTCTAGGCTGGGCTCGGGGCTCGGATCTGGGTTCGGCTCTGGACTCGGCTCGCCTCGGCTCTAAGCTGGGCTTGGGGATTGTCTCGGGGCTCGTCTCGGGGCTCGGCTCTGGGCTCGGCTCTCTACTCGGCTCTAGGCTGCGCTCGTACCTCGGCTCTGGACTCGGCTCGGCTCTGGGCTGGGCTCGGGGCTCGGATCTCGCTTCGGCTCTGGACTCGGCTCACCTCGGCTCTAGGCTGGGCTTGCGGATTGTCTCGGGTCTCGTCTCGAGGCTCGGCTCTGGGCTCTGTGCTCGGCTGGGCTCGGGGCTCGGCTAGATGCTTGGCGCTGGGCTCGGCTCTAGGCTATGGTCTGGGCTCGGCTCGGCTCTAGGCTAAGCTCGGGGCTCGGCTCTGGGTTCGGCTCTGGACTCGGCTCGCCTCGGCTCTAGGCTGGGCTTGGGGATTGTCTCGGGGCTCGTCTTGAGACTCGGCTCTGAGCTCTGTGCTCGGCTGGGCTCGGGGCTCGGCTCGAGGCTCGGCTCGATACTCGGCTCTGGACTCGGCTCTAGGCTGGGCTCGAGGCTCGGCTCTGGGCTTGTCTGCTCTCGGCTTTGGGCTGGGCTCAGGGATCGGCTCTGATCTTGGCTCGGCTCGAGGCTCAGATCGCGCCCGACTCTGGGCTCGGCTCTGGACTCGTCTCGGCTCTAGGCTGGGCTCGGGGCTCGGATCTCGGTTCGGCTCTGGACTCGGCTCGCCTCGGCTCTAGGCTGGGCTTGGGGATTGTCTCGGGGCTCGTCTCGAGGCTCGGCTCTGGGCTCGGGGCTCGGTAGGGCTCGGGGCTCGGGTAGAGGCTCGGCTCTGGGCTCGGCTCTAGGCTGGGCTCTGGCCTCGGCTCGGCTCTAGGCTGGGCTCGGGGCTCGGATCTGGGTTCGGCTCTGGACTGGGCTCGCCTCGGCTCTAGGATTGGCTCGGGGCTCGGATCTGGGTTCGGCTCTGGACTCGGCTCGCCTCGGCTCTAGTCTGGGCTTGGGGATTGTTTCGGGGCTCGTCTCGAGGCTCGGATCTGGGCTCTGTGCTCGGCTGTGCCTGGGGCTCGGCTCGAGGCTCGGCTCAGGGCTCGGCTCTAGGCTGGGCTCCGGGCTCGGCTCGGCTCTAGGCTGGGCTCGGGGATCGGTTCTGGGCTCGGCTCTGGACTCGGCTCGGCTCTAGGCTGGGCTCGAGGCTCGGCTCTGGAATTGTCTGCTCTCGGCTTTGGGCTGGCCCAAATGATCGGCTCTGCTCTTGGCTAGGCTGGAGGCTCAGCTCGCGCCCGACTCTGGGCTCGGCTCTGGACTCGGCTCGGCTCTAGGCTGTGCTTGGGGCTCGGATCTGGGTTCGGCTCTGGACTCGGCTCGCCTCGGCTCTAGGCTGGGCTTGGGGATTGTCTCGGGGATCGTGTCGAGGCTCGGCTCTGGGCTCTGTGCTCGGCTGGGCTCGGGGCTCGGCTCGGGGCTCGGCTCAGGGCTCGGCTCTAGGCTGGGCTCCGGGCTCGGCTCGGCTCTAGGCTGGGCTCGGGGCTCGGATCTGGGTTCGGCTCTGGACTCGGCTCGCCTCGGCTCTAATCTGGGCTTGGGGATTGTCTCGGGGCTCGTCTCGAGGCTCGGCTCTGGGCTCTGTGCTCGGCTGGGCTCGGGGCTCGGCTCGAGGCTCGGCTCGATACTCGAATCTAGGCTCGCCTCTAGGCTGGGCTCTGGGCTCGGCTCGGCTCTAGGCTGGGCTCGGGGATCGGATCTGGGTTCGGCTCTGGACTCGGCTCGCCTCGGCTCTAGGCTGGGCTTGGGGATTGTCTCGGGGTTCGTCGCGAGGCTCGGATCTGGGCTCTGTGCTCGGCTGTGCTCGGGGCTCGGCTCGAGGCTCGGCTCTGGGCTCGGCTCTCTACTAGGCTCTAGGCTGCGCTCGTACCTCGGCTCTGGACTCGGCTCGGCTCTAGGCTGGGGTCGGGACTCTGATCTCGCTTCGGCTCTGGACTTGGCTCGCCTCGGCTCTAGGCTGGGCTTGGGGATTGTCTCGGGGCTCGTCTCGAGGCTCGGCTCTGGGCTCCGCTCTGGACACGGCTCTAGGATGGGATCGAGGCTCGGCTCTGGACTTGTCTTCTCTCGGCTTTGGGCTGAGCTCAGGGATCGGCTCTGCTCTTGGCTCGGCTCGAGGCTCAGATCTCGCCCGACTCTGGGCTCGGCTCTGGACTCGGCTCGGCTCTAGGCTGGGCTCGAGGTTCGGCTCTGGGATTGTCTGCTCTCGGCTTTGGGCTGGCCAAAATGATCGGCTGTGCTCTTGGCTAGGCTCGAGGCTCAGCTCGCGCCCGACTCTGGGCTCGGCTCTAGACTCGGCTCGGCTCTAGGCTGTGCTCGGTGCTCGGATCTGGGTTCGGCTCTGGACTCGGCTCGCCTCGGCTCTAGGCTGGGCTTGGGGATTGTCTCGGGGCTCGTCTCGAGGCTCGGCTCTGGGCTCTGTGCTCGGCTGGGCTAGGGGCTCGGCTCGGGGCTCGGCTCAGGGCTCGGCTCTAGGCTGGGCTCCGGGCTCGGCTCGGCTCTAGGCTGGGCTCGGGGCTCGGATCTGGGTTCGGCTCTGGACTCGGCTCGCCTCGGCTCTAAGCTGGGCTTGGGGATTGTCTCGGGGCTCGGCTCGGGGCTCGGCTCTGGGCACGGTTCTCGGCTGGGCTCTTGGCTCGTCTCGAGGCTCGGCTCTGGGCTCCGCTCTGGACTCGGCTCTAGGCTGGGCTCGAGCATCGGCTCTGGGCTTGTCTGCTCTCGGCTTTGGGCTGGGCTCAGGGATCGGCTCTGCTCTTGGCTCGACTCGAGGCTCAGATCGCGCCCGACTCTGGACTCGGCTCTGGACTCGTCTCGGCTCTAGGCTGGGCTCGGGGCTCGGATCTCGCTTCGGCTCTGGACTCGGCTCGCCTCGGCTCTAGGCTGGGCTTGGGGATTGTCTCGGGGCTCGTCTCGAGGCTCGGATCTGGGCTCGGGGCTCGATTCGATTCTCGGCTCGATACTCGGCTCTGGGCTCGCCTCTAGGCTGGGCTCTGGGCTCGGCTCGGCTCTAGGCTGGGCTTGGGGATTGTCTCGGGGATCGTGTCGAGGCTCGGCTCTGGGCTCTGTGCTCGGCTGGGCTCGGGGCTCGGCTCGGGGCTCGGCTCAGGGCTCGGCTCTAGGCTGGGCTCCGGGCTCGGCTCGGCTCTAGGCTGGGCTCGGGGCTCGGATCTGGGTTCGGCTCTGGACTCGGCTCGCCTCGACTCTAATCTGGGCTTGGGGATTGTCTCGGGGCTCGTCTCGAGGCTCGGCTCTGGGCTCTGTGCTCGGCTGGGCTCGGGGCTCGGCTCGAGGCTCGGCTCGATACTCGAATCTAGGCTCGCCTCTAGGCTGGGCTCTGGGCTCGGCTCGGCTCTAGGCTGGGCTCCCGGCTCGGATCTGGGTTCGGCTCTGGACTCGGCTCGCCTCGGCTCTAGGCTGGGCTTGGGGATTGTCTCGGGGTTCGTCGCGAGGCTCGGATCTGGGCTCTGTGCTCGGCTGTGCTCGGGGCTCGGCTCGAGGCTCGGCTCTGGGCTCGGCTCTCTACTAGGCTCTAGGCTGCGCTCGTACCTCGGCTCTGGACTCGGCTCGGCTCTAGGCTGGGGTCGGGACTCTGATCTCGCTTCGGCTCTGGACTTGGCTCGCCTCGGCTCTAGGCTGGGCTTGGGGATTGTCTCGGGGCTCGTCTCGAGGCTCGGCTCTGCGCTCTGTGCTCGGCTGGGCTCGGGGCTCGGCTCGATGCCCGGCGCTGGGCTCGGCTCTAGGCTGCGCTCGGTGCTCGAATCTGGGTTCGGCTGTAGACTCGGCTCGCCTCGGCTCTAGGCTGGGCTTGGGGATTGTCTCGGGGCTCGTCTCGAGGCTCGGCTCTGGGCTCCGCTCTGGACTCGGCTATAGGCTGGGATCGAGGCTAGGCTCTGGACTTGTCTTCTCTCGGCTTTGGGCTGAGCTCAGGGATCGGCTCGGCTCGAGGCTCAGATCTCGCCCGACTCTGGGCTCGGCTCTGGACTCGGCTCGGCTCTAGGCTGGGCTCGAGGTTCGGCTCTGGGATTGTCTGCTCTCGGCTTTGGGCTGGCCAAAATGATCGGCTCTGCTCTTGGCTAGGCTCGAGGCTCAGCTCGCGCCCGACTCTGGACTCGGCTCTGGACTCGTCTCGGCTCTAGGCTGGGCTCGGGGCTCGGATCTCGGTTCGGCTCTGGACTCGGCTCGCCTCGGCTCTAGGCTGGGCTTGGGGATTGTCTCGGGGCTCGTCTCGAGGCTCGGATCTGGGCTCGGGGCTCGATTCGATTCTCGGCTCGATACTCGGCTCTGGGCTCGCCTCTAGGCTGGGCTCTGGGCTCGGCTCGGCTCTAGGCTGGGCTTGGGGATTTTCTCGGGGCTCATCTCGAGGCTCGGCTCTGGGCTCGGGGCTCGGCTGGGCTCGGGGCTCGGGTCGAGGCTCGGCTCTGGGCTCGGCTCTAGGCTGGGCTCTGGCCTCGGCTCGGCTCTAGGCTGGGCTCGGGTCTCTGATCTCGCTTCGGCTCTGGACTCGGCTCGCCTCGGCTCTAGGATGGGCTCGGGGCTCGGATCTGGGTTCGGCTCTGGACTCGGCTCGCCTCGGCTCTAGTCTGGGCTTGGGGATTGTCTCGGGGCTCGTCTCGAGGCTCGGCTCTGGGCTTTGTGCTTGGCTGGGCTCGGTGCTCGGCTCGAGGCTCGGCTCGATACTCGACTCTGGGCTCGCCTCTAGGCTGGGCTCTGGGCTCGGCTCGGCCCTAGGCTGGGCTCGGGGCTCGGATCTGGGTTCGGCTCTGGACTCGGCTCTCTACTCGGCTCTAGGCTGCGCTCGTTCCTCGGCTCTGGACTCGGCTCGGCTCTAGGCTGGGCTCGGGGCTCTGATCTCGTTTCGGCTCTGGACTCGGCTCGCCTTGGCTCTAGGCTGGGCTTGGGGATTTTCTCGGGGCTCGTCTCGAGGCTCGGCACTGGGATATGTGCTCGGCTGGGCTCGGGGCTCGGCTCGAGGCTCGGCTCAGGGCTCGGCTCTAGGCTGGGCTCGGGGCTCGGTTCTGGGCTCGGATCTGGACTTGGCTCGGCTCTAGGCTGGGCTCGAGGCTCGGCTCTGGAATTGTCTGCTCTCGGCTTTGGGCTGGCCCAAATGATCGGCTCTGCTCTTGGCTAGGCTCGAGTCTCAGCTCGCGCCCTACTCTGGGCTCGGCTCTGGACTCGGCTCGGCTGGGCTCGGGGCTCGGCTCGAAGCTCGGCTCTGGGCTCGGCTCTCTACTCGGCTCTAGGCTGCGCTCGTACCTCGTCTCTGGACTCGGCTCGGCTCTAGGCTGGGCTCGGTGCTCGGATCTGTGTTCGGCTCTGGACTCGGCTCGCCTCGGCTCTAGGCTGGGCTTGGGGATTGTCTCGGGGCTCGTCTCGAGGCTCGGCTCTGGGCTCTGTGCTCGGCTGGGATCGGGGCTCGGCTAGATGCTTTGCGCTGCGCTCGGCTCTAGGCTATGTTCTGGGCTCGGCTCGGCTCTAGGCTAAGCTCGGGGCTCGGCTCTGGATTCGGCTCTGGACTCGGCTCGAATCGGCTCTAGGCTGGGCTTGGGGATTGTCTCGGGGCTCGTCTCGAGGCTCGGCTCTGGGCTCTGTGCTCGGCTGTGCTCGGGGCTCGGCTCGAGGCTCGGCTCAGGGCTCGGCTCTAGGCTGGGCTCGGGGCTCGGATCTTGGTTCGGCTCTGGACTCGGCTCGCCTCGGCTCTAGGCTGGGCTTGGGGATTGTCTCGGGGCTCGTCGTCGAGGCTCGGCTCTGGGCTCTGTGCTCGGCTGGGCTCGGGGCTCGGCTCGAGGCTCGGCTCTTGGCTCGGCTCTGGACTCGGCTCTAGGCTGGGCTCGAGGATAGGCTCTGGGCTTGTCTGCTCTCGGCTTTTGGCTGGGCTCAGGGATCGGCTCTGCTCTTCGCTCGGCTCGAGGCTCAGATCGCGCCCGACTCTGGGCTCGGCTCTGGACTCGTCTCGGCTCTAGGCTGGGCTCCGGGATTGTCTCGGGGCTCGTCTCGAGGCTCGGATCTGGGCTCGGGGCTCGACTAGATTCTCGGCTCGATACTCGGCTCTGGGCTCTCCTCTAGGCTGGGCTGGGCTCGGCTCGGCTCTAGGCTGGGCTTGGGGATTGTCTCGGGGCTCATCTCGAGGCTCGGCTTTGGGCTCGGGGCTCGGCTGGGCTCGGTGCTCGGCTCGAGGCTCGGCTCTGGGCTCGGCTCTAGGCTGGGCTCTGGCCTCGGCTCGGCTCTAGGCTGGGCTCGGGGCTCGGATCTGGGTTCGGCTCTGGACTCGGCTCGCCTCGGCTCTAGGCTGGGCTTGGGGATTGTCTCGGGGCTCGTCTCGAGGCTCGGATCTGGGCTCGTTGCTCGACTCGATTCTCGGCTCGATACTCGGCTCTGGGCTCGCCTCTAGGCTGGGCTCTGGGCTCGGCTCGGCTCTAGGCTGGGCTTGGGGATTGTCTCGGGGCTCATCTCGAGGCTCGGCTTTGGGCTCGGGGCTCGGCTGGGCTCGGGGCTCGGGTCGAGGCTCGGCTCTGGGCTCGGCTCTAGGTTGGGCTCTGGCCTCGGCTCGGCTCTAGGCTGGGCTCGGGGCTCGGATCTGGGTTCGGCTCTGGACTCGGCTCGCCTCGGCTCTAGGCTGGGCTCGGGGCTCGGATCTGGGTTCGGCTCTGGACTCGGCTCGCCTCGGCTCTAGTCTGGGCTTGGGGATTGTCTCGGGGCTCGTCTCGAGGCTCGGCTCTGGGCTCTGTGCTTGGCTGGGCTCGGGGCTCGCTCGAGGCTCGGCTCAATACTCGAATCTGGGCTCGCCTCTAGGCTGGGCTCTGGGCTCGGCTCGGCTCTAGGCTGGGCTCGGGGATCGGATGTGGGTTCGGCTCTGGACTCGGCTCTCTACTCTGCTCTAGGCTGCGCTCGTTCCTCGGCTCTGGACTCGGCTCGGCTCTAGGCTGGGCTCGGGGCTCTGATCTCGCTTCGGCTCTGGACTCGGCTCGCCTCGGCTCTAGGCTGGGCTTGGGGATTTTCTCGGGGCTCGTCTCGAGGCTCGGCACTGGGCTCTGTGCTCGGCTGTGCTCGGGGCTCGGCTCGAGGCTCGGCTCAGGGCTCGGCTCTAGGCTGGGCTCCGGGCTCGGCTCGGCTCTAGGCTGGGCTCGGGGCTCGGTTCTGGGCTCGGATCTGGACTCGGCTCGGCTCTAGGCTGGGCTCGAGGCTCGGCTCTGGAATTGTCTGCTCTCGGCTTTGGGCTGGCCAAAATGATCGTCTCTGCCCTTGGCTAGGCTCGAGTCTCAGCTCGCGCCCGACTCTGGGCTCGGCTCTGGACTCGGCTCGGCTCTAGGCTGTGCTCGGGGCTCGGATCTGGGTTCGGCTCTGGACTCGGCTCGCCTCGGCTCTAGGCTGGGCTTGGGGATTGTCTCGGGGCTCATCTCGAGGCTCGGCTCTGGGCTCTGTGCTCGGCTGGGCTCGGGGCTCGGCTCGATGCCCGGCGCTGGGCTCGGCTCTAGGCTATGCTCTGGGCTCGGCTCGGCTCTAGGCTGCGCTCGGTGCTCGGATCTGGGTTCGGCTCTAGACTCGGCTCGCCTCGGCTCTAGTCTGGTCTTGGGGATTGTCTCGGGGCTCGTCTCGAGGCTCGGATCTGGGCTCTGTGCTCGACTGGGCTCGGGGCTCGGCTCGAGGCTCGGCTCTGTGCTCGGCTCTCTACTCGGCTCTAGGCTGCGCTCGTACCTCGGCTCTGGAGTCGGCTCGGCTCTAGGCTCTGCTCGGTACTCGGATCTGGGTTCGGCTCTGGACTCGGCTCGCCTCGGCTCTAGGCTGGGTTTGGGGATTGTCTCGGGGCTCGTCTCGAGGCTCGGCTCTGGGCTCTGGGCTCGGCTGGGCTCGGGGCTCGGCTCGGGGCTCGGCTCAGGGCTCGGCTCTAGGCTGGGCTCCGGGCTCGGCTCGGCTCTAGGCTGGGCTCGGGGCTCGGATCTGGGTTCGGCTCTTGACTCGGCTCGCCTCGGCTCAAAGCTGGGCTTGGGGATTGTCTCGGGGCTCGTCTCGGGGCTCGGCTCTGGGCTCTGTGCTCGGCTGTGCTCGGGGCTCGGCTCGAGGCTCGGCTCAGGGCTCGGCTCTAGGCTGGGCTCGGGGCTCGGATCTTGGTTCGGCTCTGGACTCGGCTCGCCTCGGCTCTAGGCTGGGCTTGGGGATTGTCTCGGGGCTCGTCGTCGAGGCTCGGCTCTGGGCTCTGTGCTCGGCTGGGCTCGGGGCTCGGCTCGAGGCTCGGCTCTTGGCTCGGCTCTGGACTCGGCTCTAGGCTGGGCTCGAGGATCGGCTCTGGGCTTGTCTGCTCTCGGCTTTTGGCTGGGCTCAGGGATCGGCTCTGCTCTTGGCTCGGCTCGAGGCTCAGATCGCGCCTGACTCTGGGCTCGGCTCTGGACTCGTCTCGGCTCTAGGCTGGGCTCCGGGATTGTCTCGGGGCTCGTCTCGAGGCTCGGATCTGGGCTCGGGGCTCGACTAGATTCTCGGCTCGATACTCGGCTCTGGGCTCTCCTCTAGGCTGGGCTCTGGGCTCGGCTCGGCTCTAGGCTGGGCTTGGGGATTGTCTCGGGGCTCATCTCGAGGCTCGGCTTTGGGCTCGGGGCTCGGCTGGGCTCGGTGCTCGGCTCGAGGCTCGGCTCTGGGCTCGGCTCTAGGCTGGGCTCTGGCCTCGGCTCGGCTCTAGGCTGGGCTCGGGGCTCGGATCTGGGTTCGGCTCTGGACTCGGCTCGCCTCGGCTCTAGGCTGGGCTTGGGGATTGTCTCGGGGCTCGTCTCGAGGCTCGGATCTGGGCTCGGGGCTCGACTCGATTCTCGGCTCGATACTCGGCTCTGGGCTCGCCTCTAGGCTGGGCTCTGGGCTCGGCTCGGCTCTAGGCTGGGCTTGGGGATTGTCTCGGGGCTCATCTCGAGGCTCGGCTTTGGGCTCGGGGCTCGGCTGGGCTCGGGGCTCGGGTCGAGGCTCGGCTCTGGGCTCGGCTCTAGGTTGGGCTCTGGCCTCGGCTCGGCTCTAGGCTGGGCTCGGGGCTCGGATCTGGGTTCGGCTCTGGACTCGGCTCGCCTCGGCTCTAGTCTGGGCTTGGGGATTGTCTCGGGGCTCGTCTCGAGGCTCGGCTCTGGGCTCTGTGCTTGGCTGGGCTCGGGGCTCGCTCGAGGCTCGGCTCAATACTCGAATCTGGGCTCGCCTCTAGGCTGGGCTCTGGGCTCGGCTCGGCTCTAGGCTGGGCTCGGGGCTCGGATCTGGGTTCGGCTCTGGACTCGGCTCTCTACTCTGCTCTAGGCTGCGCTCGTTCCTCGGCTCTGGACTCGGCTCGGCTCTAGGCTGGGCTCGGGGCTCTGATCTCGCTTCGGCTCTGGACTCGGCTCGCCTCGGCTCTAGGCTGGGCTTGGGGATTTTCTCGGGGCTCGTCTCGAGGCTCGGCACTGGGCTCTGTGCTCGGCTGTGCTCGGGGCTCGGCTCGAGGCTCGGCTCAGGGCTCGGCTCTACGCTGGGCTCCGGGCTCGGCTCGGCTCTAGGCTGGGCTCGGGGCTCGGTTCTGGGCTCGGATCTGGACTCGGCTCGGCTCTAGGCTGGGCTCGAGGCTCGGCTCTGGAATTGTCTGCTCTCGGCTTTGGGCTGGCCCAAATGATCGTCTCTGCCCTTGGCTAGGCTCGAGTCTCAGCTCGCGCCCGACTCTGGGCTCGGCTCTGGACTCGGCTCGGCTCTAGGCTGGGCTCGGGGCTCTGATCTCGCTTCGGCTCTGGACTCGGCTCGCCTCGGCTCTAGGCTGGGCTTGGGGATTTTCTCGGGGCTCGTCTCGAGGCTCGGCACTGGGCTCTGTGCTCGGCTGGGCTCGGGGCTCGGCTCGATGCCCGGCGCTGGGCTCGGCTCTAGGCTATGCTCTGGGCTCGGCTCGGCTCTAGGCTGGGCTCGGGGCTCGGATCTGGGATCGGCTCTGGACTCGGCTCGCCTCGGCTCTAGGCTGGGCTTGGGGATTGTCTCGGGGCTCGTCTCGAGGCTCGGATCTGGGCTCTGTGCTCGACTGGGCTCGGGGCTCGGCTCGAGGCTCGGCTCTGGGCTCGGCTCTCTACTCGGCTCTAGGCTGCGCTCGTACCTCGGCTCTGGACTCGGCTCGGCTCTAGGCTGGGCTCGGGGCTCGGATCTCGCTTCGGCTCTGGACTCGGCTCGCCTCGGCTCTAGGCTGGGCTTGGGTATTTTCTCGGGGCTCGTCTCGAGGCTCGGCACTGGCATATGTTCTCGGTTGGGCTCGGGGCTCATCTCGAGGCTCGGCTCTGGGCTCGGGGCTCGGCTGGGCTCGGGGCTCGTCTCGAGGCTCGGCTCTGGGCTCTGTGCTCGGCTGGGTTCAGGGCTCGGCTCGATGCTTGGCGCTGGGCTCGGCTCTAGGCTATGATCTGGGCTCGGATCGGCTCTAGGCTAAGCTCGGGGCTCGGATCTGGGTTCGGCTCTGGACTAGGCTCGCCTCGGCTCTAGTCTGGGCTTGGGGATTGTCTCGGGGCTCGTCTCGAGGCTCGGATCTGGGCTCGGGGCTCGGCTGGGCTCGGGGCTCGGCTCGAGGCTCGGCTCTGGGCTTGGCTCTCTACTCGGCTCTAGGCTGCGCTCGTACCTCGGCTCTGGACTCGGCTCGGCTCTAGGCTGGGCTCGGGGCTCTGATCTCGCTTCGGCTCTGGACTCGGCTCGCCTCGGCTCTAGGCTGGGCTTGGGGATTGTCTCGGGGCTCGTCTCGAGGCTCGGTTCTGGGCTCTGTGCTCGGCTGGGATCGGGGCTCGACTCGATGCTTGGCGCTGGGCTCGGCTCTAGGCTATGGTCTGGGCTCGGCTCGGCTCTAGGCTAAGCTCGGGGCTCGGATCTGGGTTCGGCTCTGGACTCGGCTCGCCTCGGCTCTAGTCTGGGCTTGGGGATTGTCTCGGGGCTCGTCTCGAGGCTCGGATCTGGGCTCTGTGCTCGGCTGGGCTCGGGGCTCGGCTCGAGGCTCGGCTCAGGGCTCGGCTCTAGGCTGAGCTCCGGGCTCGGCTCGGCTCTAGGCTGGGCTCGGGGCTCGGATCTCGCTTCGGCTCAGGGCTCGGCTCGCCTCGGCTCTAGGCTGGGCTTGGGGATTGTCTCGGGGCTCGTCTCGAGGCTCGGCTCTGGGCTCTGTGCTCGGCTCGGCTCGGGGCTCGGCTCGAGGCTCGGCTCAGGGCTCGGCTCTAGGCTGAGCTCCGGGCTCGGCTCGGCTCTAGGCTGGGCTCGGGGCTCGGATCTCGGTTCGGCTCTGGACTCGGCTCGCCTCGGCTCTAGGCTGGGCTTGGGGATTGTCTCGTGGCTCGTCTTGAGACTCGGCTCTGAGCTCTGTGCTCGGCTGGGCTCGGGGCTCGGCTCGAGGCTCAGCTCTGGGCTCGGCTCTGGACTCGGCTCTAGGCTGGGCTCGAGGCTCGGCTCTGGGCCTGTCTGCTCTCGGCTTTGGGCTGGGCTCAGGGATCGGCTCTGCTCAAGGCTCGGCTCGAGGCTCAGATCGCGCCCGACTCTGGGCTCGGCTCTGGACTCGTCTCGGCTCTAGGCTGGCCCCGGGGCTCGGATCTCGCTTCGGCTCTGGACTCGGCTCGGCTAGGCTCTCGTCTGGGCTTGGGGATTGTCTCGGGGCTCGTCTCGAGGCTCAGCTCTGGGCTCTGTGCTCGGCTGGGCTCGGGGCTCGGCTCGAGGCTCGGCTCGATACTCGACTATGGACTCGCCTCTAGGCTGGGCTCTGGGCTCGGCTCGGCTCTAGGCTGGGCTCCGGGCTCTGCTCGGCTCTAGGCTGGGCTTGGGGATTGTCTCGGGGCTCGTCTCGAGGCTCGGATCTGGGCTCTGTGCTCGGCTGTGCTCGGGGCTCGGCTCGAGGCTCGGCTCTGGGCTCGGCTCTCTACTCGGCTCTAGGCTGCGCTTGTACCTCGGCTCTGGACTCGGCTCGGCTCTAGGCTGGGCTCGGGGCTCGGATCTGGGTTCGGCTCTGGACTCGGCTCGCCTCGGCTCTAGGCTGGGCTTGGAGATTTTCTCGGCGCTCGTCTCGAAGCTCGGCTCTGGGCTCTGTGCTCGGCTGGGCTCGGGGCTCGGCTCGGGGTTCGGCTCAGGGCTCGGCTCTGGGCTGGGCTCCGGGCTCGGCTCGGCTCTAGGCTGGGCTCGGCGCTCGGATCTGGGTTCGGCTCTGGACTCGGCTCGACTCGGCTCTAAGCTGGGCTTGGGGATTGTCTCGGGGCTCGTCTCGGGGCTCGGCTCTGGGCTCGGCTCTCTACTCGGCTCTAGGCTGCGCTCGTACCTCGGCTCTGGACTCGGCTCGGCTCTAGGCTGGGCTCGGGGCTCTGATCTCGCTTCGGCTCTGGACTCGGCTCACCTCGGCTCTATGCTGGGCTTGGGGATTGTCTCGGGGCTCGTCTCGAGGCTCGGCTCTGGGCTCTGTGCTCGGCTGGGCTCGGGGCTCGGCTAGATGCTTGGCGCTGGGCTCGGCTCTAGGCTATGGTCTGGGCTCGGCTCGGCTCTAGGCTAAGCTCGGGGCTCGGCTCTGGGTTTGGCTCTGGACTCGGCTCGCCTCGGATCTAGGCTGGGCTTGGGGATTGTCTCGGGGCTCGTCTCGAGGCTCGGATCTGGGCTCGGGGCTCGACTCGATTCTCGGCTCGATACTCGGCTCTGGGCTCGCCTCTAGGCTGGGCTCTGGGCTCGGCTCGGCTCTAGGCTGGGCTTGGGGATTGTCTCGGGGCTCATCTCGAGGCTCGGCTCTGGGCTCGGGGCTCGGTTGGTCTCGGCGCTCGGGTAGAGGCTCGGCTCTGGGCTCGGCTCTAGGCTGGGCTCTGGGCTCGGCTCGGCTCTAGGCTGCGCTCGGTGCTCGGATCTGGGTTCGGCTCGAGACACGGTTCGCCTCGGTTCTAGGCTGGGCTTGGGGATTGTCTCGGGGCTCGTCTCGAGGCTCGGCTCTGGGCTCTGTGCTCGGCTGGGCTCGGGGCTCGGGTAGAGTCTCGGATCTGGGCTCGGATCTAGGCTGGGCTCTGGCCTCGGCTCGGCTCTAGGCTCGGCTCGAGGCTCGGCTCTGGGCTCGGCTCTGGACTCGGCTCTAGGCTGGGCTCGAGGCTCGGCTCTGGGCTTGTCTGCTCTCGGCTTTGGGCTGGGCTCAGGGATCGGCTCTGCTCTTGGCTCGGCTCGAGGCTCAGATCGCGCCCGACTCTGGGCTCGGCTCTGGACTCGTCTCGGCTCTAGGCTGGGCTCGGGGCTCGGATCTCGGTTCGGCTCTGGACTCGACTCGCCTTGGCTCTAGGCTGGGCTTGGGGATTGTCTCGGGGCTCGTCTCGAGGCTCGGATCTGGGCTCGGGGCTCGACTCGATTCTCGGCTCGATACTCGGCTCTGGGCTCGCCTCTAGGCTGGGCTCTGGGCTTGGCTCGGCTCTAGGCTGGGCTTGGGGATTGTCTCGGGGCTCATCTCGAGGCTCGGCTCTGGGCTGGAGGCTCGGTTGGGCTCGGGGCTCGGGTAGAGGCTAGGCTCTGGGCTCGGATCTAGGCTGGGCTCTGGCCTCGGCTCGGCTCTAGGCTAGGCTCGGGGCTCGGATCTGGGTTCGGCTCTGTACTCGGCTCGCCTCGGCTCTAGGTTGGGCTCGGGGCTCGGATCTGGGTTCGGCTCTGGACTCGGCTCGCCTCGGCTCTGTGCTGGGCTTGGGGATTGTCTGGGGGCTCGTCTCGAGGCTCGGATCTGGGCTCTGTGCTCGGCTGTGCCTGGGGCTCGGCTCGAGGCTCGGCTCTGGGCTCGGCTCTCTACTCGGCTCTAGGCTGCGCTCGTACCTCGGCTCTGGACTCGGCTCGGCTCTAGGCTGGGCTCGGGGCTCTGATCTCGCTTCGGCTCTGGTCTCGGCTCCCCTCGGCTCTAGGCTGGGCTTGGGGATTGTCTCGGGGCTCGTCTCGAGGCTCGGCTCTGGGCTCTGTGCTCGGCTGTGCTCGGGGCTCGGCTCGAAGCCCGGCGCTGGGCTCGGCTCTAGGCTATGCTCTGGGCTCGGCTCGGCTCTAGGCTGCGCTCAGTGCTCGGATCTGGATTCGGCTCTAGACACGGTTCGCCTCGGTTCTAGGCTGGGCTTGGGGATTGTCTCGGGGCTCGTCTCGAGGCTCGGCTCTGGGCTCTGTGCTCGGCTGGGCTCAGGGCTCGGCTCGAGGCTCGGCTCTGGGCTCGGCTCTGTGTTAGGCTCTAGGCTGCGCTCGTACCTCGGCTCTGGACTCAGCTCGGCTCTAGGCTGGGCTCGGGGCTCTGATCTCGCTTCGGCTCTGGACTCGGCTCGCCTCGGCTCTAGGCTGGGCTTGGGGCTCGGATCTGGGTTCGGCTCTGGTCTCGGCTCGCCTCGGCTCTAGGCTGGGCTTGGGGATTGTCTCGGGGCTCGTCTCGAAGCTCGGCTCTGGGCTCTGTGCTCGGCTGGGCTCGGGGCTCGGCTCGGGGATCGGCTCAGGGCTCGGCTCTAGGCTGGGCTCCGGGTTCGGCTCGGCTCTAGGCTGGTGCTCGGGGCTCGGATCTGGGTTCGCCTCTGGACTCGGCGCGCCTCGGCTCTAGTCTGGGCTTGGGGATTGTCTCGGGGCTCGTCTCGAGGCTCGGCTCTGGGCTCGGGGCTCGGCTGGGCTCGGGGCTCGGCTCGAGGCTCGGCTCTGGGCTCGGATCTAGGCTGGGCTCTGGCCTCGCCTCGGCTCTAGGCTGGGCTCGGAGCTCGGGTCTGGGTTCGGCTCTGGACTCGGCTCGCCTCGGCTCTAGGATGGGCTCGGGGCTCGGATCTGGGTTCGGCTCTGGACTCGGCTCTCCTCGGCTCTAGTCTAGGCTTGGGGATTGTCTCGGGGCTCGTCTGGAGGCTCGGCTCTGGGCTCTGTGCTCGGCTGTGCTCGGGGCTCGGCTCGAGGCTCGGCTCTGGGCTCGGCTCGCCTCGGCTCTAGGCTGGGCTTGGGGATTGTCTCGGGGCTCGTCTCGAGGCTCGGATTTGCGCTCTGTGCTCGACTGGGCTCGGGGCTCGGCTCGCGGCTCGGCTCTGGGCTCGGCTCTAGGCTATGGTCTGGGCTCGGCTCGGCTCTAGGCTGGGCTCGGGGCTCGGATCTGGATTAGGCTCTGGACTCGGCTTGCCTCGGCTCTAGTCTGGGCTTGGGGATTGTCTCGGGGCTCGTCTCGAGGATCGGATCTCGGCTCTGTGCTCGGCTGTGCTCGGGGCTCGGCTCGAGGCTCGGCTCTGGGCTCGGCTCTAGGAAGGGCTCCGGGCTCGGCTCGGCTCTAGGCTGGGCTCGGGGCTCGGTTCTGTGTTCGGCTCTGGACTCGGCTCGCCTCGGCTCTAGTCTGGGCTTGGGGATTGTCTCGGGGCTCGTCTCGAGGCTCGGATCTGGGCTCGGGGCTCGGCTGGGCTCGGGGCTCGGCTCGAGGCTCGGCTCTGGGCTTGGCTCTCTACTCGGCTCTAGGCTGCGCTCGTACCTCGGCTCTGGACTCGGCTCGGCTCTAGGCTGGGCTCGGGGCTCTGATCTCGCTTCGGCTCTGGACTCGGCTCGCCTCGGCTCTAGGCTGGGCTTGGGGATTGTCTCGGGGCTCGTCTCGAGGCTCGGTTCTGGGCTCTGTGCTCGGCTGGGATCGGGGCTCGACTCGATGCTTGGCGCTGGGCTCGGCTCTAGGCTATGGTCTGGGCTCGGCTCGGCTCTAGGCTAAGCTCGGGGCTCGGATCTGGGTTCGGCTCTGGACTCGGCTCGCCTCGGCTCTAGTCTGGGCTTGGGGATTGTCTCGGGGCTCGTCTCGAGGCTCGGATCTGGGCTCTGTGCTCGGCTGGGCTCGGGGCTCGGCTCGAGGCTCGGCTCAGGGCTCGGCTCTAGGCTGAGCTCCGGGCTCGGCTCGGCTCTAGGCTGGGCTCGGGGCTCGGATCTCGCTTCGGCTCAGGGCTCGGCTCGCCTCGGCTCTAGGCTGGGCTTGGGGATTGTCTCGGGGCTCGTCTCGAGGCTCGGCTCTGGGCTCTGTGCTCGGCTCGGCTCGGGGCTCGGCTCGAGGCTCGGCTCAGGGCTCGGCTCTAGGCTGAGCTCCGGGCTCGGCTCGGCTCTAGGCTGGGCTCGGGGCTCGGATCTCGGTTCGGCTCTGGACTCGGCTCGCCTCGGCTCTAGGCTGGGCTTGGGGATTGTCTCGTGGCTCGTCTTGAGACTCGGCTCTGAGCTCTGTGCTCGGCTGGGCTCGGGGCTCGGCTCGAGGCTCAGCTCTGGGCTCGGCTCTGGACTCGGCTCTAGGCTGGGCTCGAGGCTCGGCTCTGGGCCTGTCTGCTCTCGGCTTTGGGCTGGGCTCAGGGATCGGCTCTGCTCAAGGCTCGGCTCGAGGCTCAGATCGCGCCCGACTCTGGGCTCGGCTCTGGACTCGTCTCGGCTCTAGGCTGGCCCCGGGGCTCGGATCTCGCTTCGGCTCTGGACTCGGCTCGGCTAGGCTCTCGTCTGGGCTTGGGGATTGTCTCGGGGCTCGTCTCGAGGCTCAGCTCTGGGCTCTGTGCTCGGCTGGGCTCGGGGCTCGGCTCGAGGCTCGGCTCGATACTCGACTATGGACTCGCCTCTAGGCTGGGCTCTGGGCTCGGCTCGGCTCTAGGCTGGGCTCCGGGCTCTGCTCGGCTCTAGGCTGGGCTTGGGGATTGTCTCGGGGCTCGTCTCGAGGCTCGGATCTGGGCTCTGTGCTCGGCTGTGCTCGGGGCTCGGCTCGAGGCTCGGCTCTGGGCTCGGCTCTCTACTCGGCTCTAGGCTGCGCTTGTACCTCGGCTCTGGACTCGGCTCGGCTCTAGGCTGGGCTCGGGGCTCGGATCTGGGTTCGGCTCTGGACTCGGCTCGCCTCGGCTCTAGGCTGGGCTTGGAGATTTTCTCGGCGCTCGTCTCGAAGCTCGGCTCTGGGCTCTGTGCTCGGCTGGGCTCGGGGCTCGGCTCGGGGTTCGGCTCAGGGCTCGGCTCTGGGCTGGGCTCCGGGCTCGGCTCGGCTCTAGGCTGGGCTCGGCGCTCGGATCTGGGTTCGGCTCTGGACTCGGCTCGACTCGGCTCTAAGCTGGGCTTGGGGATTGTCTCGGGGCTCGTCTCGGGGCTCGGCTCTGGGCTCGGCTCTCTACTCGGCTCTAGGCTGCGCTCGTACCTCGGCTCTGGACTCGGCTCGGCTCTAGGCTGGGCTCGGGGCTCTGATCTCGCTTCGGCTCTGGACTCGGCTCACCTCGGCTCTATGCTGGGCTTGGGGATTGTCTCGGGGCTCGTCTCGAGGCTCGGCTCTGGGCTCTGTGCTCGGCTGGGCTCGGGGCTCGGCTAGATGCTTGGCGCTGGGCTCGGCTCTAGGCTATGGTCTGGGCTCGGCTCGGCTCTAGGCTAAGCTCGGGGCTCGGTTCTGGGTTTGGCTCTGGACTCGGCTCGCCTCGGATCTAGGCTGGGCTTGGGGATTGTCTCGGGGCTCGTCTCGAGGCTCGGATCTGGGCTCGGGGCTCGACTCGATTCTCGGCTCGATACTCGGCTCTGGGCTCGCCTCTAGGCTGGGCTCTGGGCTCGGCTCGGCTCTAGGCTGGGCTTGGGGATTGTCTCGGGGCTCATCTCGAGGCTCGGCTCTGGGCTCGGGGCTCGGTTGGTCTCGGCGCTCGGGTAGAGGCTCGGCTCTGGGCTCGGCTCTAGGCTGGGCTCTGGGCTCGGCTCGGCTCTAGGCTGCGCTCGGTGCTCGGATCTGGGTTCGGCTCTAGACACGGTTCGCCTCGGTTCTAGGCTGGGCTTGGGGATTGTCTCGGGGCTCGTCTCGAGGCTCGGCTCTGGGCTCTGTGCTCGGCTGGGCTCGGGGCTCGGGTAGAGTCTCGGATCTGGGCTCGGATCTAGGCTGGGCTCTGGCCTCGGCTCGGCTCTAGGCTCGGCTCGAGGCTCGGCTCTGGGCTCGGCTCTGGACTCGGCTCTAGGCTGGGCTCGAGGCTCGGCTCTGGGCTTGTCTGCTCTCGGCTTTGGGCTGGGCTCAGGGATCGGCTCTGCTCTTGGCTCGGCTCGAGGCTCAGATCGCGCCCGACTCTGGGCTCGGCTCTGGACTCGTCTCGGCTCTAGGCTGGGCTCGGGGCTCGGATCTCGGTTCGGCTCTGGACTCGACTCGCCTTGGCTCTAGGCTGGGCTTGGGGATTGTCTCGGGGCTCGTCTCGAGGCTCGGATCTGGGCTCGGGGCTCGACTCGATTCTCGGCTCGATACTCGGCTCTGGGCTCGCCTCTAGGCTGGGCTCTGGGCTTGGCTCGGCTCTAGGCTGGGCTTGGGGATTGTCTCGGGGCTCATCTCGAGGCTCGGCTCTGGGCTGGAGGCTCGGTTGGGCTCGGGGCTCGGGTAGAGGCTAGGCTCTGGGCTCGGATCTAGGCTGGGCTCTGGCCTCGGCTCGGCTCTAGGCTAGGCTCGGGGCTCGGATCTGGGTTCGGCTCTGTACTCGGCTCGCCTCGGCTCTAGGTTGGGCTCGGGGCTCGGATCTGGGTTCGGCTCTGGACTCGGCTCGCCTCGGCTCTGTGCTGGGCTTGGGGATTGTCTGGGGGCTCGTCTCGAGGCTCGGATCTGGGCTCTGTGCTCGGCTGTGCCTGGGGCTCGGCTCGAGGCTCGGCTCTGGGCTCGGCTCTCTACTCGGCTCTAGGCTGCGCTCGTACCTCGGCTCTGGACTCGGCTCGGCTCTAGGCTGGGCTCGGGGCTCTGATCTCGCTTCGGCTCTGGTCTCGGCTCCCCTCGGCTCTAGGCTGGGCTTGGGGATTGTCTCGGGGCTCGTCTCGAGGCTCGGCTCTGGGCTCTGTGCTCGGCTGTGCTCGGGGCTCGGCTCGAAGCCCGGCGCTGGGCTCGGCTCTAGGCTATGCTCTGGGCTCGGCTCGGCTCTAGGCTGCGCTCAGTGCTCGGATCTGGATTCGGCTCTAGACACGGTTCGCCTCGGTTCTAGGCTGGGCTTGGGGATTGTCTCGGGGCTCGTCTCGAGGCTCGGCTCTGGGCTCTGTGCTCGGCTGGGCTCAGGGCTCGGCTCGAGGCTCGGCTCTGGGCTCGGCTCTGTGTTAGGCTCTAGGCTGCGCTCGTACCTCGGCTCTGGACTCAGCTCGGCTCTAGGCTGGGCTCGGGGCTCTGATCTCGCTTCGGCTCTGGACTCGGCTCGCCTCGGCTCTAGGCTGGGCTTGGGGCTCGGATCTGGGTTCGGCTCTGGTCTCGGCTCGCCTCGGCTCTAGGCTGGGCTTGGGGATTGTCTCGGGGCTCGTCTCGAAGCTCGGCTCTGGGCTCTGTGCTCGGCTGGGCTCGGGGCTCGGCTCGGGGATCGGCTCAGGGCTCGGCTCTAGGCTGGGCTCCGGGTTCGGCTCGGCTCTAGGCTGGTGCTCGGGGCTCGGATCTGGGTTCGCCTCTGGACTCGGCGCGCCTCGGCTCTAGTCTGGGCTTGGGGATTGTCTCGGGGCTCGTCTCGAGGCTCGGCTCTGGGCTCGGGGCTCGGCTGGGCTCGGGGCTCGGCTCGAGGCTCGGCTCTGGGCTCGGATCTAGGCTGGGCTCTGGCCTCGCCTCGGCTCTAGGCTGGGCTCGGAGCTCGGGTCTGGGTTCGGCTCTGGACTCGGCTCGCCTCGGCTCTAGGATGGGCTCGGGGCTCGGATCTGGGTTCGGCTCTGGACTCGGCTCTCCTCGGCTCTAGTCTAGGCTTGGGGATTGTCTCGGGGCTCGTCTGGAGGCTCGGCTCTGGGCTCTGTGCTCGGCTGTGTTCGGGGCTCGGCTCGAGGCTCGGCTCTGGGCTCGGCTCGCCTCGGCTCTAGGCTGGGCTTGGGGATTGTCTCGGGGCTCGTCTCGAGGCTCGGATTTGCGCTCTGTGCTCGACTGGGCTCGGGGCTCGGCTCGCGGCTCGGCTCTGGGCTCGGCTCTAGGCTATGGTCTGGGCTCGGCTCGGCTCTAGGCTGGGCTCGGGGCTCGGATCTGGATTAGGCTCTGGACTCGGCTTGCCTCGGCTCTAGTCTGGGCTTGGGGATTGTCTCGGGGCTCGTCTCGAGGATCGGATCTCGGCTCTGTGCTCGGCTGTGCTCGGGGCTCGGCTCGAGGCTCGGCTCTGGGCTCGGCTCTAGGAAGGGCTCCGGGCTCGGCTCGGCTCTAGGCTGGGCTCGGGGCTCGGTTCTGTGTTCGGCTCTGGACTCGGCTCGCCTCGGCTCTAGGCTGGGCTTGGGGATTGTCTCGGGGCTCGTCTTGAGGCTCGGCTCTGGGCTCTGTGCTCGTCTGGGCTCGGGGCTCGGCTCGAGGCTCGGCTCTGGGCTCGGCTCTAGGCTATGGTCTGGGCTCGGCTCGGCTCTAGGCTGGGCTCGGGGCTCGGATCTGGATTAGGCTCTGGACTCGGCTCGCCTCGGCTCTAGGCTGGGCTTGGGGATTGTCTCGGGGCTCGTCTCGAGGCTCGGATCTGGGCTCTGTGCTCGACTGGGCTCGGGGCTCGGCTCGAGGCTCGGCTCTGGGCTCGGCTGTAGGCAGGGCTCCGGGCTCGGCTCGGCTCTAGGCTGGGCTCGGGGATCGGTTCTGTGTTCGGCTCTGGACTCGGCTCGCCTAGGCTCTAGGCTGGGCTTGGGGATTGTCTCGGGGCTCGTCTTGAGGCTCGGCTCTGGGCTCTGTGCTCGTCTGGGCTCGGGGATCGGCTCGAGGCTCGGCTCAGGGCTCGGCTCTAGGCTATGCTCTGGGCTCGGCTCGGCTCTAGGCTGCGCTCGGTGCTCGGATCTGGGTTCGGCTGTAGACTCGGCTCGCCTCGGCTCTAGGCTGGGCTTGGGGATTGTCTCGGGGCTCGTCTCGAGGCTCGGATCTGGGCTCTGTGCTCGACAGGGCTCGGGGCTTGGCTCGAGGCTCGGCTCTGGGCTCGGCTCTAGGCAGGGCTCCGGGCTCGGCTCGGCTCTAGGCTGGGCTCGGGGCTCGGTTCTGTGTTCGGCTCTGGACTCGGCTCGCCTCGGCTCTAGGCTGGGCTTGGGGATTGTCTCGGGGCTCGTCTCGAGGCTCGGCTCTGGGCTCTGTGCTCGGCTGGGCTCGGGGCTCGGCTCGAGGCTCGGCTCAGGGCTCGGCTCTAGGCTGGGCTCCGGGCTCGGCTCGGCTCTAGGCTGGGCTCGGGGCTCGGATCTGGGTTCGCCTCTGGACTCGGCTCGCCTCGGCTCTAGGCTGGGCTTCGGGATTGTCTCGGGGCTCGTCTTGAGACTCGGCTCTGGGCTCTGTGCTCGGCTGGGCTCGGGGCTCGGCTCGAGGCTCGGCTCGATACTCGGCTCTAGGCTGGGCTCCGGGCTCGGCTCGGCTCTAGGCTGGGCTCGGGGCTCGGATCTGGGTTCGGCTCTGGACTCGGCTCGCCTCGGCTCTAGGCTGGGCTTGGGGATTGTCTCGGGGCTCGTCTTGAGACTCGGCTCTGAGCTCTGTGCTCGGCTGGTCTCGGGGCTCGGCTCGAGGCTCGGCTCGATACTCGGCTCTGGACTCGGCTCTAGGCTGGGCTCGAGGCTCGGCTCTGGGCTTGTCTGCTCTCGGCTTTGGGCTGGGCTCAGGGATCGGCTCTGCTCTTGGCTCGGCTCGAGGCTCAGATCGCGCCCGACTCTGGGCTCGGCTCTGGAATCGTCTCGGCTCTAGGCTGGGCTCGTGGCTCGGATCTGGGTTCGGCTCTGGACTCGGCTCGCCTCGGCTCTAGTCTGGGCTTGGGGATTGTCTCGGGGCTCGTCTCGAGGCTCGGCTCTGGGCTCTGTGCTCGGCTGGGCTCGGGGCTCGGCTCGAGGCTCGGCTCGATACTCGACTCTGGGCTCGCTTCTAGGCTGGGCTCTGGGCTCGGCTCGGCTCTAGGCTGGGCTCGGTGCTCGGATCTGGGTTCGGCTCTGGACTCGGCTCGCCTCGGCTCTAGTCTGGGCTTGGGGATTGTCTCGGGGCTCGTCTCGAGGCTCGGCTCTGGGCTCTTTGCTCGGCTGGGCTCGGTGCTCGGCTCGAGGCTCAGCTCGATACTCGACTCTGGGCTCGCCTCTAGGATGGGCTCTGGGCTCGGCTCGGCTCTAGGATGGGTTCGGGGCTCGGATCTGGGTTCGGCTCTGGACTCGGCTCGCCTCGGCTCTAGTCTGGGCTTGGGGATTGTCTCGGGGCTCGTCTCGAGGCTCGGCTCTGGGCTCTGTGCTCGGCTGGGCTCGGGGCTCGGCTCGAGGCTCGGCTCAATACTCGACTCTGGGCTCGCTTCTAGGCTGGGCTATGGGCTCAGCTCGGCTCTAGGCTGGGCTCGGGGCTCGGATCTGGGTTCGGCTCTGGACTCGGCTCGCCTCGGCTGTAGTCTGGGCTTGGGGATTGTCTCGGGGCTCGTCTCGAGGCTCGGCTCTGGGCTCTGTGCTCGGCTGGGCTCGGGGCTCGGCTCGAGGCTCGGCTCGATACTCGACTCTGGGCTCGCTTCTAGGCTGGGCTCTGGGCTCGGCTCGGCTCTAGGATGGGCTCGGGGCTCGGATCTGGGTTCGGCTCTGGACTCGGCTCGCCTCGGCTCTAGTCTGGGCTTGGGGATTGTCTCGGGGCTCGTCTCGAGGCTCGGCTCTGGGCTCTGTGCTCGGCTGGGCTCGGGGCTCGGCTCGAGGCTCGGCTCGATACTCGACTCTGGGCTCGCTTCTAGGCTGGGCTCTGGGCTCGGCTCGGCTCTAGGCTGGGCTCGGGGCTCGGATCTGGGTTCGGCTCTGGACTCGGCTCGCCTCGGCTCTAGTCTGGGCTTGGGGATTGTCTCGGGGCTCGTCTCGAGGCTCGGATCTGGGCTCTGTGCTCGGCTGCGCTCGGGGCTCGGCTCGAGGCTCGGCTCTGGGCTCGGCTCGCCTCGGCTCTAGGCTGGGCTTGGGGATTGTCTCGGGGCTCGTCTCGAGGCTCGGCTCTGGGCTCTGTGCTCGGCTGGGCTCGGGGCTCGGCTCGAGGCTAAGCTCTGGGCTCGGCTCGGCTCTAGGCTGCGCTCGATGCTCGGATCTAGGTTCGGCTCTAGACTAGGCTCGCCTCGGCTCTAGGCTGGGCTTCGGGATTGTCTCGGGGCTCGTCTCGAGGCTCGGATCTGGGCTCTGTGCTCGGCTGTGCTGGGGGCTCGGCTCGAGGCTCGGCTCTGGGCTCGGCTCTCTACTCGGCTCTAGGCTGCGCTTGTACCTCGGCTCTGGATTCGGCTCGGCTCTAGGCTGGGCTCGGGGCTCTGATCTCGCTTCGGCTCTGGACTCGGCTCGCCTCGGCTCTAGGCTGGGCTTGGGGATTGTCTCGGGGCTCGTCTCGAGGCTCGGATCTGGGCTCTGTGCTCGACTGGGCTCGGGGCTCGGCTCGAGGCTCGGCTCTGGGCTCGGCTCTAGGCAGGGCTCCGGGCTCGGCTCGGCTCTAGACTGGGCTCGGGGCTCGGATCTGTGTTCGGCTCTGGAGTCGGCTCGCCTCGGCTCTAGGCTGGGCTTGGGGATTGTCTCGGGGCTCGTCCGGAGGCTCGGCTCTGGGCTCTGTGCTCGTCTGGGCTCGGGGCTCGGCTCGAGGCTCGGCTCAGGGCTCGGCTCTAAGCTATGCTCTGGGCTCGGCTCGGCTCTAGGCTGCGCTCGGTGCTCGGATCTGGGTTCGGCTGTAGACTCGGCTCGCCTCGGCTCTAGGTTGGGCTTGGGGATTGTCTCGGGGCTCGTCTCGAGGCTCGGATCTGGGCTCTGTGCTCGACTGGGCTCGGGGCTCGGCTCGAGGCTCGGCTCTGGGCTCGGCTCTAGGCAGGGCTCCGGGCTCGGCTCGGCTCTAGGCTGGGCTCGGGGCTCGGTTCTGTGTTCGGCTCTGGACTCGGCTCGCCTCGGCTCTAGGCTGGGCTTGGGGATTGTCTCGGGGCTCGTCTTGAGGCTCGGCTCTGGGCTCTGTACTCGTCTGGGCTCGGGGCTCGGCTCGAGGCTCGGCTCAGGGCTCGGCTCTAGGCTGGGCTCCGGGCTCGGATCTGGGTTCGGCTCTGGACTCGGCTCGCCTCGGCTCTAGGCTGGGCTGGGGATTGTCTCGGGGCTCGTCTTGAGGCTCGGCTCTGGGCTCTGTGCTCGGCTGGGCTCGGGGCTCGGCTCGAGGCTCGGCTCGATACTCGGCTCTAGGCTGGGCTCCGGGCTCGGCTCGGCTCTAGGCTGGGCTCGGGGCTCGGATCTGGGTTCGGCTCTGGACTCGGCTCGCCTCGGCTCTAGGCTGGGCTTGGGGATTGTCTCGGGGCTCGTCTTGAGACTCGGCTCTGAGCTCTGTGCTCGGCTGGGCTCGGGGCTCGGCTCGAGGCTCGGCTCGATACTCGGCTCTGGACTCGGCTCTAGGCTGGGCTCGAGGCTCGGCTCTGGGCTTGTCTGCTCTCGGCTTTGGGCTGGGCTCAGGGATCGGCTCTGCTCTTGGCTAGGCTCGAGGCTCAGATCGCGCCCGACTCTGGGCTCGGCTCTGGACTCGTCTCGGCTCTAGGCTTGTCTCGGGGCTCGGATCTCGGTTCGGCTCTGGACTCGGCTCGCCTCGGCTCTAGGCTGGGCTTGGGGATTGTCTCGGGGCTCGTCTCGAGGCTCGGATCTGGGCTCGGGGCTCGACTCGATTCTGGGCTCGATACTCGGCTCTGGGCTCGCCTCTAGGCTGGGCTCTGGGCTCGGCTCGGCTCTAGGCTGGGCTTGGGGATTGTCTCGGGGCTTGTCTCGAGGCTCGGCTCTGGGCTCTGTGCTCGGCTGGGCTCGGGGCTCGGGTCGAGGCTCGGCTCTGGGCTCGGCTCTAGGCTGGGCTCTGGCCTCGGCTCGGCTCTAGGCTGGGCTCGGGGCTCGGATCTGGGTTCGGCTCTGGACTCGGCTCGCCTCGGCACTAGTCTGGGCTTGGGGATTGTCTCGGGGCTCGTCTCGAGGCTCGGCTCTGGGCTCTGTGCTCGGCTGGGCTAGGGGCTCGGCTCGAGGCTCGGCTCGATACTCAACTCTGGGCTCGCTTCTAGGCTGGGCTCTGGGCTCGGCTCGGCTCTAGGCTGGGCTCGGGGCTCGGATCTGGGTTCGGCTCTGGACTCGGCTCGCCTCGGCTCTAGTCTGGGCTTGGGGATTGTCTCGGGGCTCGTCTCGAGGCTCGGCTCTGGGCTCTGCTCGGCTGGGCTCGGGGCTCGGGTCGAGGCTCGGCTCGATACTCGACTCTGGGCTCGCTTCTAGGCTGGGCTCTGGGCTCGGCTCGGCTCTAGGCTGGGCTCGGGGCTCGGATCTGGTTTCGGCTCTGGACTCGGCTCGCCTCGGCTCTAGGCTGGGCTTGGGGATTGTCTCGGGGCTCGTCTCGAGTCTCGGCACTGGGCTCTGTGCTCGGCTGGGCTCGGGGCTCGGCTCGGGGCTCGGCTAAGGGCTCGGATCTAGGCTGGACTCCGGGCTCGGCTCGGCTCTAGGCTGGGCTCGGGGCTCGGTTCTGGAATTGTCTGCTCTCGGCTTTGGGCTGGCCCAAATGATCGGCTCTGCTCTTGGCTAGGCTCGAGGCTCAGCTCGCGCCCGACTCTGGGCTCGGCACTCTACTCGGCTCTAGGCTGCGCTAGTACCTCGGCTCTGGACTCGGCTCGGCTCTAGGCTGGGCTCGGGGCTCTGATCTCGCTTCGGCTCTGGACTCGGCTCGCCTCGGCTCTAGGCTGGGCTTGGGGATTGTCTCGGGGCTCGTCTCGAGGCTCGGCTCTGGGCTCTGTGCTCGGCTGGGCTCGGGGCTCGGCTCGATGCTTGGCGCTGGGCTCGGGTCTAGGCTATGGTCTGGACTCGGCTCGGCTCTAGGCTGCGCTCGGGGCTCGGATCTGGGTTAGGCTCTGGACTCGGCTCGCCTCGGCTCTAGTCTGGGCTTGGGGATTGTCTCGGGGCTCTTCTCGAGGCTCGGATCTGGGCTCTGTTTTCGGCTGTGCTCTGGGCTCGGCTCGAGGCTCGGCTCTCGGCTAGGCTCTCTACTCGGCTCTAGGCTGCGCTCGTAACTCGGCTCTGGACTCGGCTCGGCTCTAGGCTGGGCTCGAGGCTCGGCTCTGGGTTCGGCCCTGGACTCGGCTCGCCTCGGCTCTAGGCTGGGCTTCGGGATTGTCTCGGGGATCGTCTCGAGGCTCGGCTCTGGGCTCTGTGCTCGGCTGGGCTCGGGGCTCGGCTCGGGGCTCGGCTCAGGGCTCGGCTCTCTACTCGGCTCTAGGCTGCGCTCGTACCTCGGCTCTGGACTCGGCTCGGCTCTAGGCTGGGCTCGGGGCTCGGATCTCGGTTCGGCTCTGGACTCGGCTCGCCTCGGCTCTAGTCTGGGCTTGGGGATTGTCGCGGGGCTCGTCTCGAGGCTCGGATCTGGTCTCGGGGCTCGGCTGGGCTCGGGGCTCGGCTCGAGGCTCGGCTCAGGGCTCGGCTCTGGACTCGGCTCGGCTCTAGGCTGGGCTCGGGGCTCGGATCTGGGTTCACCTCTGGACTCGGCTCTAGGCTGGTCTCGAGGCTCGGCTCTCGCCTGTCTGCTCTCGGCTTTGGGCTGGGTTCAGGGATCGGCTCTGCTCATGGCTCGGCTCGAGGCTCAGATCGCGCCAGACTCTGGGCTCGGCTCTGGACTCGTCTCGGCTCTAGGCTGGGCTCGGGGCTCGGATCTCGCTTCGGCTCTGGACTCGGCTCGGCTCGGCTCTCGTCTGGGCTTGGGGATTGTCTCGGGGCTCGTCTCGAGGCTCAGCTCTGGGCTCTGTGCTCAGCTGGGCTCGGGGCTCGGCTCGAGGCTCGGCTCGATACTCGACTATGGACTCGCCTCTAGGCTGGGCTCTGGGCTCGGCTCGGCTCTAGGCTGGGCTCGGGGCTCGGATCTGGGTTCGGCTCTGGACTCGGCTCGCCTCGGCTCTAGGCTGGGCTTGGGGATTGTCTCGGGGCTCGTCTCGAGGCTCGGATCTGGGCTCTGTGCTCGGCTGTGCTCGGGGCTCGGGTCGAGGCTCGGCTCTGGGCTCGGCTATCTACTCGGCTCTAGGCTGCACTTGTACCTCGGCTCTGGACTCGGCTCGGCTCTAGGCTGGGCTCGGGGCTCGGATCTGGGTTCGGCTCTGGACTCGGCTCGCCTCGGCTCTAGGCTGGGCTTGGGGATTGTCTCGGGGCTCGTCTCGAGGCTCGGATCTGGGCTCGGGGCTCGACTCGATTCTCGGCTCGATACTCGGCTCTGGGCTCGCCTCTAGGCTGGGCTCTGGGCTCGGCTCGGCTCTAGGCTGGGCTTGGGGCTTGTCTCGGGGCTCATCTCGAGGCTCGGCTCTGGGCTCGGGGCTCGGCTGGGCTCGGGGCTCGGGTCGAGGCTCGGCTCTGGGCTCGGCTCTAGGCTGGGCTCTGGCCTCGCCTCGGCTCTAAGCTGGGCTCGGGCCTCGGGTCTGGGTTCGTCTCTGGACTCGGCTCGGCTCGGCTCTAGGATGGGCTCGGGGCTCGGATCTGGGTTCGGCTCTGGACTCGGCTCGCCTCGGCTCTAGTCTGGGCTTGGGGATTGTCTCGGGGCTCGTCTCGAGGCTCGGCTCTGGGGTCTGTGCTCGGCTGTGCTCGGGGCTCTGCTCGAGGCTCGGCTCTGGGCTCGGCTCGCCTCGGCTCTAGGCTGGGCTTGAGGATTGTCTCGGGGCTCGTCTCGAGGCTCGGCTCTGGGCTCTGTGCTCGGCTGGGCTCGGGGCTCGGCTCGAGGCTAAGCTCTGGGCTCGGCTAGGCTCTAGGCTGCGCTCGGTGCTCGGATCTGGGTTCAACTCTAGACTCGGCTCGCCTCGGCTCTAGGCTGGGCTTGGGGATTTTCTCGGGGCTCGTCTCGAGGCTCGGCACTGGGATATGTGCTCGGCTGGGCTCGGGTCTCGGCTCGAGGCTCGGCTCAGGGCTCGGCTCTACGCTGGGCTCCGGGCTCGGCTCGGCTCTAGGCTGGGCTCGGGGCTCGGTTCTGGGCTCGGATCTGGACTCGGCTGAGCTCTAGGCTGGGCTCGAGGCTCGGCTCTGGAATTGTCTGCTCTCGGCTTTGGGCTGGCCCAAATGATCGGCTCTGCTCTTGGCTAGGCTCGAGGCTCAGCTCGCGCCCGACTCTGGGCTCAGCTCTGGACTCGGCTCGGCTCTAGGCTCTGCTCGGGGCTCGGATCTGGGTTCGGCTCAGGGCTCGGATATAGGCTGGACTCGGGGCTCGGCTCGGGGCTCGGCTCAGGGCTCGGATCTAGGCTGGGCTCCGGGCTCGGCTCGGCTCTAGGCTGGGCTCCCGGCTCGGATCTGGGTTCGGCTCCGGACTCGGCTCGCCTCGGCTCTAAGCTAGGCTTGGAGATTGTCTCGGGGCTCGTCTCGAGGCTCGGCTCTGGGCTCGGGGCTCGGCTGTGCTCTGGGATCGGCTCGAGGCTCGGCTCTGGGCTCGGCTCTCTACTCGGCTCTAGGCTGCGCTCGTACCTCGGCTCTGGACTCGGCTCGGCTCTAGGCTGGGCTCGGGGCTCGGATCTCGCTTCGGCTCTGGACTCGGCTCGGCTCGGCTCTCGTCTGGGCTTGGGGATTGTCTCGGGGCTCGTCTCGAGGCTCAGCTCTGGGCTCTGTGCTCAGCTGGGCTCGGGGCTCGGCTCGAGGCTCGGCTCGATACTCGACTATGGACTCGCCTCTAGGCTGGGCTCTGGGCTCGGCTCGGCTCTAGGCTGGGCTCGGGGCTCGGATCTGGGTTCGGCTCTGGACTCGGCTCGCCTCGGCTCTAGGCTGGGCTTGGGGATTGTCTCGGGGCTCGACTCGAGGCTCGGATCTGGGCTCTGTGCTCGGCTGTGCTCGGGGCTCGGCTCGAGGCTCGGCTCTGGGCTCGGCTATCTACTCGGCTCTAGGCTGCACTTGTACCTCGGCTCTGGACTCGGCTCGGCTCTAGGCTGGGCTCGGGGCTCGGATCTGGTTTCGGCTCTGGACTCGGCTCGGCTCGGCTCTCGTCTGGGCTTGGGGATTGTCTCGGGGCTCGTCTCGAGGCTCGGATCTGGGCTCGGGGCTCGACTCGATTCTCGGCTCGATACTCGGCTCTGGGCTCGCCTCTAGGCTGGGCTCTGGGCTCGGCTCGGCTCTAGGCTGGGCTTGGGGCTTGTCTCGGGGCTGATCTCGAGGCTCGGCTCTGGGCTCGGGGCTCGGCTGGGCTCGGGGCTCGGGTCGAGGCTCGGCTCTGGGCTCGGCTCTAGGCTGGGCTCTGGCCTCGCCTCGGCTCTAGGCTGGGCTCGGGCCTCGGGTCTGGGTTCGGCTCTGGACTCGGCTCGCCTCGGCTCTAGGATGGGCTCGGGGCTCGGATCTGGGTTCGGCTCTGGACTCGGCTCGCCTCGGCTCTAGTCTGGGCTTGGGGATTGTCTCGGGGCTCGTCTCGAGGCTCGGCTCTGGGGTCTGTGCTCGGCTGTGCTCGGGGCTCGGCTCGAGGCTCGGCTCTGGGCTCGGCTCGCCTCGGCTCTAGGCTGGGCTTGAGGATTGTCTCGGGGCTCGTCTCGAGGCTCGGCTCTGGGCTCTGTGCTCGGCTGGGCTCGGGGCTCGGCTCGAGGCTAAGCTCTGGGCTCGGCTAGGCTCTAGGCTGCGCTCGGTGCTCGGATCTGGGTTCAACTCTAGACTCGGCTCGCCTCGGCTCTAGGCTGGGCTTGGGGATTTTCTCGGGGCTCGTCTCGAGGCTCGGCACTGGGATATGTGCTCGGCTGGGCTCGGGGCTCGGCTCGAGGCTCGGCTCAGGGCTCGGCTCTACGCTGGGCTCCGGGCTCGGCTCGGCTCTAGGCTGGGCTCGGGGCTCGGTTCTGGGCTCGGATCTGGACTCGGCTCAGCTCTAGGCTGGGCTCGAGGCTCGGCTCTGGAATTGTCTGCTCTCGGCTTTGGGCTGGCCCAAATGATCGGCTCTGCTCTTGGCTAGGCTCGAGGCTCAGCTCGCGCCCGACTCTGGGCTCAGCTCTGGACTCGGCTCGGCTCTAGGCTCTGCTCGGGGCTCGGATCTGGGTTCGGATCAGGGCTCGGATCTAGGCTGGACTCGGGGCTCGGCTCGGGGCTCGGCTCAGGGCTCGGATCTAGGCTGGGCTCCGGGCTCGGCTCGGCTCTAAGCTGGGCTCCCGGCTCGGATCTGGGTTCGGCTCCGGACTCGGCTCGCCTCGGCTCTAAGCTAGGCTTGGAGATTGTCTCGGGTCTCGTCTCGAGGCTCGGCTCTGGGCTCGGCTCTCTACTCGGCTCTAGGCTGCGCTCGTACCTCGGCTCTGGACTCGGCTCGGCTCTAGGCTGGGCTCGGGGCTCGGATCTGGGTTCGGCTCTGGACTCGGCTCGCCTCGGCTCTAGGCTGGGCTTGGGGATTGTCTCGGGGCTCGTCTCGACGCTCGGCTCTGGGCTCTGTGCTCGGCTGGGCTCGGGGCTCGGCTCGATGCTTGGCGCTGGGCTCGGCTCTAGGCTATGGTCTGGGCTCGGCTCGGCTCTAGGCTGCGCTCGGGGCTCGGATCTGGGTTAGGCTCTGGACTCGGCTCGCCTCGGCTCTAGTCTGGGCTTGGGGATTGTCTCGGGGCTCGTCTCGAGGCTCGGATCTGGGCTCTGTGTTCGGCTGTGCTCTGGGCTCCTCTCGAGGCTCGGCTCTGGGCTCGGCTCTCTACTCGGCTCTAGACTGCGCTCGTACCTCGGCTCTGGACTCGGCTCGGCTCTAGGCTGGGCTCGGGGCTCTGATCTCGCTTCGGCTCTGGACTCGGCTCGCCTCGGCTCTAGGTTGGGCTTCGGGATTGTCTCGGGGTTCGTCTCGAGGCTCGGCTCTGGGCTCTGTGCTCGGCTGGGCTCGGGGCTCGGCTCGGGGCTCGGCTCAGGGCTCGGCTCTAGGCTGGGCTCCGGGCTCGGCTCGGCTCTAGGCTGGGCTCGGGGCTCGGATCTGGGTTCGGCTCTGGACTCGGCTCGCCTCGGCTCTAAGCTGGGCTTGGAGATTGTCTCGGGGCTCGTCTCGAGGCTCGGCTCTGGGCTCGGTGCTCGGCTGGGCTCGGGGCTCGGCTCGAGGCTCGACTCGATACTCGGCTCTAGGCTGGGCTCCGGGCTCGGCTCGGCTCTAGGATGGGCTCGGGGCTCGGATCTGTGTTCGACTCTGGACTCGGCTCGCCTCGGCTCTAGGCTGGGCTTGGGGATTGTCTCGGGGCTCGTCTCGAGGCTCGGCTCTGGGCTCTGTGCTCGGCTGGGCTCGGGGCTCGGCTCGAGGCTCGGCTCAGGGCTCGCCTCTAGGCTGAGCTCCGGGCTCGGCTCGGCTCTAGGCTGGGCTCGGGGCTCGGTTCTGTGTTCGGCTCTGGACTCGGCTCGCCTCGGCTCTAGGCTGGGCTTGGGGATTGTCTCGGGGCTCGTCTTGAGACTCGGCTCTGAGCTCTGTGCTCGGCTGGGCTCGGGGCTCGGCTCGAGGCTCGGCTCTGGGCTCGGCTCTGGACTCGGCTCTAGGCTGGGCTCGAGGCTCGGCTCTGGGCTTGTCTGCTCTCGGGTTTGGGCTGGGCTCAGGGATCGGCTCTGCTCTTGGCTCGGCTCGAGGCTCAGATCGCGCCCGACTCTGGGCTCGGCTCTGGACTCGTCTCGGCTCTAGGCTGGGCTCGGGGCTCGGATCTCGCTTCGGCTCTGGACTCGGCTCGCCTCGGCTCTAGGCTGGGCTTGGGGATTGTCTCGGGGCTCGTCTCGAGGCTCGGATCTGGGCTCGGGGCTCGGCTGGGCTCGGGGCTCGGCTCGAGGCTCGGCTCGATACTCGACTCTGGGCTCGCCTCTAGGCTGGGCTCTGGGCTCGGCTCGGCTCTAGGCTGGGTTTGGGGATTGTCTCGGGGCTCGTCTCGAGGCTCGGATCTGGGCTCTGTGCTCGGCTGTGCTCGGGGCTCGGGTCGAGGCTCGGCTCTGGGCTCTTGCTCTAGGCTGGGCTCGGCTCTCTACTCGGCTCTAGGTTGCGCTCGTACCTCGGCTCTGGACTCGGCTCGGCTCTAAGCTGGGCTCGGGTCTCGGATCTGGGTTCGGCTCTGGACTCGGCTCGCCTCGGCTCTAGGCTGGGCTTGGGGATTGTCTCGGGGCTCGTCTCGAGGCTCGGCTCTGGGCTCGGGGCTCTGCTCGAGGCTCGGCTCTGGGCTCCGCTCTGGACTAGGTTCTAGGCTGGGCTCGAGTCTCGGCTCTCGGCTTGTCTCCTCTCGGCTTTGGTCTGAGCTCAGGGATCGGCTCTGCTCTTGGCTCGGCTCGAGGCTCAGATCGCGCCCGACTCTCGTCTCGGCTCTGGACTCGGCTCGGCTCTAGGCTGGGCTCGGGGCTCGGATCTGGGTTCGGCTCTGGACTCGGCTCGCCTCGGCTCTAGTCTGGGTTTGGGGATTGTCTCGGGGTTCGGCTCGAGGCTCGGCTCGATACTCGACTCTGGGCTCGACTCTAGGCTGGGCTCTGGGCTCGGCTCGGCTCTAGGCTGGGTTTGGGGATTGTCTCGGGGCTCGTCTCGAGGCTCGGATCTGGGCTCGGCTCTCTACTCGGCTCTAGGCTGCGCTCGTACCTCGGCTCTGGACTCGGCTCGGCTCTAGGCTGGGCTCGGGGCTCTGATCTCGCTTCGGCTCTGGACTCGGCTCGCCTCGGCTCTAGGCTGGGCTTGGGGATTGTCTCGGGGCTCGTCTCGAGGCTCGGCTCTGGGCTCCGCTCTGGACTCGGCTCTAGGCTGGGATCGAGGCTCGGCTCTGGACTTGTCTTCTCTCGGCTTTGGGCTGAGCTCAGGGATCGGCTCTGCTCTTGGCTCGGCTCGAGGCTCAGATCTCGCCCGACTCTGGGCTCGGCTCTGGACTCGGCTCGGCTCTAGGCTGGGCTCGAGGTTCGGCTCTGGGATTGTCTGCTCTCGGCTTTGGGCTGGCCAATATGATCGGCTCTGCTCTTGGCTAGGCTCGAGGCTCAGCTCGCGCCCGACTCTGGGCTCGGCTCTGGACTCGGCTCGGCTCTAGACTGTGCTCGGGGCTCGGATCTGGGTTCGGCTCTGGACTCGGCTCGCCTCGGCTCTAGGCTGGGCTTGGGGATTGTCTCGGGGCTCGTCTCGAGGCTCGGCTCTGGGCTCTGTGCTCGGCTGGGCTCGGGGCTCGGCTCGGGGCTCGGCTCAGGGTCGGCTCTAGGCTGGGCTCCGGGCTCGGCTCGGCTCTAGGCTGGGCTCGGGGCTCGGATCTGGGTTCGGCTCTTGACTCGGCTCGCCTCGGCTCTAAGCTGGGCTTGGGGATTGTCTCGGGGCTCGTCTCGGGGCTCGGCTCTGGGCTCGGGGCTCGGCTGGGCTCGGGGCTCGTCTCGAGGCTCGGATCTGGGCTCGGGGCTCGACTCTATTCTCGGCTCGATACTCGCCTCTGGGCTCGCCTCTAGGCTGGGCTCTGGGCTCGGCTCGGCTCTAGGCTGGGCTCGGGGCTCGGAACTGGGTTCGGCTCTGGACTCGGCTCGCCTCGTCTCTAGGCTGGGCTTGGGGATTGTCTCGGGGCTCGTCTCGAGGCTCGGCTCTGGTCTCGGGGCTCTGCTCGAGGCTCGGCTCTGGGCTCCGCTCTGGACTAGGTTCTAGGCTGGGCTCGAGTCTCGGCTCTCGGCTTGTCTCCTCTCGGCTTTGGTCTGAGCTCAGGGATCGGCTCTGCTCTTGGCTCGGCTCGAGGCTCAGATCGCGCCCGACTCTCGTCTCGGCTCTGGACTCGGCTCGGCTCTAGGCTAGGCTCGGGGCTCGGATCTGGGTTCGGCTCTGGAACGGCTCGCCTCGGCTCTAGGATGGGCTCGGGGCTCGGATCTGGGTTCGGCTCTGGACTCGGCTCGCCTCGGCTCTAGTCTGGGCTTGGGGATTGTCTCGGGGCTCGTCTCGAGGCTCGGCTCTGGGGTCTGTGCTCGGCTGTGCTCGGGGCTCGGCTCGAGGCTCGGCTCTGTGCTCGGCTCGCCTCGGCTCTAGGCTGGGCTTGAGGATTGTCTCGGGGCTCGTCTCGAGGCTCGGCTCTGGGCTCTGTGCTCGGCTGGGCTCGGGGCTCGGGTCGAGGCTCGGCTCTGGGCTCGGCTCTAGGCTGGGCTCTGGCCTCGGCTCGGCTCTAGGCTGGGCTCGGGGCTCGGATCTGGGTTCGGCTCTGGACTCGGCTCGCCTCGGCTCTAGGCTGGGCTTGGGGATTGTCTCGGGGCTCGACTCGAGGCTCGGATCTGGGCTCTGTGCTCGGCTGTGCTCGGGGCTCGGCTCGAGGCTCGGCTCTGGGCTCGGCTATCTACTCGGCTCTAGGCTGCACTTGTACCTCGGCTCTGGACTCGGCTCGGCTCTAGGCTGGGCTCGGGGCTCGGATCTGGTTTCGGCTCTGGACTCGGCTCGGCTCGGCTCTCGTCTGGGCTTGGGGATTGTCTCGGGGCTCGTCTCGAGGCTCGGATCTGGGCTCGGGGCTCGACTCGATTCTCGGCTCGATACTCGGCTCTGGGCTCGCCTCTAGGCTGGGCTCTGGGCTCGGCTCGGCTCTAGGCTGGGCTTGGGGCTTGTCTCGGGGCTGATCTCGAGGCTCGGCTCTGGGCTCGGGGCTCGGCTGGGCTCGGGGCTCGGGTCGAGGCTCGGCTCTGGGCTCGGCTCTAGGCTGGGCTCTGGCCTCGCCTCGGCTCTAGGCTGGGCTCGGGCCTCGGGTCTGGGTTCGGCTCTGGACTCGGCTCGCCTCGGCTCTAGGATGGGCTCGGGGCTCGGATCTGGGTTCGGCTCTGGACTCGGCTCGCCTCGGCTCTAGTCTGGGCTTGGGGATTGTCTCGGGGCTCGTCTCGAGGCTCGGCTCTGGGGTCTGTGCTCGGCTGTGCTCGGGGCTCGGCTCGAGGCTCGGCTCTGGGCTCGGCTCGCCTCGGCTCTAGGCTGGGCTTGAGGATTGTCTCGGGGCTCGTCTCGAGGCTCGGCTCTGGGCTCTGTGCTCGGCTGGGCTCGGGGCTCGGCTCGAGGCTAAGCTCTGGGCTCGGCTAGGCTCTAGGCTGCGCTCGGTGCTCGGATCTGGGTTCAACTCTAGACTCGGCTCGCCTCGGCTCTAGGCTGGGCTTGGGGATTTTCTCGGGGCTCGTCTCGAGGCTCGGCACTGGGATATGTGCTCGGCTGGGCTCGGGGCTCGGCTCGAGGCTCGGCTCAGGGCTCGGCTCTACGCTGGGCTCCGGGCTCGGCTCGGCTCTAGGCTGGGCTCGGGGCTCGGTTCTGGGCTCGGATCTGGACTCGGCTCAGCTCTAGGCTGGGCTCGAGGCTCGGCTCTGGAATTGTCTGCTCTCGGCTTTGGGCTGGCCCAAATGATCGGCTCTGCTCTTGGCTAGGCTCGAGGCTCAGCTCGCGCCCGACTCTGGGCTCAGCTCTGGACTCGGCTCGGCTCTAGGCTCTGCTCGGGGCTCGGATCTGGGTTCGGATCAGGGCTCGGATCTAGGCTGGACTCGGGGCTCGGCTCGGGGCTCGGCTCAGGGCTCGGATCTAGGCTGGGCTCCGGGCTCGGCTCGGCTCTAAGCTGGGCTCCCGGCTCGGATCTGGGTTCGGCTCCGGACTCGGCTCGCCTCGGCTCTAAGCTAGGCTTGGAGATTGTCTCGGGTCTCGTCTCGAGGCTCGGCTCTGGGCTCGGCTCTCTACTCGGCTCTAGGCTGCGCTCGTACCTCGGCTCTGGACTCGGCTCGGCTCTAGGCTGGGCTCGGGGCTCGGATCTGGGTTCGGCTCTGGACTCGGCTCGCCTCGGCTCTAGGCTGGGCTTGGGGATTGTCTCGGGGCTCGTCTCGACGCTCGGCTCTGGGCTCTGTGCTCGGCTGGGCTCGGGGCTCGGCTCGATGCTTGGCGCTGGGCTCGGCTCTAGGCTATGGTCTGGGCTCGGCTCGGCTCTAGGCTGCGCTCGGGGCTCGGATCTGGGTTAGGCTCTGGACTCGGCTCGCCTCGGCTCTAGTCTGGGCTTGGGGATTGTCTCGGGGCTCGTCTCGAGGCTCGGATCTGGGCTCTGTGTTCGGCTGTGCTCTGGGCTCCTCTCGAGGCTCGGCTCTGGGCTCGGCTCTCTACTCGGCTCTAGACTGCGCTCGTACCTCGGCTCTGGACTCGGCTCGGCTCTAGGCTGGGCTCGGGGCTCTGATCTCGCTTCGGCTCTGGACTCGGCTCGCCTCGGCTCTAGGTTGGGCTTCGGGATTGTCTCGGGGTTCGTCTCGAGGCTCGGCTCTGGGCTCTGTGCTCGGCTGGGCTCGGGGCTCGGCTCGGGGCTCGGCTCAGGGCTCGGCTCTAGGCTGGGCTCCGGGCTCGGCTCGGCTCTAGGCTGGGCTCGGGGCTCGGATCTGGGTTCGGCTCTGGACTCGGCTCGCCTCGGCTCTAAGCTGGGCTTGGAGATTGTCTCGGGGCTCGTCTCGAGGCTCGGCTCTGGGCTCGGTGCTCGGCTGGGCTCGGGGCTCGGCTCGAGGCTCGACTCGATACTCGGCTCTAGGCTGGGCTCCGGGCTCGGCTCGGCTCTAGGATGGGCTCGGGGCTCGGATCTGTGTTCGACTCTGGACTCGGCTCGCCTCGGCTCTAGGCTGGGCTTGGGGATTGTCTCGGGGCTCGTCTCGAGGCTCGGCTCTGGGCTCTGTGCTCGGCTGGGCTCGGGGCTCGGCTCGAGGCTCGGCTCAGGGCTCGCCTCTAGGCTGAGCTCCGGGCTCGGCTCGGCTCTAGGCTGGGCTCGGGGCTCGGTTCTGTGTTCGGCTCTGGACTCGGCTCGCCTCGGCTCTAGGCTGGGCTTGGGGATTGTCTCGGGGCTCGTCTTGAGACTCGGCTCTGAGCTCTGTGCTCGGCTGGGCTCGGGGCTCGGCTCGAGGCTCGGCTCTGGGCTCGGCTCTGGACTCGGCTCTAGGCTGGGCTCGAGGCTCGGCTCTGGGCTTGTCTGCTCTCGGGTTTGGGCTGGGCTCAGGGATCGGCTCTGCTCTTGGCTCGGCTCGAGGCTCAGATCGCGCCCGACTCTGGGCTCGGCTCTGGACTCGTCTCGGCTCTAGGCTGGGCTCGGGGCTCGGATCTCGCTTCGGCTCTGGACTCGGCTCGCCTCGGCTCTAGGCTGGGCTTGGGGATTGTCTCGGGGCTCGTCTCGAGGCTCGGATCTGGGCTCGGGGCTCGGCTGGGCTCGGGGCTCGGCTCGAGGCTCGGCTCGATACTCGACTCTGGGCTCGCCTCTAGGCTGGGCTCTGGGCTCGGCTCGGCTCTAGGCTGGGTTTGGGGATTGTCTCGGGGCTCGTCTCGAGGCTCGGATCTGGGCTCTGTGCTCGGCTGTGCTCGGGGCTCGGGTCGAGGCTCGGCTCTGGGCTCTTGCTCTAGGCTGGGCTCGGCTCTCTACTCGGCTCTAGGTTGCGCTCGTACCTCGGCTCTGGACTCGGCTCGGCTCTAAGCTGGGCTCGGGTCTCGGATCTGGGTTCGGCTCTGGACTCGGCTCGCCTCGGCTCTAGGCTGGGCTTGGGGATTGTCTCGGGGCTCGTCTCGAGGCTCGGCTCTGGGCTCGGGGCTCTGCTCGAGGCTCGGCTCTGGGCTCCGCTCTGGACTAGGTTCTAGGCTGGGCTCGAGTCTCGGCTCTCGGCTTGTCTCCTCTCGGCTTTGGTCTGAGCTCAGGGATCGGCTCTGCTCTTGGCTCGGCTCGAGGCTCAGATCGCGCCCGACTCTCGTCTCGGCTCTGGACTCGGCTCGGCTCTAGGCTGGGCTCGGGGCTCGGATCTGGGTTCGGCTCTGGACTCGGCTCGCCTCGGCTCTAGTCTGGGTTTGGGGATTGTCTCGGGGTTCGGCTCGAGGCTCGGCTCGATACTCGACTCTGGGCTCGACTCTAGGCTGGGCTCTGGGCTCGGCTCGGCTCTAGGCTGGGTTTGGGGATTGTCTCGGGGCTCGTCTCGAGGCTCGGATCTGGGCTCGGCTCTCTACTCGGCTCTAGGCTGCGCTCGTACCTCGGCTCTGGACTCGGCTCGGCTCTAGGCTGGGCTCGGGGCTCTGATCTCGCTTCGGCTCTGGACTCGGCTCGCCTCGGCTCTAGGCTGGGCTTGGGGATTGTCTCGGGGCTCGTCTCGAGGCTCGGCTCTGGGCTCCGCTCTGGACTCGGCTCTAGGCTGGGATCGAGGCTCGGCTCTGGACTTGTCTTCTCTCGGCTTTGGGCTGAGCTCAGGGATCGGCTCTGCTCTTGGCTCGGCTCGAGGCTCAGATCTCGCCCGACTCTGGGCTCGGCTCTGGACTCGGCTCGGCTCTAGGCTGGGCTCGAGGTTCGGCTCTGGGATTGTCTGCTCTCGGCTTTGGGCTGGCCAATATGATCGGCTCTGCTCTTGGCTAGGCTCGAGGCTCAGCTCGCGCCCGACTCTGGGCTCGGCTCTGGACTCGGCTCGGCTCTAGACTGTGCTCGGGGCTCGGATCTGGGTTCGGCTCTGGACTCGGCTCGCCTCGGCTCTAGGCTGGGCTTGGGGATTGTCTCGGGGCTCGTCTCGAGGCTCGGCTCTGGGCTCTGTGCTCGGCTGGGCTCGGGGCTCGGCTCGGGGCTCGGCTCAGGGTCGGCTCTAGGCTGGGCTCCGGGCTCGGCTCGGCTCTAGGCTGGGCTCGGGGCTCGGATCTGGGTTCGGCTCTTGACTCGGCTCGCCTCGGCTCTAAGCTGGGCTTGGGGATTGTCTCGGGGCTCGTCTCGGGGCTCGGCTCTGGGCTCGGGGCTCGGCTGGGCTCGGGGCTCGTCTCGAGGCTCGGATCTGGGCTCGGGGCTCGACTCTATTCTCGGCTCGATACTCGCCTCTGGGCTCGCCTCTAGGCTGGGCTCTGGGCTCGGCTCGGCTCTAGGCTGGGCTCGGGGCTCGGAACTGGGTTCGGCTCTGGACTCGGCTCGCCTCGTCTCTAGGCTGGGCTTGGGGATTGTCTCGGGGCTCGTCTCGAGGCTCGGCTCTGGTCTCGGGGCTCTGCTCGAGGCTCGGCTCTGGGCTCCGCTCTGGACTAGGTTCTAGGCTGGGCTCGAGTCTCGGCTCTCGGCTTGTCTCCTCTCGGCTTTGGTCTGAGCTCAGGGATCGGCTCTGCTCTTGGCTCGGCTCGAGGCTCAGATCGCGCCCGACTCTCGTCTCGGCTCTGGACTCGGCTCGGCTCTAGGCTAGGCTCGGGGCTCGGATCTGGGTTCGGCTCTGGAACGGCTCGCCTCGGCTCTAGGATGGGCTCGGGGCTCGGATCTGGGTTCGGCTCTGGACTCGGCTCGCCTCGGCTCTAGTCTGGGCTTGGGGATTGTCTCGGGGCTCGTCTCGAGGCTCGGCTCTGGGGTCTGTGCTCGGCTGTGCTCGGGGCTCGGCTCGAGGCTCGGCTCTGTGCTCGGCTCGCCTCGGCTCTAGGCTGGGCTTGAGGATTGTCTCGGGGCTCGTCTCGAGGCTCGGCTCTGGGCTCTGTGCTCGGCTGGGCTCGGGGCTCGGGTCGAGGCTCGGCTCTGGGCTCGGCTCTAGGCTGGGCTCTGGCCTCGGCTCGGCTCTAGGCTGGGCTCGGGGCTCGGATCTGGGTTCGGCTCTGGACTCGGCTCGCCTCGGCTCTAGGCTGGGCTTGGGGATTGTCTCGGGGCTCGTCTCGAGGCTCGGCTCTGGGCTCTGTGCTCGGCTGGGCTCGGGGCTCGGCTCGAGGCTCGGCTCGATACTCGACTCTTAGCTCGCCTCTAGGCTGGGCTCTGGGCTCGGCTCGGCTCTAGGCTGGGTTTGGGGATTGTCTCGGGGCTCGTCTCGGGGCTCGGCTCTGGGCTCGGGGCTCGGCTGGGCTCGGGGCTCGGCTCGAGGCTCGGCTATGGGCTCGGCTCTCTACTCGGCTCTAGGCTGCGCTCGTACCTCGGCTCTGGAATCGGCTCGGGTCTAGGTTGGGCTCGGGGCTCTGATCTCGCTTCGGCTCTGGACTCGGCTCGCCTCGGCTCTAGGCTGGGCTTGGGGATTGTCTCGGGGCTCGTCTCGAGGCTCGGCTCTGGGCTCTGTGCTCGGCTGGGCTCGGGGCTCGGCTAGATGCTTTGCACTGGGCTCGGCGTAGGCTATGGTCTGGGCTCGGCTCTAGGCTAAGCTCGGGGCTCGGCTCTGGATTCGGCTCTGGACTCGGCTCGCCTCGGCTCTAGGCTGGGCTTGGGGATTGTCTCGGGGCTCGTCTCGAGGCTCGGCTCTGGGCTCGGGGCTCGACTCGATTCTCGGCTCGATACTCGGCTCTGGGCTCGCCTCTAGGCTGGGCTCTGGGCTCGGCTCGGCTCTAGGCTGGGCTTGGGGCTTGTCTCGGGGCTCATCTCGAGGCTCGGCTCTGGGCTCGGGGCTCGGCTGGGCTCGGGGCTCGGGTCGAGGCTCGGCTCTGGGCTCGGCTCTAGGCTGGGCTCTGGCCTCGGCTCGGCTCTAGGCTGGGCTCGGGGCTCGGATCTGGGTTCGGCTCTGGACTCGGCTCGCCTCGGCTCTAGTCTGGGTTTGGGGATTGTCTCGGGGCTCGTCTCGAGGCTCGTCTCTGGGCTCTGTGCTCGGCTGGGCTCGGGGCTCGGCTCGAGGCTCGGCTCGATACTCGACTCTGGGCTCGCTTCTAGGCTGGGCTCTGGGCTCAGCTCGGCTCTAGGCTGGGCTCGGGGCTCGGATCTGGGTTCGGCTCTGGACTCGGCTCGCCTCGGCTCTAGTCTGGGCTTGGGGATTGTCTCGGGGCTCGTCTCGAGGCTCGGCTCTGGGCTCTGTGCTCGGCTGGGCTCGGGGCTCGGCTCGAGGCTCGGCTCGATACTCGACACTGGGCTCGCTTCTAGTCTGGGCTCTGGGCTCGGCTCGGCTCTAGGCTGGGCTCGGGGCTCGGATCTGGGTTCGGCTCTGGACTCGGCTCGCCTCGGCTCTAGGCTGGGCTTGGGGATTGTCTCGGGGCTCGTCTCGAGGCTCGGCTCTGGGCTATGTGCTCTGCTGGGCTCGGGGCTCGGCTCGAGGCTCGGCTCGATACTCGACTCTGGGCTCGCTTCTAGGCTGGGCTCTGGGCTCGGCTCGGCTCTAGGCTGGGCTCGGGGCTCGGATCTGGGTTCGGCTCTGGACTCGGCTCGCCTCGGCACTAGGCTGGGCTTGGGGATTGTCTCGGGGCTCGTCTCGAGGCTCGGATCTGGGCTCTGTGCTCGGCTGCGCTCGGGGCTCGTCTCGAGGCTCGGCTCTGGGCTCGGCTCGCCTCGGCTCTAGGCTGGGCTTGGGGATTGTCTCGGGGCTCGTCTCGAGGCTCGGATCTGGGCTCTGTGTTCGGCTGTGCTCTGGGCTCGGCTCGAGGCTCGGATCTGGGCTCGGCTCTCTACTCGGGCCTAGGTTGCGCTCGTACCTCGGCTCTGGACACGGCTCGGCTCTAGGCTGGGCTCGAGGCTCGGCTCTGGGCTTGTCTGCTCTCGGCTTTGGGCTGGGCTCAGGGATCGGCTCTGCTCTTGGCTAGGCTCGAGGCTCAGATCGCGCCCGACTCTGGGCTCGGCTCTGGACTCGTCTCGGCTCTAGGCTGGGCTCGGGGCTCGGATCTCGGTTCGGCTCTGGACTCGGCTCGCCTCGGCTCTAAGATGGGCTTGGGGATTGTCTCGGGGCTCGTCTCGAGGCTCGGATCTGGGCTCGGGGCTCGACTCGATTCTCGGCTCGATACTCGGCTCTGGGCTCGCCTCTAGGCTGGGCTCTGGGCTCGGCTCGGCTCTAGGCTGGGCTTGGGGCTTGTCTCGCGGCTCATCTCGAGGCTCGGCTCTGGGCTCGGGGCTCGGATGGGCTCGGGGCTCGGGTCGAGGCTCGGCTCTGGGCTCGGCTCTAGGCTGGGCTCTGGCATCGTATCGGCTCTAGGCTGGGCTCGGGGCTCGGATCTGAGTTCACCTCTGGACTCGGCTCGCCTCGGCTCTAGGATCGGCTCGGGGCTCGGATCTGGGTTCGGCTCTGGACTCGGCTCGCCTCGGCTCTAGGCTGGGCTTGGGGATTGTCTCGGGGCTCGTCTCGAGGCTCGGATCTGGGCTCTGTGCTCGGCTAGTGCTCGGGGCTCGGCTCGAGGCTCGGCTCTGGGCTCGGCTCGCCTCGGCTCTAGGCTGGGCTTGGGGATTGTCTCGGGGCTCGTCTCGAGGCTCGGCTCTGGGCTCTGTGCTCGGCTGGGCTCGGGGCTCGGCTCGAGGCTCGGCTCAGGGCTCGGCTCTGCGCTGGGCTCCGGGCTCGGCTTGGCTCTAGGCTGGGCTCGGGGCTCGGTTCTGGGCTCGGATCTGGACTCGGCTCGGCTCTAGGCTGTGCTCGGGGCTCGGATCTGGGTTCGGCTCTGGACTCGGCTCGCCTCGGCTCTCGGCTGGGCTTGGGGATTGTCTCGGGGCTCGTCTCGAGGCTCGGCTATGGACTCTGTGCTCGGCTGGGCTCGCGGCTCGGCTCGGGGCTCGGCTCAGGGCTCGGATCTAGGCTGGACTCCGGGCTCGGCTCGGCTCTAGGCTGAGCTCGGGGCTCGGTTCTGGAATTGTCTGCTCTCGGCTTTGGGCTGGCCCAAATGATCGTGTCTGCTCTTGGCTAGGCTCGAGGCTCAGCTCGCGCCCGACTCTGGGCTCGTCTCTGGACTCGGCTCGGCTCTAGGCTGTTCTCGGGGCTCGGATCTGGGTTCGGCTCTGGACTCGGCTCGCCTCGGCTCTAGGCTGGGCTTGGGGATTGTCTCGGGGCTCGTCTCGAGGCTCGGCTCTGGGCTCTGTGCTCGGCTGGGCTCGGGGCTCGGCTCGGGGCTCGGCTCAGGGCTCGGCTCAAGGCTGGGCTCCGGGCTCGGCTCGGCTCTAGGCCGGGCTCGGGGCTCGGATCTGGGTTCGGCTCTGGGCTAGGCTCGCCTCGGCTCTAGGCTGGGCTTGGGGATTGTCTCGGGGCTCGGCTCGAGGTTCGGCTCAGGGCTCGGCTCTACGCTGGGCTCCGGGCTCTGCTCGGCTCTAGGCTGGGCTCGGGTCTCGGTTCTGGGCTCGGGGCTCGGCTGGGCTCGGGGCTCGGCTCGTGGCTCGGCTCTGGGCTCGGCTCTCTACTCGGCTCTAGGCTGCGCTCGTACCTCGGCTCTGGACTCGGCTCGGCTCTAGGCTGGGCTCGGGGCTCTGATCTCTCTTCGGCTCTGGACTCGGCTCGCCTCGGCTCTAGGCTGGGCTTGGGGATTGTCTCGGGGCTCGTCTCGAGGCTCGGCTCTGGGCTCTGTGCTCGGCTGGGCTCGGGGCTCGGCTCGATGCTTGGCGCTGGGCTCGGCTCTAGGCTATGGTCTTGGCTCGGCTCGGCTCTAGGCTGCGCTCGGGGCTCGGATCTGAGTTAGGCTCTGGACTCGGCTCGCCTCGGCTCTAGTCTGGGCTTGGGGATTGTCTCGGGGCTCGTCTCGAGGCTCGGATCTGGGCTCTGTGTTCGGCTGTGCTCTGGGCTCGGCTCGAGGCTCGGCTCTGGGCTCGGCTCTCTTCTCGGCTCTAGGCTGCGCTCGTACCTCGGCTCTGGACTCGGCTCGGCTCTAGGCTGGGCTCGGGGCTCTGATCTCGCTTCGGCTCTGGACTCGGCTCGCCTCGGCTCTAGGCTGGGCTTGGGGATTGTCTCGGGGATCGTGTCGAGGCTCGGCTCTGGGCTCTGTGCTCGGCTGGGCTCGGGGCTCGGGTCGAGCCTCGGCTCAGGGCTCGGCTCTAGGCTGGGCTCCGGGCTCGGCTCGGCTCTAGGCTGGCCTCGGGGCTCGGATCTGGGTTCGGCTCTGCACTCGGCTCGCCTCGGCTCTAGGCTGGGCTTGGGGATTGTCTCGGGGCTCATCTTGAGACTCGGATCTGGGCTCTGTGCTCGGCTGGGCTCGGGGCTCGGCTCGAGGCTCGGCTCTGGACTCGGCTCGCCTCGGATCTAGGCTGGGCTTGGGGATTGTCTCGGCGCTCGTCTCGAGGCTCGGATCTGGGCTCGGAGCTCGACTCGATTCTCGGCTCGATACTCGGCTCTGGGCTCGCCTCTAGGCTGGGCTCTGGGCTCGGCTCGGCTCTAGGATGGGCTTGGGGCTTGTCTCGGGGCTAATCTCGAGGCTCGGCTCTGGGCTCGGGGCTCGGCTGGGCTCGGGGCTCGGGTCGAGGCTCGGCTCTGGGCTCGGCTCTAGGCTGGGCTCTGGCCTCGCCTCGGCTCTAGGCTGGGCTTGGGGATTGTCTCGGGGCTCGGCTCGAGGCTGGGCTCTTGGCTCGGCTCTCTACTCGGCTCTAGGCTGCGCTCTTACCTCGGCTCTGGACTCGGCTCGGCTCTAGGCTGTGCTCGGGGCTCTGATCTCGCTTCCGCTCTGGACTCGGCTCGCCTCGGCTCTAGGCTGGGCTTGGGGATTTTCTCGGGGCTCGTCTCGAGGCTCGGCACTGGGATATGTGCTCGCCTGGGCTCCGGGCTCGGCTCGAGGCTCGGCTCAGGGCTCGGCTCTTGGCTGGGCTCGGGGCTCAGCTCGGCTCTAGGCTGGGCTCGGGGCTCGGTTCTGGAATTGTCTGCTCTCGGTTTGGGCTGGCCCAAATGATCGTCTCTGCTCTTGGCTAGCCTCGAGGCTCAGCTCGCGCCCGACTCTGGGCTCGGCTCTGGACTCGGCTCGGCTCTAGGCTGTGCTCGGGGCTCGGATCTGGGTTCGGCTCTGGACTCGGCTCGCCTCGGCTCTAGGCTGGGCTTGGGGATTGTCTCGGGGCTCGTCTCGAGGCTCGGCTCTGGGCTCTGTGCTCGGCTGGGCTCGGGGCTCGGCTCGGGGCCCGGCTCAGGGCTCGGCTCTAGGCTGGGCTCCGGGCTCGGCTCGGCTCTAGGCTGGGCTCGGGGCTCGGATCTGGGTTCGGCTCTGGACTCGGCTCGCCTCGGCTCTAAGCTGGGCTTGGGGATTGTCTCGGGGCTCGTCTCGAGGCTCGGCTCTGGGCTCGGGGCTCGGCTGGGCTCGGGTCTCGGCTCGAGGCTCGGCTCTGGGCTCGGCTCTCTACTCGGCTCTAGGCTGCGCTCGTACCTCGGCTCTGGACTCGTCTCGGCTCTAGGCTGGGCTCGGGGCTCAGATCTCGCTTCGGCTCTGGACTCGGCTCGCCTCGGCTCTAGGCTGGGCTTGGGGATTGTCTCGGGGCTCGTCTCTAGGCTCGGCTCTGGGCTCAGGGAACGGCTGGGCTCGGGGCTCGGCTCGATGCTTGGCGCTGTGCTCGGCTCTAGTCTATGATCTGGACTCGGCTCGGCTCTAGGCTGGGCTCGAGGCTCGAATCTGGGTTCGGCTCTGGACTCGGCTCGCCTCGGCTCTAGTCTGGGCTTGGGGATTGTCTCGGGGCTCGTCTCGAGGCTCGGCTCTGGGCTCTGGGCTCGGCTGGGCTCGGGGCTCGGCTCGAGGCTCGGCTCAGGGTTCGGCTCTAGGCTGAACTCCGGGCTCGGCTCGGCTCTAGGCTGGGCTCGGGGCTCGGATCTGGGTTCGGCTCTGGACTCGGCTCGCCTCGGCTCTAGGCTGGGCTTGGGGATTGTCTCGGGGCTCGTCTTGAGACTCGGCTCTGGGCTCTGTGCTCGGCTGGGCTCGGGGCTCGGCTCGAGGCTCGGCTCTGGGCTCGGCTCTGGACTCGGCTCTAGGCTGGGCTCGAGGCTCGGCTCTGGGCTTGTCTGCTCTCGGCTTTGGGCTGGGCTCAGGGATCGGCTCTGCTCATGGCTCGGCTCTAGGCTCAGATAACGCCCGACTCTGGGCTCGGCTCTGGACTCGTCTCGGCTCTAGGCTAGGCTCGGGGCTCGGATCTCGCTTCGGCTCTGCACTCGGCTCGCCTCGGCTCTAGGCTGGGCTTGGGGATTGTCTCGAGGCTCGTCTCGAGGCTCGGATCTGGGCTCGGGGCTCGACTCGATTCTCGGCTCGATACTCGGCTCTGGGCTCGCCTCTAGGCTGGGCTCTGGGCTCGGCTCGGCTCTAGGCTGGGCTTGGGGATTGTCTCGGGGCTCATCTCGAAGCTCGGCTCTGGGCTCGGGGCTCGGCTTGGCTCGGGGCTCGGCTCTGGGTTCGGCTCTGGACTCGGCTCGCCTCGGCTCTAGTATGGGCTCGGGGCTCGGATCTGGGTTCGGCTCTGGACTCGGCTCGCCTCGGCTCTAGTCTGGGCTTGGGGATTGTCTCGGGGCTCGTCTCGAGGCTCGGCTCTGGGCTCTGTGCTCGGCTGGGCTCGGGGCTCGGCTCGAGGCTCGGCTCGATACTCGACTCTGGGCTCGCCTCTAGGCTGTGCTCTGGGCTCGGCTCTGCTCTAGGCTGGGCTCGGGGCTCGGATCTGGGTTCGGCTCTGGACTCGGCTCGCCTCGGCTCTAGGCTGGGCTTGGGGATTGTCTCGGGGCTCGTCTCGAGGCTCGGCTCTGGGCTCTGTGCTCGGCTGTGCTCGGGGCTCGGCTCGGGGCTCGGCTCAGGGCTCGGCTCTACGCTGGGCTCCGGGCTCGGCTCGGCTCTAAGCTGGGCTCGGGGCTCGGATATGGGTTCGGCTCTGGACTCGGCTCGCCTCGGCTCTAAGCTGGGCTTGGGGATTGTCTCGGGGCTCGTCTCGAGACTCGGCTCTGGGCTCTGTGCTCGGCTGGGCTCGGGGCTCGGCTAGATGCTTGGCGCTGGGCTCGGCTCTAGGCTATGGTCTGGGCTCGGCTCGGCTCTAGGCTAAGCTCGGGGCTCGGCTTTGGGTTCGGCTCTGGACTCGGCTTGCCTCGGCTCTAGGCTGGGCTTGGGGATTGTCTCGGGGCTCGTCTCGAGGCTCGGCTCTGGGCTCTGTGCTCGGCTGGGCTCGGGGCTCGGCTCGGGGCTCGGCTCAGGGCTCGGCTCTAGGCTGGGCTCCGGGCTCGGCTCGGCTCTAGGCTGGGCTCGGGGCTCGGATCTGGGTTCGGCTCTGGATTCGGCTCGCCTCGGCTCTAAGCTGGGCTTGGGGATTGTCTCGGGGCTCGTCTCGAGGCTCGGCTCTGGGCTCGGTGCTCGGCTGGGCTCGGGGCTCGGCTCGAGGCTCGGCTCTGGGCTCGGCTCTCTACTCGGCTCTAGGCTGCGCTCGTACCTCGGCTCTGGACTCGGCTCGGCTCTAGGCTGGGCTCGGGGCTCTGATCTCGCTTCGGCTCTGGACTCGGCTCACCTCGGCTCTAGGCTGGGCTTGGGGATTGTCTCGGGGCTCGTCTCGAGGCTCGGCTCTGGGCTCTGTGCTCGCCTGTGCTCGGGGCTCGGCTCGATGCTTGGCGCTGGTCTCGGCTCTAGGCTATGGTCTGGGTCGGCTCGGCTCTAGGCTAAGCTCGGGGCTCGGATCTGGGTTCGGCTCTGGACTCGGCTCGCCTCGGCTCTAGGCTGGGCTTGGGGATTGTCTCGGGGCTCGTCTCGAGGCTCGGATCTGGGCTCTGTGTTCGGCTGTCCTCTGGGCTCGGCTCGAGGCTCGGCTCTGGGCTCGGCTCTCTACTCGGCTCTAGGCTGCGCTCGTACCTCGTCTCTGGACTCGGCTCGGCTCTAGGCTGGGCTCGAGGCTCGGCTCTGGTTTCGGCTCTGGACTCGGCTCGCCTCGGCTCTAGGCTGGGCTTGGGGATTGTCTCGGGGATCGTGTCGAGGCTCGGCTCTGGGCTCTGTGCTCGGCTGGGCTCGGGGCTCGGGTCGAGCCTCGGCTCAGGGCTCGGCTCTAGGCTGGGCTCCGGGCTCGGCTCGGCTCTAGGCTGGGCTCGGGGCTCGGATCTGGGTTCGGCTCTGGACTCGGCTCGCCTCGGCTCTAGGCTGGGCTTGGGGATTGTCTCGGGGCTCATCTTGAGACTCGGATCTGGGCTCTGTACTCGGCTGGGCTCGGGGCTCGGCTCGAGGCTCGGCTCTGGACTCGGCTCGCCTCGGCTCTAGGCTGGGCTTGGGGATTGTCTCGGCGCTCGTCTCGAGGCTCGGATCTGGGCTCGCAGCTCGACTCGATTCTCGGCTCGATACTCGGCTCTGGGCTCGCCTCTAGGCTGGGCTCTGGGCTCGGCTCGGCTCTAGGATGGGCTTGGGGCTTGTCTCGGGGCTAATCTCGAGGCTCGGCTCTGGGCTCGGGGCTCGGCTGGGCTCGGGGCTCGGGTCGAGGCTCGGCTCTGGGCTCGGCTCTAGGCTGGGCTCTGGCGTCGCCTCGGCTCTAGGCTGGGCTTGGGGATTGTCTCGGGGCTCGGCTCGAGGCTGGGCTCTTGGCTCGGCTCTCTACTCGGCTCTAGGCTGCGCTCTTACCTCGGCTCTGGACTCGGCTCGGCTCTAGACTGTGCTCGGGGCTCGGATCTCGCTTCCGCTCTGGACTCGGCTCGCCTCGGCTCTAGGCTGGGCTTGGGGATTTTCTCGCAGCTCGTCTCGAGGCTCGGCACTGGGATATGTGCTCGGCTGGGCTCCGGGCTCGGCTCGAGGCTCGGCTCAGGTCTCGGCTCTTGGCTGGTCTCGGGGCTCAGCTCGGCTCTTGGCTGGGCTCGGGGCTCGGTTCTGGAATTGTCTGCTCTCGGTTTGGGCTGGCCCAAATGATCGTCTCTGCTCTTGGCTAGGCTCGAGGCTCAGCTCGCGCCCGACTCTGCGCTCGGCTCTGGACTCGGCTCGGCTCTAGGCTGTGCTCGGGGCTCGGATCTGGGTTCGGCTCTGGACTCGGCTCGCCTCGGCTCTAGTCTGGGCTTGGGGATTGTCTCGGGGCTCGTCTCGAGGCTCGGCTCTGGGGTCTGTGCTCGGCTGTGCTCGGGGCTCGGCTGGAGGCTCGGCTCTGGGCTCGGCTCGCCTCGGCTCTAGGCTGGGCTTGAGGATTGTCTCGGGGCTCGTCTCGAGGCTCGGCTCTGGGCTCTGTGCTCGGCTGGGCTCGGGGCTCGGCTCGAGGCTAAGCTCTGGGCTCGGCTAGGCTCTAGGCTGCGCTCGGTGCTCGGATCTGGGTTCAACTCTAGACTCGGCTCGCCTCGGCTCTAGGCTGGGCTTGGGGATTTTCTCGGGGCTCGTCTCGAGGCTCGACACTGGGATTTGTGCTCGGCTGGGCTCGGGTCTCGGCTCGAGGCTCGGCTCAGGGCTCGGCTCTACGCTGGGCTCCGGGCTCGGCTCGGCTCTAGGCTGGGGTCGGGGCTCGGTTCTGGGCTCGGATCTGGACTCGGCTCAGCTCTAGGCTGGGCTCGAGGCTCGGCTCTGGAATTGTCTGCTCTCGGCTTTGGGCTGGCCCAAATGATCGGCTCTGCTCTTGGCTAGGCTCGAGGCTCAGCTCGCGCCCGACTCTGGGCTCAGCTCTGGACTCGGCTCGGCTCTAGGCTCTGCTCGGGGCTCGGATCTGGGTTCGGCTCAGGGCTCGGATCTAGGCTGGACTCGGGGCTCGGCTCGGGGCTCGGCTCAGGGCTCGGATCTAGGCTGGGCTCCGGGCTCGGCTCGGCTCTAGGCTGGGCTCCCGGCTCGGATCTGGGTTCGGCTCCGGACTCGGCTCGCCTCGGCTCTAAGCTAGGCTTGGAGATTGTCTCGGGTCTCGTCTCGAGGCTCGGCTCTGGGCTCGGCTCTCTACTCGGCTCTAGGCTGCGCTCGTACCTCGGCTCTGGACTCGGCTCGGCTCTAGGCTGGGCTCGGGGCTCGGATCTGGGTTCGGCTCTGGACTCGGCTCGCCTCGGCTCTAGGCTGGGCTTGGGGACTGTCTCGGGGCTCGTCTCGAGGCTCGGCTCTGGGCTCTGTGCTCGGCTGGTCTCGGGGCTCGGCTCGATGCTTGGCGCTGGGCTCGGCTCTAGGCTATGGTCTGGGCTCGGCTCGGCTCTAGGCTGCGCTCGGGGCTCGGATCTGGGTTCGGCTCTGGACTCGGCTCGCCTCGGCTCTAGTCTGGGCTTGGGGATTGTCTCGGGGCTCGTCTCGAGGCTCGGATCTGGGCTCTGTGTTCGGCTGTGCTCTGGGCTCCTCTCGAGGCTCGGCTCTGGGCTCGGCTCTCTTCTCGGCTCTAGACTGCGCTCGTACCTCGGCTCTGGACTCGGCTCGGATCTAGGCTGGGCTCGGGGCTCTGATCTCGCTTCGGCTCTGGACTCGGCTCGCCTCGGCTCTAGGTTGGGCTTCGGGATTGTCTCGGGGTTCGTCTCGAGGCTCGGCTCTGGGCTCTGTGCTCGGCTGGGCTCGGGGCTCGGCTCGGGGCTCGGCTCAGGGCTCGGCTCTAGGCTGGGCTCCGGGCTCGGCTCGGCTCTAGGCTGGGCTCGGGGCTCGGATCTGGGTTCGGCTCTGGACTCGGCTCGCCTCGGCTCTAAGCTGGGCTTGGGGATTGTCTCGGGGCTCGTCTCGAGGCTCGGCTCTGGGCTCTGTGCTCGGCTGGGCTCGGGGCTCGGCTCGAGGCTCGGCTCAGGGCTCGGCTCTAGGCTGAGCTCCGGGCTCGGCTCGGCTCTAGGCTGGGCTCGAGGCTCGGTTCTGTGTTCGGCTCTGGACTCGGCTCGCCTCGGCTCTAGGCTGGGCTTGGGGATTGTCTCGGGGCTCGTCTTGAGACTCGGCTCTGAGCTCTGTGCTCGGCTGGGCTCGGGGCTCGGCTCGAGGCTCGGCTCTGGGCTCGGCTCTGGACTCGGCTCTAGGCTGGGCTCGAGGCTCGGCTCTGGGCTTGTCTGCTCTCGGGTTTGGGCTGGGCTCAGGGATCGGCTCTGCTCTTGGCTCGGCTCGAGGCTCAGATCGCGCCCGACTCTGGGCTCGGCTCTGGACTCGTCTCGGCTCTAGGCTGGGCTCGGGGCTCGGATCTCGCTTCGGCTCTGGACTCGGCTCGCCTCGGCTCTAGGCTGGGCTTGGGGATTGTCTCGGGGCTCGTCTCGAGGCTCGGATCTGGGCTCGGGGCTCGGCTGGGCTCGGGGCTCGGCTCGAGGCTCGGCTCGATACTCGACTCTGGGCTCGCCTCTAGGCTGGGCTCTGGGCTCGGCTCGGCTCTAGGCTGGGTTTGGGGATTGTCTCGGGGCTCGTCTCGAGGCTCGGATCTGGGCTCTGTGCTCGGCTGTGCTCGGGGCTCGGGTCGAGGCTCGGCTCTGGGCTCTGGCTCTAGGCTGGGCTCGGCTCTCTACTCGGCTCTAGGTTGCGCTCGTACCTCGGCTCTGGACTCGGCTCGGCTCTAGGCTGGGCTCGGGGCTCGGATCTGGGTTCGGCTCTGGACTCGGCTCGCCTCGGCTCTAGGCTGGGCTTGGGGATTGTCTCGGGGCTCGTCTCGAGGCTCGGCTCTGGGCTCGGGGCTCTGCTCGAGGCTCGGCTCTGGGCTCCGCTCTGGACTAGGTTCTAGGCTGGGCTCGAGTCTCGGCTCTCGGCTTGTCTCCTCTCGGCTTTGGTCTGAGCTCAGGGATCGGCTCTGCTCTTGGCTCGGCTCGAGGCTCAGATCGCGCCCGACTCTCGTCTCGGCTCTGGACTCGGCTCGGCTCTAGGCTGGGCTCGGGGCTCGGATCTGGGTTCGGCTCTGGACTCGGCTCGCCTCGGCTCTAGTCTGGGTTTGGGGATTGTCTCGGGGCTCGTCTCGAGGCTCGGCTCTGGGCTCTGTGCTCGGCTGGGCTTGGGGCTCGGCTCGAGGCTCGGCTCGATACTCGACTCTGGGCTCGACTCTAGGCTGGGCTCTGGGCTCGGCTCGGCTCTAGGCTGGATTTGGGGATTGTCTCGGGGCTCGTCTCGAGGCTCGGATCTGGGCTCGGCTCTCTACTCGGCTCTAGGCTGCGCTCGTACCTCGGCTCTGGACTCGGCTCGGCTCTAGGCTGGGCTCGGGGCTCTGATCTCGCTTCGGCTCTGGACTCGGCTCGCCTCGGCTCTAGGCTGGGCTTGGGGATTGTCTCGGGGCTCGTCTCGAGGCTCGGCTCTGCGCTCCGCTCTGGACTCTGCTCTAGGCTGGGATCGAGGCTCGGCTCTGGATTCGGCTCTGGACTCGGCTCGCCTCTGTTCTAGGCTGGGCTTGGGGATTGTCTCGGGGCTCGTCTTGAGACTCGGCTCTGAGCTCTGTGCTCGGCTGGGCTCGGGGCTCGGCTCGAGGCTCGGCTCGATACTCGGCTCTGGACTCGGCTCTAGGCTGGGCTCGAGGCTCGGCTCTGGGCTTGTCTGCTCTCGGCTTTGGGCTGTGCTCAGGGATCGGCTCTGCTCTTGGCTCGGCTCGAGGCTCAGATCGCGCCCGACTCTGGGCTCGGCTCTGGACTCGTCTCGGCTCTAGGCTGGGCTCGGGGCTCGGATCTCGCTTCGGCTCTGGACTCGGCTCGCCTCGGCTCTAGTCTGGGCTTCGGGATTGTCTCGGGGCTCGTCTCGAGGCTCGGCTCTGGGCTCTGGGCGCGGCTGGGCTCGGGGCTCGGCTCGAGGCTCGGCTCAGGGCACTGCTCTAGGCTGGTCTCCGGGCTCGGCTCGGCTCTAGGCTGGGCTCGGGGCTCGGATCTGGGTTCGGCTCTGGACTCGGCTCGCCTCGGCTCTAGGCTGGGCTTGGGGATTGTCTCGGGGCTCGTCTTGAGACTCGGCTCTGTGCTCTGTGCTCGGCTGGGCTCGGGGCTCGGCTCGAGGCTCGGCTCTGGGCTCGGCTCTGGACTCGGCTCTAGGCTGGTCTCGAGGCTCGGCTCTGGGCTTGTCTGCTCTCGGCTTTGGGCTGGGCTCAGGGATCGGCTCTGCTCATGGCTCGGCTCGAGGCTCAGATCGCGCCCGACTCTGGGCTCGGCTCTGGACTCGTCTCGGCTCTAGGCTGGGCTCGGGGCTCGGATCTCGCTTCGGCTCTGGACTCGGCTCGCCTCGGCTCTAGGCTGGGCTTGGGGATTGTCTCGGGGCTCGTCTCGAGGCTCGGATCTGGGCTCTGTGCTCGGCTGTGCTCGGGGCTCGGCTCGAGGCTCGGCTCTGGGCTCGGCTCTCTACTCGGCTCTAGGCTGCGCTTGTACCTCGGCTCTGGACTCGTCTCGGCTCTAGGCTGGGCTCGGGGCTCGGATCTCGCTTCGGCTCTGGACTCGGCTCGCCTCGGCTCTAGGCTGGGCTTGGGGATTGTCTCGGGGCTCGTCTCGAGGCTCGGCTCTGGGCTCTGTGCTCGGCTGGGCTCGGGACTCGGCTCGGGGCTCGGCTCGAGGCTCGGCTCGATACTCGACTATGGACTCGCCTCTAGGCTGGGCTCTGGGCTCGGCTCGGCTCTAGGCTGGGCTTGGGGATTGTCTCGGGTCTCGTCTTGAGGCTCGGCTCTGGGCTCTGTGCCCGGCTGGGCTCGGGGCTCGGCTCGAGGCTCGGCTCTGGGCTCGGCTCTAGGCTGGGCTCCGGGCTCGGCTCGGCTCTAGGCTGGGCTCGGGGCTCGGATCTGGATTCGGCTCTGGGCTCGGCTCGCCTCGGCTCTAGGCTGGGCTTGGGGATTGTCTCGGGGCTCGTCTCGAGGCTCGGATCTGGGCTCGGGGCTCGGCTGGGCTCGGGGCTCGGATCTGGGTTCGGCTCTGGACTCGGCTCGCCTCGGCTCTAGGCTGGGCTTGGGGATTGTCTCGGGGCTCGTCTCGAGGCTCGGCTCTGGGCTCTGTGCTCGGCTGGGCTCGGGGCTCGGCTCGAGGCTCGGCTCGATACTCGACTCTGGGCTCCCCTCTAGGCTGGGCTCTGGGCTCGGCTCGGCTCTAGGCTGGGCTCGGGGCTCGGATCTGGGTTCGGCTCTGGACTCGGCTCGCCTCGGCTCTAGGCTGGGCTTGGGGATTGTCTCGGGGCTCGTCTCGGGGCTCGGCTCTGGGCTCGGGGCTCGGCTGGGCTCGGGGCTCGGCTCGAGGCTCGGCTCTGGGCTCGGCTGTCTACTCGGCTCTAGGCTGCGCTCGTACCTCGGCTCTGGACTCGGCTCGGCTCTAGGCTGGGCTCGAGGCTCGGCTCAGGGCTCGGCTCTAGGCTGGGCTCCGGGCTCGGCTCGGCTCTAGGCTGGGCTCGGGGCTCGGATCTGGGTTCGGCTCTGGACTCGGCTCGCCTCGGCTCTAAGCTGGGCTTGGGGATTGTCTCGGGGCTCGTCTCGAGGCTCGGCTCTGGGCTCGGGGCTCGGCTGGGCTCGGGGCTCGGCTCGAGGCTCGGCTCTGGGCTCGGCTCTCTACTCGGCTCTAGGCTGCGCTCGTACCTCGGCTCTGGACTAGGCTCGGCTCTAGGCTGGGCTCGGGGCTCTGATCTCTCTTCGGCTCTGGACTCGGCTCGCCTCGGCTCTAGGCTGGGCTTGGGGATTGTCTCGGGGCTCGTCTCGAGGCTCGGCTCTGGGCTCTGTTCTCGGCTGGGCTCGGGGCTCGGCTCGAGGCTCGGCTCAGGGCTCGGCTCTAGGCTGGGCTCCCGGCTCGGCTCGGCTCTAGGCTGGGGTCGGGGCTCTGATCTCGCTTCGGCTCTGGACTCGGCTCGCCTCGGCTCTAGGCTGGGCTTGGGGATTGTCTCGGGGCTCGTCTCGAGGCTCGGCTCTGGGCTCTGTGCTCGGCTGGGCTCGGGGCTCGGCTCGAGGCTCGGCTCTGGGCTCGGCTCTGGACTCGGCTCTAGGCTGGGCTCGAGGCTCGGCTCTGGGCTTGTCTGCCCTCGGCTTTGGCTGGGCTCAGTGATCGGCTCTGCTCTTGGCTCGGCTCGAGGCTCAGATCGCGCCCGACTCTGGGCTCGGCTCTGGACTAGTCTCGGCTCTAGGCTGGGCTCGGGGCTCGGATCTCGGTTCGGCTCTGGACTCGGCTCGCCTCGGCTCTAGGCTGGGCTTGGGGATTGTATCGGGGCTCGTCTCGAGGCTCGGATCTGGGCTCGGGGCTCGACTCGATTCTCGGCTCGATACTCGGCTCTGTGCTCGCCTCTAGGCTGGACTCTGGGCTCGGCTCGGCTCTAGGCTGGGCTTGGGGATTGTCTCGGGGCTCATCTCGAGGCTCGGCTCTGGGCTCTGTGCTCGGCTGGGCTCGGGGCTCGGGTCGAGGCTCGGCTCTGGGCTCGGCTCTAGGCTCGGCTCTGGCCTCGGCTTGGCTCTAGGCTGGGCTCTGGGCTCGGATCTGGGTTCGGCTCTGGACTCGGCTCGCCTCAGCTCTAGGATGGGCTTGGGGATTGTCTCGGGGCTCGTCTCGAGGCTTGTATGTGGGCTCGGGGCTCGACTCGATTCTCGGCTCGATACTCGGCTCTGGGCCCGCCTCTAGGCTGGGCTCTGGGCTCGGCTCGGCTCTAGGCTGGGCTTGGGGATTGTCTCGGGGCTCATCTCGAGGCTCGGCTCTGGGCTCGGGGCTCGGCTGGGCTCGGGGCTCGGGTCGAGGCTCGGCTCTGGGCTCGGCTCTAGGCTGGGCTCTGGCCTCGGCTCGGCTCTAGGCTGGGCTCGGGGCTCGGATCTGGGCTTGTCTGCTCTCGGCTTTGGGCTGGGCTCAGTGATCGGCTCTGCTCATGGCTCGGCTCGAGGCTCAGATCGCGCCCGACTCTGGGCTCGGCTCTGGACTCGTCTCGGCTCTAGGCTGGGCTCGGGGCTCGGATCTCGGTTCGGCTCTGGACTCGGCTCGCCTCGGCTCTAGGCTGGGCTTGGGGATTGTCTCGGGGCTCGTCTCGAGGCTCGGATCTGGGCTCGGGGCTCGACTCGATTCTCTGCTCGATACTCGCTCTGGGCTCGCCTCTAGGCTGGGCTCTGGGCTCGGCTCGGCTCTAGGCTGGGCTTGGGGTTGTCTCGGGGCTCATCTCGAGGCTCGGCTCTGGGCTCTGTGCTCGGCTGGGCTCGGGGCTCGGCTCGAGGCTCGACTCTGGGCTGGGCTCTCTACTCGGCTCTAGGCTGCGCTCGTACCTCGGCTCTGGACTCGGCTCGGCTCTAGGCTGGGCTCGGGGCTCGGTTCTGGGCTCGGCTCTGGACTCGGCTCGGCTCTAGGCTGGGCTCGAGGCTCGGCTCTGGAATTGTCTGCTCTCGGCTTTGGGCTGGGCCAAATGATCGGCTCTGCTCTTGGCTAGGCTCGAGGCTCAGCTCGCGCCCGACTCTGGGCTCGGCTCTGGACTCGGCTCGGCTCTAGGCTGTTCTCGGGGCTCGGATCTGGGTTCGGCTCTGGACTCGGCTCGCCTCGGCTCTAGTCTGGGCTTGGGGATTGTCTCGGGGCTCGTCTCGAGGCTCGGCTCTGGGCTCTGTGCTCGGCTGGGCTCGGGGCTCGGCTCGAGGCTCGGCTCTGGGCTCGGCTCTCTACTCGGCTCTAGGCTGCGCTCGTACCTCGGCTCTGGACTCGGCTCGGCTCTAGGCTGGGCTCGGGGCTCTGATCTCGCTTCGGCTCTGGACTCGGCTCGCCTCGGCTCTAGGCTGGGCTCGGGGCTCGGGTCTGGGTTCGGCTCTGGACTCGGCTCGCCTCGGCTCTAGGATGGGCTCGGGGCTCGGATCTGGGTTCGGCTCTGGACTCGGCTCGCCTCGGCTCTAGTCTGGGCTTGGGGATTGTCTCGGGGCTCGTCTCGAGGCTCGGCTCTGGGCTCTGTGCTCGGCTGGGCTCGGGGCTCGGCTCGAGGCTCGGCTCGATACTCGACTCTGGGCTCACCTCTAGGCTGGGCTCTGGGCTCGGCTCGGCTCTAGGCTGGGCTCGGGGCTCGGATCTAGGTTCGGCTCTGGACTCGGCTCGCCTCGGCTCTAGGCTGGGTTTGGGGATTGTCTCGGGGCTCGTCCCGAGGCTCGGATCTGGGCTCTGTGCTCGGCTGTGCTCGGGGCTCGGCTCGAGGCTCGGCTCTGGGCTCGGCTCTCTACTCGGCTCTAGGCTGCGCTCGTACCTCGGCTCTGGACTCGGCTCGGCTCTAGGCTGGGCTCGGGGCTCTGATCTCGCTTCGGCTCTGGACTCGGCTCGCCTCGGCTCTAGGCTGGGCTTGGGGATTGTCTCGGGGCTCGTCGTCGATGCTCGGCTCTGGGCTCTGTGCTCGGCTGGGCTCGGGGCTCGGCTCGATGCCCGGCGCTGGCCTCTGCTCTAGGCTATGCTCTGGGATCGGCTCGGCTCTAGGCTGCGCTCGGTGCTCGGATATGGGTTCGGCTCTAGACTCGGCTCGCCTCGGCTCTAGGCTGGGCTTGGGGATTGTCTCGGGGCTCGTCTCGAGGCTCGGCTCTGGGCTCCGCTCTGGACTCGGCTCTAGGCTGGGATCGAGGCTCGGCTCTGGACTTGTCTTCTCTCGGCTTTGGGCTGAGCTCAGGTATCGGCTCTGCTCTTGGCTCGGCTCGCGTCTCAGATCTCGCCCGACTCTGGGCTCGGCTCTGGACTCGGCTCGGCTCTAGGCTGGGCTCGAGGTTCGGCTCTGGAATTGTCTGCTCTCGGCTTTGGGCTGGCCAAAATGATCGTCTCTGCTCTTGGCTAGGCTCGAGGCTCAGCTCGCGCCCGACTCTGGGCTCGGCTCTGGACTCGTCTCGGCTCTAGGCTGTGCTCGGGGCTCGGATCTGGGTTCGCCTCTGGGCTTGGCTCTCTACTCGGCTCTAGGCTGCGCTCGTATCTCGGCTCTGGACTCGGCTCGGCTCTAGGCTGGGCTCGGGGCTCTGATCTCGCTTCGGCTCTGGACTCGGCTCGCCTCGGCTCTAGGCTGGGCTTGGGGATTGTCTCGGGGCACGTCTCGAGGCTCGGCTCTGGGCTCTGTGCTCGGCTGGGCTCGGGGCTCGGCTCGATGCTTGGCGCTGGGCTCGGCTCTAGGCTATGATCTGGGCTCGGCTCGGCTCTAGGCTGCGCTCGGGGCTCGGATCTGGGTTAGGCTCTGGACTCGGCTCGCCTCGGCTCTAGTCTGGGCTTGGGGATTGTCTCGGGGCTCGTCTCGAGGCTCGGCTCTGGGCTCTGTGTTCGGCTATGCTCTGGACTCGGCTCGGCTCTAGGCTGGGCTCGGGGCTCTGATCTCGCTTCGGCTCTGGACTCGGCTCGCCTCGGCTCTAGGCTGGGCTTGGGGATTGTCTCGGGGCTCGTCTCTAGGCGCGGCTCTGGGCTCGGGGCTCGGCTGGGCTCGGGGCTCGGCTCGATGCTTGGCGGTGTGCTCGGCTCTAGGCTATGGTCTGGACTCGGCTCGGCTCTAGGCTGGGCTCGAGGCTCGGATCTGGTTTCGGCTCTGGACTCGGCTCGCCTCGGCTCTAGGCTGGGCTTGGGGATTGTCTCGGGGCTCGGCTCGAGGCTCGGCTCAGGGCTCGGCTCTAGGCAGGGCTCCGGGCTCTGCTCGGCTCTAGGCTGGGCTCGGGGCTCGGATCTGGGTTCGGCTCTGGACTCGGCTCGCCTCGGCTCTAGGCTGGGCTTGGTGATTGTCTCGGGGCTCCTCTTGAAACTCGGCTCTGAGCTCTGTGCTCGGCTGGGCTCGGGGCTCGGCTCGAGGCTCGGCTCTGGGCTCGGCTCTGGACTCGGCTCTAGGCTGGGCTCGAGGCTCGGCTCTGGGCTTGTCTGCTCTCGGCTTTGGGCTGGGCTCAGTGATCGGCTCTGCTCATGGCTCGGCTCGAGGCTCAGATCGCGCCTGACTCTGGGCTCGGCTCTGGACTCGTCTCGGCTCTAGGCTGGGCTCGGGGCTCGGATCTCGGTTCGGCTCTGGACTCGGCTCGCCTCGGCTCTAGGCTGGGCTTGGGGATTGTCTCGGGGCTCGTCTCGAGGCTCGGATCTGGGCTCGGGGCTCGACTCGATTCTCTGCTCGATACTCGCTCTGGGCTCGCCTCTAGGCTGGGCTCTGGGCTCGGCTCGGCTCTAGGCTGGGCTCGGGTCTCGGATCTGGGTTCGGCTCTGGACTCGGCTCGCCTCGGCTCTAGGCTGGGCTTGGGGATTGACTCGGGGCTCGTCTCGAGGCTCGGCTCTGGGCTCTGTGCTCGGCTGGGCTCTGGGCTCGGCTCGGGGCTCGGCTCAGGGCTCGGCTCTAGGCTGGGCTCCGGGCTCGGCTCGGCTCTAGGCTGGGCTCGGGGCTCGGATCTGGGTTCGGCTCTGGACTCGGCTCGCCTCGGCTCTAGGCTGGGCTTGGGGATTGTCTCGGGGCTCGTCACGAGGCTCGGCTCTGGGCTCGGGGCTCGGCTGGGCTCGGGGCTCGGCTCGAGGCTCGGCTCTGGGCTCGGCTCTCTACTCGGCTCTAGGCTGCGCTCGTACCTCGGCTCTGGACTCGGCTCGGCTCTAGGCTGGGCTCGGGGCTCTGATCTCGCTTCGGCTCTGGACTCGGCTCGCCTCGGCTCTAGGCTGGGCTTGGGGATTGTCTCGGGGCTCGTCTCTAGGCTCGGCTCGGGGCTCGGCTGGGCTCGGGGCTCGGCTCGATGCTTGGCGCGTGCTCGGCTCTAGGCTATGGTCTGGACTCGGCTCGGCTCTAGGCTGGGCTCGAGGCTCGGATCTGGGTTCGGCTCTGGACTCGGCTAGCCTCGGCTCAAGGCTGGGCTTGGGGATTGTCTCGGGGCTCGTCTCGAGGGTCGGCTCTGGGCTCTGGGCTCGGCTGGGCTCGGGGCTCGGCTCGAGGCTCGGCTCAGGGCTCGGCTCTAGGCTGGGATCCGGGCTCGGCTCGGCTCTAGGCTGGGCTCGGGGCTCGGCTCGAGGCTCGGCTCTGGGCTCGGCTCTGTACTCGGCTCTAGGCTGGGCTCGAGGCTCGGCTCTGGGCTTGTCTGCTCTCGGCTTTGGGCTGGGCTCAGGGATCGGCTCTGCTCATGGCTCGGCTCGAGGCTCAGATCGCGCCCGACTCTGGGCTCGGCTCTGGACTCGTCTCGGCTCTAGGCTGGGCTCGGGGCTCGGATCTCGCTTCGGCTCTGGACTCGGCTCGCCTCGGCTCTAGGCTGGGCTTGGGGATTGTCTCGGGGCTCGTCTCGAGGCTCGGATCTGGGCTCGGGGCTCGGCTGGGCTCGGGGCTCGGATCTGGGTTCGGCTCTGGACTCGGCTCGCCTCGGCTCTAGGGTGGGCTCTGGGCTCGGATCTGGGTTCGGCTCTGGACTCGGCTCGCCTCGGCTCTAATCTGGGCTTGGGGATTGTCTCGGGGCTCGTCTCGAGGCTCGGCTCTGGGCTCGGGGCTCGGCTGGGCTCGGGGCTCGTCTCGAGTCTCGGATCTGGGCTCGGGGCTCGACTCGATTCTCGGCTCGATACTCGGGTCTGGGCTCGCCTCTAGGCTGGACTCTGGGCTCGGCTCGGCTCTAGGCTGGGCTTGGGGATTGTCTCGGGGCTCATCTCGAGGCTCGGCTCTGGGCTCTGTGCTCGGCTGGGCTCGGGGCTCGGGTCGAGGCTCGGCTCTGGGCTCGGCTCTAGGCTCGGCTCTGGCCTCGGCTTGGCTCTAGGCTGGGCTCTGGGCTCGGATCTGGGTTCGGCTCTGGACTCGGCTCGCCTCAGCTCTAGGATGGGCTTGGGGATTGTCTCGGGGCTCGTCTCGAGGCTTGTATGTGGGCTCGGGGCTCGACTCGATTCTCGGCTCGATACTCGGCTCTGGGCTCTCCTCTAGGCTGGGCTCTGGGCTCGGCTCGGCTCTAGGCTGGGCTTGGGGTTTGTCTCGGGGCTCATCTCGAGGCTCGGCTCTGGGCTCGGGGCTCGGCTGGGCTCGGGGCTCGGGTCGAGGCTCGGCTCTGGGCTCGGCTCTAGGCTGGGCTCTGGCCTCGGCTCGGCTCTAGGCTGGGCTCGGGGCTCGGATCTGGGCTTGTCTGCTCTCGGCTTTGGGCTGGGCTCAGTGATCGGCTCTGCTCATGGCTCGGCTCGAGGCTCAGATCGCGCCCGACTCTGGGCTCGGCTCTGGACTCGTCTCGGCTCTAGGCTGGGCTCGGGGCTCGGATCTCGGTTCGGCTCTGGACTCGGCTCGGCTCGGCTCTAGGCTGGGCTTGGGGATTGTCTCGGGGCTCGTCTCGAGGCTCGGATCTGGGCTCGGGGCTCGACTCGATTCTCTGCTCGATACTCGCTCTGGGCTCGCCTCTAGGCTGGGCTCTGGGCTCGGCTCGGCTCTAGGCTGGGCTTGGGGATTGTCTCGGGGCTCATCTCGAGGCTCGGCTCTGGGCTCTGTCCTCGGCTGGGCTCGGGGCTCGGCTCGAGGCTCGACTCTGGGCTGGGCTCTCTACTCGGCTCTAGGCTGCGCTCGTACCTCGGCTCTGGACTCGGCTCGGCTCTAGGCTGGGCTCGGGGCTCGGCTCTGGGCTCGGCTCTGGACTCGGCTCGGCTCTAGGCTGGGCTCGAAGCTCGGCTCTGGAATTGTCTGCTCTCGGCTTTGGGCTGGGCCAAATGATCGGCTCTGCTCTTGGCTAGGCTCGAGGCTCAGCTCGCGCCCGACTCTGGGCTCGGCTCTGGACTCGGCTCGGCTCTAGGCTGTGCTCGGGGATCGGATCTGGGTTCGGCTCTGGACTCGGCTCGCCTCGGCTCTAGTCTGGGCTTGGGGATTGTCTCGGGGCTCGTCTCGAGGCTCGGCTCTCTGCTCTGTGCTCGGCTGGGCTCGGGGCTCGGCTCGAGGCTCGGCTCGATACTCGACTCTGGGCTCACCTCTAGGCTGGGCTCTGGGCTCGGCTCGGCTCTAGGCTGGGCTCGGGGCTCGGATCTAGATTCGGGTCTGGACTCGGCTCGCCTCGGCTCTAGGCTGGGCTCGGGGCTCGGGTCTGGGTTCGGCTCTGGACTCGGCTCGCCTCGGCTCTAGGATGGGCTCGGGGCTCGGATCTGGGTTCGGCTCTGGACTCGGCTCGCCTCGGCTCTAGTCTGGGCTTGGGGATTGTCTCGGGGCTCGTCTCGAGGCTCGGCTCTGGGCTCTGTGCTCGGCTGGGCTCGGGGCTCGGCTCGAGGCTCGGCTCGATACTCGACTCTGGGCTCACCTCTAGGCTGGACTCTGGGCTCGGCTCGGCTCTAGGCTGGGCTCGGGGCTCGGATCTAGGTTCGGCTCTGGACTCGGCTCGCCTCGTCTCTAGGCTGGGTTTGGGGATTGTCTCGGGGCTCGTCCCGAGGCTCGGATCTGGGCTCTGTGCTCGACTGTGCTCGGGGCTCGGCTCGAGGCTCGGCTCTGGGCTCGGCTCTCTACTCGGCTCTAGGCTGCGCTCGTACCTCGGCTCTGGACTCGGCTCGGCTCTAGGCTGGGCTCGGGGCTCTGATCTCGCTTCGGCTCTGGACTCGGCTCGCCTCGGCTCTAGGCTGGGCTTGGGGATTGTCTCGGGGGTCGTCTCGAGGCTCGGCTCTGGGCTCTCTGCTCGGCTGGGCTCGGGGCTCGGAACGATGCTTGGCGCTGGGCTCGGCTCTAGGCTATGGTCTGGGCTCGGCTCGGCTCTAGGCTAAGCTCCGGGCTCGGATCTGGGTTCGGCTCTGGACTCGGCTCGCCTCGGCTCTAGTCAGGGCTTGGGGATTGTCTCGGGGCTCGTCTAGAGGCTCGGATCTGGGCTCTGTGTTCGGCTGTGCTCTGGGCTCGGCTCTCTACTCGGCTCTAGGCTGCGCTCGTACCTCGGCTCTGGACTCGGCTCGGCTCTAGGCTGGGCTCGAGGCTCGGCTCTGGAATTGTCTGCTCTCGGCTTTGGGCTGGGCCAAATGATCGGCTCTGCTCTTGGCTAGGTTCGAGGCTCAGCTCGCGCCCGACTCTGGGCTCGGCTCTGGACTCGGCTCGGCTCTAGGCTGTGCTCGGGGCTCGGATCTGGGTTCGGCTCTGGACTCGTCTCGCCTCGGCCCTAAGCTGGGCTTGGGGATTGTCTCGGGGCTCGTCTCGAGGCTCGGCTCTGGGCTCTGTGCTCGGCTGGGCTCGGGTCTCGGCTCGATGCTTGGCGCTGGGCTCGGCTCTAGGCTATTGTCTGGGCTCGGCTCGGCTCTAGGCTAAGCTCGGGGCTCGGATCTGGTTTCGGCTCTGGACTCGGCTCGTCTCGGCTCTAGTCTGGGCTTGGGGATTGTCTCGGGGCTCGTCTCGAGGCTCGGATCTGGGCTCGGGGCTCGGCTGGGCTCGGGGCTCGGCTCGAGGCTCGGCTCTGGGCTCGGCTCTCTACTCGGCTCTAGGCTGCGCTCGTACCTCGGCTCTGGACTCGGCTCGGCTCTAGGCTGGGCTCGGGGCTCTGATCTCGCTTCGGCTCTGGACTCGGCTCGCCTCGGCTCTAGGCTGGGCTTGGGGATTGTCTCGGGGGTCGTCTCGAGGCTCGGCTCTGGGCTCTCTGCTCGGCTGGGCTCGGGGCTCGGCTCGATGCTTGGCGCTGGGCTCGGCTCTAGGCTATGGTCTGGGCTCGGCTCGGCTCTAGGCTAAGCTCCGGGCTCGGATCTGGGTTCGGCTCTGGACTCGGCTCGCCTCGGCTCTAGTCAGGGCTTGGCGATTGTCTCGGGGCTCGTCTTGAGACTCGGCTCTGGGCTCTGTGCTCGGCTGTGCTCGGGGCTCAGCTCGAGGCTCGGCTCGATACTCGGCTCTAGGCTGGGCTCGGGGCTCGGATCTGGGTTCGGCTCTGGACTCGGCTCACCTCGGCTCTAGGCTGGGCTTGGGGATTGTCTCGGGGCTCGTCTTGAGACTAGGCTCTGAGCTCTGTGCTCGGCTGGGCTCGGGGCTCGGCTCGAGGCTCGGCTCGATACTCGGCTCTGGACTCGGCTCTAGGCTGGGCTCGAGGCTCGGCTCTGGGCTTGTCTGCTCTCGGCTTTGGGCTGGGCTCAGGGATCGGCTCTGCTCTTGGCTCGGCTCGAGGCTCAGATCGCGCCCGACTCTGGGCTCGGCTCTGGACTCGTCTCGGCTCTAGGCTGGGCTCGGGGCTCGGATCTGGGTTCGGCTCTGGACACGGCTCGCCTCGGCTCTAGGCTGGGCTTGGGGATTGTCTCGGGGCTCGTCTCGAGGCTCGGATCTGGGCTCGGGGCTCGACTCGATTCTCGGCTCGATACTCGGCTCTGGGCTAGCCTCTAGGCTGGGCTCTGGGCTCGGCTCGGCTCTAGGCTGGGCTTGGGGCTTGTCTCGGGGCTCATCTCAAGGCTCGGCTCTGGGCTCGGGGCTCGGCTGGGCTCGGGGCTCGGGTCGAGGCTCGGCTCTGGGCTCGGCTCTAGGCTGGGCTCTGGCCTCGCCTCGGATCTAGGCTGGGCTCGGGGCTCGGGTCTGGGTTCGGCTCTGGACTCGGCTCGCCTCGGCTCTAGGATGGGCTCGGGGCTCGGATCTGGGTTCGGCTCTGGACTCGGCTCGCCTCGGCTCTAGGCTGGGCTTGGGGATTGTCTCGGGGCTCGTCTCGAGGCTCTGCTCTGGGCTCTGTGCTCGGCTGTGCTCGGGGCTCGGCTCGGGGCCCGGCTCAGGGCTCGGCTCTAGGCTGGGCTCCGGGCTCGGCTCGGCTCTAGGCTGGGCTCGGGGCTCGGATCTGGGTTCGGCTCTGGACTCGGCTCGACTCGGCTCTAAGCTGGGCTTGGGTATTGTCTCGGGGCTCGTCTCGAGGTTCGTCTCTGGGCTCGAGGCTCGGCTGGGCTCGGGGCTCGGCTCGTGGCTCGGCTCTGGGCTCGGCTCTCTACTCGGCTCTAGGCTGCGCTCGTACCTCGGCTCTGGACTCGGCTCGGCTCTAGGCTGGGCTCGGGGCTCTGATCTCGCTTCGGCTCTGGACTCGGCTCGCCTCGGCTCTAGGCTGGGCTTGGGGATTGTTTCGGGGCTCGTCTCGAGGCTCGGCTCTGGGCTATGGGCTCGGCTGGGCTCGGGGCTCGGCTCGAGGCTCGGCTCAGGGCTCGGCTCTAGGCTGGGCTCCGGGCTCGGCTCGGCTCTAGGCTGGGCTCGAGGCTCGGCTCGAGGCTCGGCTCTGGGCTCGGCTCTGTACTCGGCTCTAGGCTGGGCTCGAGGCTCGGCTCTGGGCTTGTCTGCTCTCGGCTTTGGGCTGGGCTCAGGGATCGGCTCTGCTCATGGCTCGGCTCGAGGCTCAGATCGCGCCCGACTCTGGGCTCGGCTCTGGACTCGTCTCGGCTCTAGGCTGGGCTCGGGGCTCGGATCTCGCTTCGGCTCTGGACTCGGCTCGCCTCGGCTCTAGGCTGGGCTTGGGGATTGTCTCGGGGCTCGTCTCGAGGCTCGGATCTGGGCTCGGGGCTCGGCTGGGCTCGGGGCTCGGCTCTGGGTTCGGCTCTGGACTCGGCTCGCCTCGGCTCTAGGCTGGGCTTGGGGATTGTCTCGGGGCTCGTCTCGAGGCTCGGCTCTGGGCTCTGTGCTCGGCTGGGCTCGGGGCTCGGCTCGAGGCTCGGCTCGATACTCGACTCTGGGCTCGCCTCTAGGCTGGGCTCTGGGCTCGGCTCGGCTCTAGGCTGGGCTCGGGGCTCGGATCTGGGTTCGGCTCTGGACTCGGCTCGCCTCGGCTCTAAGCTGGGCTTGGGGATTGTCTCGGGGCTCGTCTCGGGGCTCGGCTCTGGGCTCTGGGCTCGGCTGGGCTCGGGGCTCGGCTCGAGGCTCGGCTCTGGGCTCGGCTCTCTACTCGGCTCTAGGCTGCGCTCGTACCTCGGCTCTGGACTCGGCTCGGCTCTAGACTGGGCTCGGGGCTCTGATCTCGCTTCGGCTCTGGACTCGGTTCGCCTCGGCTCTAGGCTGGGCTTGGGGATTGTTTCGGGGCTCGTCTCGAGACTCGGCTCTGGGCTCTGTGCTCTGCTGGGCTCGGGGCTCGGCTCGATGCTTGGCGCTGGTCTCGGCTCTAGGCTATGGTCTGGGCTCGGCTCGGCTCTAGGCTGGGCTTGGGGATTGTCTCGGGGCTCTTCTCGAGGCTCGGATCTGGGCTCGGGGCTCGACTCGATTCTCGGCTCGATACTCGGCTCTGGGCTCGCCTCTAGGTTGGGCTCTGGGCTCGGCTCGGCTCTAGGCTGGGCTTGGGGATTGTATCGGGGCTCATCTCGAGGCTCGGCTCTGGGCTCGGGGCTCGACAGGGCTCGGGGCTCGGGTCGAGGCTCGATTCTGGGCTCGGCTCTAGGCTGGGTGCTGGCCTCGGCTCGGCTCTGGGCTGGGCTCGGGGCTCGGATCTGGGTTCTGCTCTGGACTCGGCTCGCCTCGGCTCTAGGCTGGGCTTGGGGATTGTCTCGGGGCTCGTCTCGAGGCTCGGATCTGGGCTCTGTGCTCGGCTGTGCTCGGGGTTCGGCTCGAGGCTCGGCTCGTGGCTCGGCTCTCTACTCGGCTCTAGGCTGCGCTCGTACCTCGGCTCTGGACTCGGCTCGGCTCTAGGCTGGGCTCGGGGCTCTGATCTCGCTTCGGCTCTGGACTCGGCTCGCCCCGGCTCTAGGCTGGGCTTGGGGATTGTCTCGGGGCTCGTCTCGAGGCTCGGATCTGGGCTCTGTGCTCGGCTGGGCTCGGGGCTCGGCTCGAGGCTCGGCTCGATACTCGACTATGGACTCGCCTCTAGGCTGGGCTCTGGGCTCGGCTCGGCTCTAGGCTGGGCTCCGGGCTCTGCTCGGCTCTAGGCTGGGCTCGGGGCTCGGTTCTGTGTTCGGCTCTGGACTCGGCTCGCCTCGGCTCTAGGCTGGGCTTGGGGATTGTCTCGGGGCTCGTCTTGAGGCTCGGCTCTGGGCTCTGTGCTCGGCTGGGCTCGGGGCTCGGCTCGAGGCTCGGCTCTGGGCTCGGCTCTAGGCTGGGCTCGGGGCTCGGATCTGGGTTCGGCTCTAGACTCGGCTCGCCTCGGCTCTAGGCTGGGCTTGGGGATTGTCTCGGGGCTCGTCTTGAGACTCGGCTCTGAGCTCTGTGCTCGGCTGGGCTCGGGGCTCGGCTCGAGGCTCGGCTCGATACTCGGCTCTGGACTCGGCTCTAGGCTGCGCTCGAGGCTCGGCTCTGGGCTTGTCTGCTCTCGGCTTTGGGCTGGGCTCAGGGATCGGCTCTGCTCTTGGCTCGGCTCGAGGCTCAGATCGCGCCCGACTCTGGGCTCGGCTCTGGACTCGTCTGGGCTCTAGGCTGGGCTCGGGGCTCGGATCTCGTTTCGGCTCTGGACTCGGCTCGCCTCGGCTCTAGGCTGGGCTTGGGGATTGTCTCGGGGCTCGTCTCGAGGCTCGGATCTGGGCTCGGGGCTCGACTCGATTCTCGGCTCGATACTCGGCTCTGGGCTCGCCTCTAGGCTGGGCTCTGGGCTCGGCTCGGCTCTAGGATGGGCTTGGGGCTTGTCTCGGGGCTCATCTCAAGGCTCGGCTCTGGGCTCGGGGCTCGGCTGGGCTCGGGGCTCGGGTCGAGGCTCGGCTCTGGGCTCGGCTCTAGGCTGGGCTCTGGCCTCGCCTCGGATCTAGGCTGGGCTCGGGGCTCGGGTCTGGGTTCGGCTCTGGACTCGGCTCGCCTCGGCTCTAGGATGGGCTCGGGGCTCGGCTGGGCTCGGGGCTCGGGTCGAGGCTCGGCTCTGGGCTCGGCTGTAGGCTGCGCTCTGGCCTCGCCTCGGATCTAGGCTGGGCTCGGGGCTCGGGTCTGGGTTCGGCTCTGGACTCGGCTCGCCTCGGCTCTAGTCTGGGCTTGGGGATTGTCTCGGGGCTCGTCTCGAGGCTCGGCTCTGGGCTCTGTGCTCGGCTGGGCTCGGGGCTCGGCTCGAGGCTCGTCTCGATACTAGACTCTGGGCTCGCTTCTAGGCTGGGCTCTGGGCTCGGCTCGGCTCTAGGCTGTGCTCGGGGCTCGGATCTGGGTTCGGCTCTGGACTCGGCTCGCCTCGGCTCTAGGCTGGGCTTGGGGATTGTCTCGGGGCTCGTCTCGAGGCTCGGATCTGGGCTCTGTGCTCGGCTGTGCTCGGGGCTCGGCTCGAGGCGCGGCTCTGGGCTCGGCTCGCGTCGGCTCTAGGCTGGGCTTGGGGATTGTCTCGGGGCTCGTCTCGAGCCTCGGCTCTGGTCTCTGTGCTCGGCTGGGCTCGGGGCTCGGCTCGAGGCTAAGCTCTGGGCTCGGCTCGGCTCTTGGCTGCGCTCGTACCTCGGCTCTGGTCTCGGCTCGGCTCTAGGCTGGGCTCGGGGCTCTGATCTGGGTTCGGCTCTGGACTCGGCTCGCCTCGGCTCTAGGCTGGGCTTGGGGATTTTCTCGGGGCTCGTCTCGAGGCTCGGCACTGGGATATGTGCTCGGCTGGGCTCGGGGCTCGGCTCGAGGCTCGGCTCAGGGCTCGGCTCTAGGCTGGGCTCCGGGCTCGGCTCGGCTCTAGGCTGGGCTCGGGGCTCGGTTCTGGAATTGTCTGCTCTCGGCTTTGGGCTGGCCCAAATGATCGTCTCTGCTCTTGGCTAGGCTCGAGGCTCAGCTCGCGCCACACTCTGGGCTCGGCTCTGGACTCGGCTCGGCTCTAGGCTGTGCTCGGGGCTCGGATCTGGGTTCGGCTCTGGACTCGGCTCGCCTCGGCTCTAGGCTGGGCTTGGGGAATGTCCCGGGGCTCGTCTCGAGGCTCGGCTCTGGGCTCTGTGCTCGGCTGGGCTCGGGGCTCGGCTCGGGGCCCGGCTCAGAGTTCGGCTCTAGGCTGGGCTCCGGGCTCGGCTCGGCTCTAGGCTGGGCTCGGGGCTCGGATCTGGGTTCGGCTCTGGACTCGGCTCGACTCGTCTCTAAGCTGGGCTTGGGTATTGTCTCGGGGCTCGTCTCGAGGTTTGGCTCTGGGCTCGGGGCTCGGCTGGGCTCGGGGCTCGGCTCGAGGCTCGGCTCTGGGCTCGGCTCTCTACTCGGCTCGGCTCTAGGCTGGGCTCGGGGCTCTGATCTCGCTTCGGCTCTGGACTCGGCTCGCCTCGGCTCTAGGCTGGGCTTGGGGATTGTCTCGGGGCTCGTCTCTAGGCTCGGCTCTGGGCTCGGGGCTCGGCTGGGCTCGGGGCTCGGCTCGATGCTTGGCGCGTGCTCGGCTCTAGGCTATGGTCTGGACTCGGCTCGGCTCTAGGCTGGGCTCGGGGCTCTGATCTCGCTTCGGCTCTGGACTCGGCTCGCCCCGGCTCTAGGCTGGGCTTGGGGATTGTCTCGGGGCTCGTCTCGAGGCTCGGCTCTGGGCTCTGTGCTCGGCTGGGCTCGGGGCTCGGCTCGAGGCTCGGCTCGATACTCGACTATGGACTCGCCTCTAGGCTGGGCTCTGGGCTCGGCTCGGCTCTAGGCTCGGCTCCGGGCTCTGCTCGGCTCTAGGCTGGGCTCGGGGCTCGGTTCTGTGTTCGGTTCTGGACTCGACTCGCCTCGGCTCTAGGCTGGGCTCGGGGCTCGGGTCTGGGTTCGGCTCTGGACTCGGCTCGCCTCGGCTCTAGGATGGGCTCGGGGCTCGGCTGGGCTCGGGGCTCGGGTCGAGGCTCGGCTCTGGGCTCGGCTGTAGGCTGCGCTCTGGCCTCGCCTCGGATCTAGGCTGGGCTCGGGGCTCGGGTCTGGGTTCGGCTCTGGACTCGGCTCGCCTCGGCTCTAGTCTGGGCTTGGGGATTGTCTCGGGGCTCGTCTCGAGGCTCGGCTCTGGGCTCTGTGCTCGGCTGGGCTCGGGGCTCGGCTCGAGGCTCGTCTCGATACTAGACTCTGGGCTCGCTTCTAGGCTGGGCTCTGGGCTCGGCTCGGCTCTAGGCTGTGCTCGGGGCTCGGATCTGGGTTCGGCTCTGGACTCGGCTCGCCTCGGCTCTAGGCTGGGCTTGGGGATTGTCTCGGGGCTCGTCTCGAGGCTCGGATCTGGGCTCTGTGCTCGGCTGTGCTCGGGGCTCGGCTCGAGGCGCGGCTCTGGGCTCGGCTCGCGTCGGCTCTAGGCTGGGCTTGGGGATTGTCTCGGGGCTCGTCTCGAGCCTCGGCTCTGGTCTCTGTGCTCGGCTGGGCTCGGGGCTCGGCTCGAGGCTAAGCTCTGGGCTCGGCTCGGCTCTTGGCTGCGCTCGTACCTCGGCTCTGGTCTCGGCTCGGCTCTAGGCTGGGCTCGGGGCTCTGATCTGGGTTCGGCTCTGGACTCGGCTCGCCTCGGCTCTAGGCTGGGCTTGGGGATTTTCTCGGGGCTCGTCTCGAGGCTCGGCACTGGGATATGTGCTCGGCTGGGCTCGGGGCTCGGCTCGAGGCTCGGCTCAGGGCTCGGCTCTAGGCTGGGCTCCGGGCTCGGCTCGGCTCTAGGCTGGGCTCGGGGCTCGGTTCTGGAATTGTCTGCTCTCGGCTTTGGGCTGGCCCAAATGATCGTCTCTGCTCTTGGCTAGGCTCGAGGCTCAGCTCGCGCCACACTCTGGGCTCGGCTCTGGACTCGGCTCGGCTCTAGGCTGTGCTCGGGGCTCGGATCTGGGTTCGGCTCTGGACTCGGCTCGCCTCGGCTCTAGGCTGGGCTTGGGGAATGTCCCGGGGCTCGTCTCGAGGCTCGGCTCTGGGCTCTGTGCTCGGCTGGGCTCGGGGCTCGGCTCGGGGCCCGGCTCAGAGTTCGGCTCTAGGCTGGGCTCCGGGCTCGGCTCGGCTCTAGGCTGGGCTCGGGGCTCGGATCTGGGTTCGGCTCTGGACTCGGCTCGACTCGTCTCTAAGCTGGGCTTGGGTATTGTCTCGGGGCTCGTCTCGAGGTTTGGCTCTGGGCTCGGGGCTCGGCTGGGCTCGGGGCTCGGCTCGAGGCTCGGCTCTGGGCTCGGCTCTCTACTCGGCTCTAGGCTGCGCTCGTACCTCGGCTCTGGACTCGGCTCGGCTCTAGGCTGGGCTCGGGGCTCTGATCTCGCTTCGGCTCTGGACTCGGCTCGCCTCGGCTCTAGGCTGGGCTTGGGGATTGTCTCGGGGCTCGTCTCTAGGCTCGGCTCTGGGCTCGGGGCTCGGCTGGGCTCGGGGCTCGGCTCGATGCTTGGCGCGTGCTCGGCTCTAGGCTATGGTCTGGACTCGGCTCGGCTCTAGGCTGGGCTCCAGGCTCGGATCTGGGTTCGGCTCTGGACTCGGCTCGCCTCGGCTCTAGGCTGGGCTTGGGGATTGTCTCGGGGCTCGTCTCGAGGCTCGGCTCTGGGCTCTGGGCTCGGCTGGGCTCGGGGCTCGGCTCGAGGCTCGGCTCAGGGCTCGGCTCTAGGCTGGGCTCCGGGCTCGGCTCGGCTCTAGGCTGGGCTCTAGTCTCGGCTCGAGGCTCGGCTCTGGGCTCGGCTCTGTACTCGGCTCTAGGCTGGGCTCGAGGCTCGGCTCTGGGCTTGTCTGCTCTCGGCTTTGGGCTGGGCTCAGGGATCGGCTCTGCTCATGGCTCGGCTCGAGGCTCAGATCGCGCCCGACTCTGGGCTCGGCTCTGGACTCGTCTCGGCTCTAGGCTGGGCTCGGGGCTCGGATCTCGCTTCGGCTCTGGACTCGGCTCGCCTCGGCTCTAGTCTGGGCTTCGGGATTGTCTCGGGGCTCGTCTCGAGGCTCGGCTCTGGGCTCTGGGCGCGGCTGGGCTCGGGGCTCGGTTCGAGGCTCGGCTCAGGGCTCTGCTCTAGGCTGGTCTCCGGGCTCGGCTCGGCTCTAGGCTGGGCTCGGGGCTCGGATCTGGGTTCGGCTCTGGACTCGGCTCGCCTCGGCTCTAGGCTGGGCTTGGGGATTGTCTCGGGGCTCGTCTTGAGACTCGGCTCTGTGCTCTGTGCTCGGCTGGGCTCGGGGCTCGGCTCGAGGCTCGGCTCTGGGCTCGGCTCTGGACTCGGCTCTAGGCTGGTCTCGAGGCTCGGCTCTGGGCTTGTCTGCTCTCGGCTTTGGGCTGGGCTCAGGGATCGGCTCTGCTCATGGCTCGGCTCGAGGCTCAGATCGCGCCCGACTCTGGGCTCGGCTCTGGACTCGTCTCGGCTCTAGGCTGGGCTCGGGGCTCGGATCTGGGTTCGGCTCTGGACTCGGCTCGCCTCGGCTCTAGGCTGGGCTTGGGGATTGTCTCGGGGCTCGTCTTGAGACTCGGCTCTGGGCTCTGTGCTCGGCTGTGCTCGGGGCTCGGCTCGAGGCTCGGCTCGATACTCGGCTCTAGGCTGGGCTCCGGGCTCGTCTCGGCTCTAGGCTGGGCTCGGGGCTCGGATCTGGATTCGGCTCTGGACTCGGCTCGCCTCGGCTCTTGGCTGGGCTTGGGGATTGTCTCGGGGCTCGTCTCGAGGCTCGGATCTGGGCTCGGGGCTCGGCTGGGCTCGGGGCTCGGATCTGGGTTCGGCTCTGGACTCGGCTCGCCTCGGCTCTAGGCTGGGCTTGGGGATTGTCTCGGGGCTCGTCTCGAGGCTCGGCTCTGGGCTCTGTGCTCGGCTGGGCTCGGGGCTCGGCTCGAGGCTCGGCTCGATACTCGACTCTGGGCTCCCCTCTAGGCTGGGCTCTGGGCTCGGCTCGGCTCTAGGCTGGGCTCGGGGCTCGGATCTGGGTTCGGCTCTGGACTCGGCTCGCCTCGGCTCTAGGCTGGGCTTGGGGATTGTCTAGGGGCTCGTCTCGAGGCTCGGATCTGGGCTCTGTGCTCGGCTGTGCTCGGGGTTCGGCTCGAGGCTCGGCTCGTGGCTCGGCTCTCTACTCGGCTCTAGGCTGCGCTCGTACCTCGGCTCTGGACTCGGCTCGGCTCTAGGCTGGGCTCGGGGCTCTGATCTCGCTTCGGCTCTGGACTCGGCTCGCCCCGGCTCTAGGCTGGGCTTGGGGATTGTCTCGGGGCTCGTCTCGAGGCTCGGCTCTGGGCTCTGTGCTCGGCTGGGCTCGGGGCTCGGCTCGAGGCTCGGCTCGATACTCGACTATGGACTCGCCTCTAGGCTGGGCTCTGGGCTCGGCTCGGCTCTAGGCTCGGCTCCGGGCTCTGCTCGGCTCTAGGCTGGGCTCGGGGCTCGGTTCTGTGTTCGGTTCTGGACTCGACTCGCCTCGGCTCTAGGCTGGGCTTGGGGATTGTCTCGGGGCTCGTCTTGAGGCTCGGCTCTGGGCTCTGTGCTCGGCTGGGATCGGGGCTCGGCTCGAGGCTCGGCTCTGGGCTCGGCTCTAGGCTGGGCTCGGGGCTCGGATCTGGGTTCGGCTCTGGACTCGGCTCGCCTCGGCTCTAGGCTGGGCTTGGGGATTGTCTCGGGGCTCGTCTTGAGACTCGGCTCTGGGCTCTGTGCTCGGCTGTGCTCGGGGCTCGGCTCGAGGCTCGGCTCGATACTCGGCTCTAGGCTGGGCTCCGGGCTCGGCTCGGCTCTCGGCTGGGCTCGGGGCTCGGCTCGGCTCTAGGCTGGGCTCGGGGCTCGGCTCTGGGCTTGTCTGCTCTCGGCTTTGTGCTGGGCTCAGGGATCGGCTCTGCTCTTGGCTCGGCTCGAGGCTCAAATCGCGCCCGACTCTGGGCTCGGCTCTGGACTCGTCTCGGCTCTAGGCTGGGCTCGGGCTCGGATCTCGTTTCAGCTCTGGACTCGGCTCGCCTCGGCTCTAGGCTGGGCTTGGGGATTGTCTCGGGGCTCGTCTCGAGGCTCGGATCTGGGCTCGGGGCTCGACTCGATTCTCGGCTCGATACTCGGCTCTGGGCTCGCCTCTAGGCTGGGCTCTGGGCTCGGCTCGGCTCTAGGCTGGGCTTGGGGCTTGTCTCGGGGCTCATCTCAAGGCTCGGCTCTGGGCTCGGGGCTCGGCTGGGCTCGGGGCTCGGGTCGAGGCTCGGCTCTGGGCTCGGCTCTAGGCTGGGCTCTGGCCTCGCCTCGGATCTAGGCTGGGCTCGGGGCTCGGGTCTGGGTTCGGCTCTGGACTCGGCTCGCCTCGGCTCTAGGATGGGCTCGGGGCTCGGCTGGGCTCGGGGCTCGGGTCGAGGCTCGGCTCTGGGCTCGGCTCTAGGCTGGGCTCTGGCCTCGCCTCTGATCTAGGCTGGGCTCGGGGCTCGGGTCTGGGTTCGGCTCTGGACTCGGCTCGCCTCGGCTCTAGGCTGGGCTTGGGGATTGTCTCGGGGCTCGTCTCGAGGCTCGGCTCTGGGCTCTGTGCTCGGCTGTGCTCGGGGCTCGGCTCGAGGCTCGGCTCTGGGCTCGGCTCGCGTCGGCTCTAGGCTGGGCTTGGGGATTGTCTCGGGGCTCGTCTCGAGGCTCGGCTCTGGTCTCTGTGCTCGGCTGGACTCGGGGCTCGGCTCGAGGCTAAGCTCTGGGCTCGGCTCGGCTCTAGGCTGCGCTCGTACCTCGGCTCTGGACTCGGCTCGGCTCTAGGCTGGGCTCGGGGCTCTGATCTCGCTTCGGCTCTGGACTCGGCTCGCCTCGGCTCTAGGCTGGGCTTGGGGATTTTCTCGGGGATCGTCTCGATGCTCGGCACTGGGATATGTGCTCGGCTGGGCTCGGGGCTCGGCTCGAGGCTCGGCTCAGGGCTCGGCTCTTGGCTGGGCTCCGGGCTCGGCTCGGCTCTAGGCTGGGCTCGGGGCTCGGTTCTGGAATTGTCTGCTCTCGGCTTTGGGCTGGCCCAAATGATCGTCTTTGCTCTTGGCTAGGCTCGAGGCTCAGCTCGCTCCGGACTCTGGGCTCGGCTCTGGACTCGGCTCGGCTCTAGGCTGGGCTCGGGGCTCGGATCTGGGTTCGGCTCTGGACTCGGCTCGCCTCGGCTCTAGGCTGGGCTTGGGGATTGTCTCGGGGCTCGTCTCGAGGCTCGGATCTGGGCTCTGTGCTCGGCTGTGCTCGGGGCTCGGCTCGAGGCTCGGCTCTGGGCTCGGCTCGCGTCGGCTCTAGGCTGGGCTTGGGGATTGTCTCGGGGCTCGTCTCGAGGCTCGGCTCTGGGCTCTGTGCTCGGCTGGGCTCGGGGCTCGGCTCGAGGCTAAGCTCTGGGCTCGGCTCGGCTCTAGGCTGCGCTCGTACCTCGGCTCTGGACTCGGCTCGGCTCTAGGCTGGGCTCGGGGCTCTGATCTCGCTTCGGTTCTAGACACGGCTCGCCTCGGCTCTAGGCTGGGCTTGGGGATTTTCTCGGGGCTCGTCTCGATGCTCGGCACTGGGATATGTGCTCGGCTGGGCTCGGGGCTCGGCTCGAGGCTCGGCTCAGGGCTCGGCTCTTGGCTGGGCTCCGGGCTCGGCTCGGCTCTAGGCTGGGCTCGGGGCTCGGTTCTGGAATTTTCTGCTCTCGGCTTTGGGCTGGACCAAATGATCGTCTCTGCTCTTGGCTAGGCTCGAGGCTCAGCTCGCGCCCGACTCTGGGCTCAGCTCTGGACTCGGCTCGGCTCTAGGCTGTGCTCGGGGCTCGGATCTGGGTTCGGCTCTGGACTCGGCTCGCCTCGGCTCTAGGCTGGGCTTGGGGATTGTCTCGGGGCTCGTCTCGAGGCTCGGCTCTGGGCTCTGTGCTCGGCTGGGCTCGGGGCTCGGCTCGGGGCTCGGCTCTGGGCTCGGGGCTCGGCTGGGCTCGGGGCTCGGCTCGAGGCTCGGCTCTGGGCTCGGCTCTCTACTCGGCTCTAGGCTGCGCTCGTACCTCGGCTCTGGACTCGGCTCGGCTCTAGGCTGGGCTCGGGGCTCTGATCTCGCTTCGGCTCTGGACTCGGCTCGCCTCGGCTCTAGGCTGGGCTTGGGGATTGTCTCGGGGCTCGTCTCTAGGCTCGGCTCTGGGCTCGGGGCTCGGCTGGGCTCGGGGCTCGGCTCGATGCTTGGCGCGTGCTCGGCTCTAGGCTATGGTCTGGACTCGGCTCGGCTCTAGGCTGGGCTCCAGGCTCGGATCTGGGTTCGGCTCTGGACTCGGCTCGCCTCGGCTCTAGTCTGGGCTTGGGGATTGTCTCGGGGCTCGTCTCGAGGCTCGGCTCTGGGCTCTGGGCTCGGCTGGGCTCGGGGCTCGGCTCGAGGCTCGGCTCAGGGCTCGGCTCTAGGCTGGGCTCGGGTCTCGGCTCGAGGCTCGGCTCCATACTCGGCTCTGGACTCGGCTCTAGGCTGGGCTCGAGGCTCGGCTCTGGGCTTGTCTGCTCTCGGCTTTGGGCTGGGCTCAGGGATCGTCTCTGCTCATGGCTTGGCTCGAGGCTCAGATCGCGCCCGACTCTGGGCTCGGCTCTGGACTCGTCTCGGCTCTAGGCTGGGCTCGGGGCTCGGATCTCCCTTCGGCTCTGGACTCGGCTCGCCTCGGCTCTAGTCTGGGCTTCGGGATTGTCTCGGGGCTCGTCTCGAGGCTCGGCTCTGGGCTCTGGGCGCGGCTGGGCTCGGGGCTCGGCTCGAGGCTCGGCTCAGGGCTGTGCTCTAGGCTGGTCTCCGGGCTCGGCTCGGCTCTAGGCTGGGCTCGGGGCTCGGATCTGGGTTCGGCTCTGGACTCGGCTCGCCTCGGCTCTAGGCTGGGCTTGGGGATTGTCTCGGGGCTCGTCTTGAGACTCGGCTCTGTGCTCTGTGCTCGGCTGGGCTCTGGGCTCGGCTCGAGGCTCGGCTCTGGGCTCGGCTCTGGACTCGGCTCTAGGCTGGTCTCGAGGCTCGGCTCTGGGCTTGTCTGCTCTCGGCTTTGGGCTGGGCTCAGGGATCGGCTCTGCTCATGGCTCGGCTCGAGGCTCAGATCGCGCCCGACTCTGGGCTCGGCTCTGGACTCGTCTCGGCTCTAGGCTGGGCTCGGGGCTCGGATCTCGCTTCGGCTCTGGACTCGGCTCGGCTCGGCTCTCGTCGGGGCTTGGGGATTGTCTCGGGGCTCGTCTCGAGGCTCGGCTCTGGGCTTTGTGCTCGGCTGGGCTCGGGGCTCGGCTCGAGGCTCGGCTCGATACTCGACTATGGACTCGCCTCTAGGCTGGGCTCTGGGCTCGGCTCGGCTCTAGGCTGGGCTCGGGGCTCGGATCTGGGTTCGGCTCTGGACTCGGCTCGCCTCGGCTCTAGGCTGGGCTTGGGGATTGTCTCGGGGCTCGTCTCGAGGCTCGGATCTGGGCTCTGTGCTCGGCTGTGCTCGGGGCTCGGCTCGAGGCTCGGCTCTGGGCTCGGCTCTCTACTCGGCTCTAGGCTGCGCTTGTACCTCGGCTCTGGACTCGGCTCGGCTCTAGGCTGGGCTCGGGGCTCGGATCTCGCTTCGGCTCTGGACTCGGCTCGCCTCGGCTCTAGGCTGGGCTTGGGGATTGTCTCGGGGCTCGTCGTCGAGGCTCGGCTCTGGGCTCTGTGCTCGGCTGGGCTCGGGGCTCGGCTCGAGGCTCGGCTCGATACTCGACTATGGACTCGCCTCTAGGCTGGGCTATGGGTTCGGCTCGGCTCTAAGCTGGGCTCCGGGCTCTGCTCGGCTCTAGGCTGGGCTCGGGGCTCGGTTCTGTGTTCGGCTCTGGACTCGGCTCGCCTCGGCTCTAGGCTGGGCTTGGGGATTGTCTCGGGGCTCGTCTTGAGGCTCGGCTCTGGGCTCTGTGCTCGGCTGGGCTCGGGGCTCGGCTCGAGGCTCGGCTCTGGGCTCGGCTCTAGGCTGGGCTCGGGGCTCGGATCTGGGTTCGGCTCTGGACTCGGCTCGCCTCGGCTCTAGGCTGGGCTTGGGGATTGTCTCGGGGCTCGTCTTGAGACTCGGCTCTGGGCTCTGTGCTCGGCTGTGCTCGGGGCTCGGCTCAAGGCTCGGCTCGATACTCGGCTCTAGGCTGGGCTCCGGGCTCGGCTCGGCTCTAGGCTGGGCTCGGGGCTCGGATCTGGATTCGGCTCTGGACTCGGCTCGCCTCGGTTCTAGGCTGGGCTTGGGGATTGTCTCGGGGCTCGTCTTGAGACTCGGCTCTGAGCTCTGTGCTCGGCTGGGCTCGGGGCTCGGCTCGAGGCTCGGCTCGATACTCGGCTCTGGACTCGGCTCTAGGCTGGGCTCGAGGCTCGGCTCTGGGCTTGTCTGCTCTCGGCTTTGGGCTGGGCTCAGGGATCGGCTCTGATCTTGGCTCGGCTCGAGGCTCAGATCGCGCCCGACTCTGGGCTCGGCTCTGGACTCGTCTCGGCTCTAGGCTGGGCTCGGGGCTCGGATCTCGGTTCGGCTCTGGACTCGGCTCGCCTCGGCTCTAGGCTGGGCTTGGGGATTTTCTCGGGGCTCGTCTCGAGGCTCGGATCTGGGCTCGGGGCTCGACTCGATTCTCGGCTCGATACTCGGCTCTGGGCTCGCCTCTAGGCTGGGCTCTGGGCTCGGCTCGGCTCTAGGCTGGGCTTGGGGCTTGTCTCGGGGCTCATCTCAAGGCTCGGCTCTGGGCTCGGGGCTCGGCTGGGCTCGGGGCTCGGGTCGAGGCTCGGCTCTGGGCTCGGCTCTAGGCTGGGCTCTGGCCTCGCCTCGGATCTAGGCTGGGCTCGGGTCTCGGGTCTGGGTTCGGCTCTGGACTCGGCTCGCCTCGGCTCTAGGATGGGCTCGGGGCTCGGCTGGGCTCGGGGCTCGGGTCGAGGCTCGGCTCTGGGCTCGGCTCTAGGCTGGGCTCTGGCCTCCCCTCAGATCTAGGCTGGGCTCGGGGCTCGGGTCTGGGTTCGGCTCTGGACTCGGCTCGCCTCGGCTCTAGGCTGGGCTTGGGGATTGTCTCGGGGCTCGTCTCGAGGCTCGGATCTGGGCTCTGTGCTCGGCTGTGCTCGGGGCTCGGCTCGAGGCTCGGCTCTGGGCTCGGCTCGCGTCGGCTCTAGGCTGGGCTTGGGGATTGTCTCGGGGCTCGTCTCGAGGCTCGGCTCTGGTCTCTGTGCTCGGCTGGGCTCGGGGCTCGGCTCGAGGCTAAGCTCTGGGCTCGGCTCGGCTCTAGGCTGCGCTCGTACCTCGGCTCTGGACTCGGCTCGGCTCTAGGCTGGGCTCGGGGCTCTGATCTCGCTTCGGCTCTGGACTCGGCTCGCCTCGGCTCTAGGCTGGGCTTGGGGATTTTCTCGGGGCTCGTCTCGATGCTCGGCACTGGGATATGTGCTCGGCTGGGCTCGGGGCTCGGCTCGAGGCTCGGCTCAGGGCTCGGCTCTTGGCTGGGCTCCGGGCTCGGCTCGGCTCTAGGCTGGGCTCGGGGCTCGGTTCTGGAATTGTCTGCTCTCGGCTTTGGGCTGGCCCAAATGATCGTCTCTGCTCTTGGCTAGGCTCGAGGCTCAGCTCGCGCCGGACTCTGGGCTCGGCTCTGGACTCGGCTCGGCTCTAGGCTGGGCTCGGGGCTCGGATCTGGGTTCGGCTCTGGACTCGGCTCGCCTCGGCTCTAGGCTGGGCTTGGGGATTGTCTCGGGGCTCGTCTCGAGGCTCGGCTCTGGGGTCTGTGCTCGGCTGTGCTCGGGGCTCGGCTCGAGGCTCGGCTCTGGGCTCGGCTCGCGTCGGCTCTAGGCTGGGCTTGGGGATTGTCTCGGGGCTCGTCTCGAGGCTCGGCTCTGGTCTCTGTGCTCGGCTGGGCTCGGGGCTCGGCTCGAGGCTAAGCTCTGGGCTCGGCTCGGCTCTAGGCTGCGCTCGTACCTCGGCTCTGGACTCGGCTCGGCTCTAGGCTGTGCTCGGGGCTCTGATCTCGCTTCGGCTCTGGACTCGGCTCGCCTCGGCTCTAGGCTGGGCTTGGGGATTTTCTCGGGGCTCGTCTCGATGCTCGGCACTGGGATATGTGCTCGGCTGGGCTCGGGGCTCGGCTCGAGGCTCGGCTCAGGGCTCGGCTCTAGGCTGGGCTCCGGGCTCGGCTCGGCTCTAGGCTGGGCTCGGGGCTCGGTTCTGGAATTGTCTGCTCTCGGCTTTGGGCTGGCCCAAATGATCGTCTCTGCTCTTGGCTAGGCTCGAGGCTCAGCTCGCGCCCGACTCTGGGCTCGCCTCTGGACTCGGCTCGGCTCTAGGCTGTGCTCGGGGCTCGGATCTGTGTTCGGCTCTGGACTCGGCTCGCCTCGGCTCTAGGCTGGGCTTGGGGATTGTCTCGGGGCTCGTCTCGAGGCTCGGCTCTGGGCTCTGTGCTCGGCTGGGCTCGGGGCTCGGCTCGGGGCTCGGCTCAGGGCTCGGCTCTAGGCTGGGCTCCGGGCTCGGCTCGGCTCTAGGCTGGGCTCGGGGCTCGGATCTGGGTTCGGCTCTGGAGTCGGCTCGACTCGGCTCTAAGCTGGGCTTGGGTATTGTCTCGGGGCTCGTCTCGAGGTTCGGCTCTGGGCTCGGGGCTCGGCTGGGCTCGGGGCTCGGCTCGAGGCTCGGCTCTGGGCTCGGCTCTCTACTCGGCTCTAGGCTGCGCTCGTACCTCGGCTCTGGACTCGGCTCGGCTCTAGGCTGGGCTCCAGGCTCGGATCTGGGTTCGGCTCTGGACTCGGCTCTCCTCGGCTCTAGGCTGGGCTTGGGGATTGTCTCGGGGCTCTTCTCGAGGCTCGGCTCTGGGCTCTGTGCTCGGCTGGGCTCGGGGCTCGGCTCGGGGCCCGGCTCAGGGCTCGGCTCTAGGCTGGGCTCCGGGCTCGGCTCGGCTCTAGGCTGGGGTCGGGGCTCGGATCTGGGTTCGGCTCTGGACTCGGCTCGACTCGGCTCTAAGCTGGGATTGGGTATTGTCTCGGGGCTCGTCTCGAGGTTCGGCTCTGGGCTCTGTGCTCGGCTGTGCTCGGGGCTCGGCTCGAGGCTCGGCTCAGGGCTCGGCTCTAGGCTGGGCTCCGGGCACGGCTCGGCTCTAGGCTGGGCTCGGGGCTCGGCTCGAGGCTCGGCTCTGGGCTCGGCTCTGGACTCGGCTCTAGGCTGGGCTCGAGGCTCGGCTCTGGGCTTGTCTGCTCTCGGTTTTGGGCTGGGCTCAGGGATCGGCTCTGCTCTTGGCTCGGCTCGAGGCTCAGATCGCGCCCGACTCTGGGCTCGGCTCTGGACTCGTCTCGGCTCTAGGCTGGGCTCGGGGCTCGGATCTCGGTTCGGCTCTGGACTCGGCTCGCCTCGGCTCTAGGCTGGGCTTGGGGATTGTCTCGGGGCTCGTCTCGAGGCTCGGATCTGGGCTCGGGGCTCGGCTGGGCTCGGGGATCCGCTCTGGGTTCGGCTCTGGACTCGGCTCGCCTCGGCTCTAGGCTGGGCTTGGGGATTGTCTCGGGGCTCGTCTCGAGGCTCGGCTCTGGGCTCTGTGCTCGGCTGGGCTCGGGGCTCGGCTCGAGGCTTGGCTCGATCTTCGACTCTGGGCTCGCCTCTAGGCTGGGCTCTGGGCTCGGCTCGGCTCTAGGCTGGGCTCGGGGATCGGATCTGGGTTCGGCTCTGGACTCGGCTCGCCTCGGCTCTAGGCTGGGCTTGGGGATTGTCTCGGGGCTCCTCTCGAGGCTCGGCTCTGGGCTCTGTGCTCGGCTGGGCTCGGGGCTCGGCTCGGGGCTCGGCTCAGGTCTCGGCTCTAGGCTGGGCTCCGGGCTCGGCTCGCCTCTAGGCTGGGCTCGGGGCTCGGATCTGGGTTCGGCTCTGGACTCGGCTCGCCTCGGCTCTAAGCTGGGCTTGGGGACTGTCTCGGGGCTCGTCTCGGGGCTCGGCTCTGGGCTCGGGGCTCGGCTGGGCTCGGGGCTCGGCTCGAGGCTCGGCTCTGGGCTTGGCTCTCTACTCGGCTCTAGGCTGCGCTCGTACCTCGGCTCTGGACTCGGCTCGGCTCTAGGCTGGGCTCGGGGCTCTGATCTCGCTTCGGCTCTGGACTCGGCTCGCCTCGGCTCTAGGCTGGGCTTGGGGATTGTCTCGGGGCTCGTCTCGAGACTCGGCTCTGGGCTCTGTGCTCGGCTGGGCTCGGGGCTCGGCTAGATGCTTGGCGCTGGGCTCGGCTCTAGGCTATGGTCTGGGCTCGGCTCGGCTCTAGGCTAAGCTCGGGGCTCGGCTTTGGGTTCGGCTCTGGACTCGGCTTGCCTCGGCTCTAGGCTGGGCTTGGGGATTGTCTCGGGGCTCGTCTCGAGGCTCCGATCTGGGCTCTGTGCTCGGCTGCGCTCGGGTCTCGGCCCGAGGCTCGGCTCTGGGCTCGGCTCTGGACTCGGCTCTAGGCTGGGCTCGAGGCTCGGCTCTGGGCTTGTCTGCTCTCGGCTTTGGGCTGGGCTCAGGGATCGGCTCTGATCTTGGCTCGGCTCGAGGCTCAGATCGCGCCCGACTCTGGGCTCGGCTCTGGACTCGTCTCGGCTCTAGGCTGGGCTCGGGGCTCGGATCTCGCTTCGGCTCTGGACTCGGCTCGCCTCGGCTCTAGGCTGGGCTTGGGGATTGTCTCGGGGCTCGTCTCGAGTCTCGGATCTGGGCTCGGGGCTCGACTCGATTCTCGGCTCGATACTCGGCTCTGGGCTCGCCTCTAGGCTGGGCTCTGGGCTAGGCTCGGCTCTAGGCTGGGCTTGGGGATTGTCTCGGGGCTCATCTCGAGGCTCGGCTCTGGGCTCGGGGCTCGGCAGGGCTCGGGGCTCGAGTCGAGGCTCGACTCTGGGCTCGGCTCTAGGCTGGGATCTGGCCTCGGCTCGGCTCTAGGCTGGGCTCGAGGCTCGGATCTGGGTTCGGCTCTGGACTCGGCTCGCCTCGGCTCTAGGATGGGCTCGGGGCTCGGCTCGAGGCTGGGCTCGATACTCGACTCTGGGCTCGCCTCTAGGCTGGGCTCTGGGCTCGGCTCGGCTCTAGGCTGGGCTCGGGGCTCGGATCTGGGTTCGGCTCTGGACTCGGCTCGCCTCGGCTCTAGGCTGGGCTTGGGGATTGTCTCGGGGCTCGTCTCGAGGCTCGGATCTGGGCTCTGTGCTCGGCTGTGCTCGGGGTTCGGCTCGAGGCTCGGCTCGTGGCTCGGCTCTCTACTCGGCTCTAGGCTGCGCTCGTACCTCGGATCTGGACGCGGCTCGGCTCTAGGCTGGGCTCGGGGCTCTGATCTCGCTTCGGCTCTGGACTCGGCTCGCCTCGGCTCTAGGCTGGGCTTGGGGATTGTCTCGGGGCTCGTCGTCGAGGCTCGGCTCTGGGCTCTGTGCTCGGCTGGGCTCGGGGCTCGGCTCGATGCCCGGCGCTGGCCTCGGCTCTAGGCTATGCTCTGGGATCGACTCGGCTCTAGGCTGCGCTCGGTGCTCGGATCTGGGTTCGGCTCTAGACTCGGCTCGCCTCGGCTCTAGGCTGGGCTTGGGGATTGTCTCGGGGCTCGTCTCGAGGCTCGGATCTGGGCTCTGTGCTCGACTGGGCTCGGGGCTCGGCTCGAGGCTCGGCTCTGGGCTCGGCTCTAGGCAGGGCTCCGGGCTCGGCTCGGCTCTAGGCTGGGCTCGGGGCTCGGTTCTGTGTTCGGCTCTGGACTCGGCTCGCCTCGGCTCTAGGCTGGGCTTGGGGATTGTCTCGGGGCTCGTCTTGAGGCTCGGCTCTGGGCTCTGTACTCGTCTGGGCTCGGGGCTCGGCTCGAGGCTCGGCTCAGGGCTCGGCTCTAGGCTGGGCTCCGGGCTCGGATCTGGGTTCGGCTCTGGACTCGGCTCGCCTCGGCTCTAGGCTGGGCTTCGGGATTGTCTCGGGGCTCGTCTTGAGACTCGGCTCTGGGCTCTGTGCTCGGCTGGGCTCGGGGCTCGGCTCGAGGCTCGGCTCGATACTCGGCTCTAGGCTGGGCTCCGGGCTCGGCTCGGCTCTAGGCTGGGCTCGGGGCTCGGATCTGGGTTCGGCTCTGGACTCGGCTCGCCTCGGCTCTAGGCTGGGCTTGGGGATTGTCTCGGGGCTCGTCTTGAGACTCGGCTCTGAGCTCTGTGCTCGGCTGGGCTCGGGGCTCGGCTCGAGGCTCGGCTCGATACTCGGCTCTGGACTCGGCTCTAGGCTGGGCTCGAGGCTCGGCTCTGGGCTTGTCTGCTCTCGGCTTTGGGCTGGGCTCAGGGATCGGCTCTGCTCTTGGCTCGGCTCGAGGCTCAGATCGCGCCCGACTCTGGGCTCGGCTCTGGACTCGTCTCGGCTCTAGGCTGGGCTCGGGGCTCGGATCTCGGTTCGGCTCTGGACTCGGCTCGCCTCGGCTCTAGGCTGGGCTTGGGGATTGTCTCGGGGCTCGTCTCGAGGCTCGGATCTGGGCTCGGGGCTCGACTCGATTCTGGGCTCGATACTCGGCTCTGGGCTCGCCTCTAGGCTGGGCTCTGGGCTCGGCTCGGCTCTAGGCTGGGCTTGGGGATTGTCTCGGGGCTTGTCTCGAGGCTCGGCTCTGGGCTCTGTGCTCGGCTGGGCTCGGGGCTCGGGTCGAGGCTCGGCTCTGGGCTCGGCTCTAGGCTGGGCTCTGGCCTCGGCTCGGCTCTAGGCTGGGCTCGGGGCTCGGATCTGGGTTCGGCTCTGGACTCGGCTCGCCTCGGCACTAGTCTGGGCTTGGGGATTGTCTCGGGGCTCGTCTCGAGGCTCGGCTCTGGGCTCTGTGCTCGGCTGGGCTAGGGGCTCGGCTCGAGGCTCGGCTCGATACTCAACTCTGGGCTCGCTTCTAGGCTGGGCTCTGGGCTCGGCTCGGCTCTAGGCTGGGCTCGGGGCTCGGATCTGGGTTCGGCTCTGGACTCGGCTCGCCTCGGCTCTAGTCTGGGCTTGGGGATTGTCTCGGGGCTCGTCTCGAGGCTCGGCTCTGGGCTCTGTGCTCGACTGGGCTCTGGGCTCGGGTCGAGGCTCGGCTCGATACTCGACTCTGGGCTCGCTTCTAGGCTGGGCTCTGGGCTCGGCTCGGCTCTAGGCTGGGCTCGGGGCTCGGATCTGGGTTCGGCTCTGGACTCGGCTCGCCTCGGCTCTAGGCTGGGCTTGGGGATTGTCTCGGGGCTCGTCTCGAGTCTCGGCACTGGGCTCTGTGCTCGGCTGGGCTCGGGGCTCGGCTCGGGGCTCGGCTAAGGGCTCGGATCTAGGCTGGACTCCGGGCTCGGCTCGGCTCTAGGCTGGGCTCGGGGCTCGGTTCTGGAATTGTCTGCTCTCGGCTTTGGGCTGGCCCAAATGATCGGCTCTGCTCTTGGCTAGGCTCGAGGCTCAGCTCGCGCCCGACTCTGGGCTCGGCACTCTACTCGGCTCTAGGCTGCGCTCGTACCTCGGCTCTGGACTCGGCTCGGCTCTAGGCTGGGCTCGGGGCTCTGATCTCGCTTCGGCTCTGGACTCGGCTCGCCTCGGCTCTAGGCTGGGCTTCGGGATTGTCTCGGGGATCGTCTCGAGGCTCGGCTCTGGGCTCTGTGCTCGGCTGGGCTCGGGGCTCGGCTCGGGGCTCGGCTCAGGGCTCGGCTCTCTACTCGGCTCTAGGCTGCGCTCGTACCTCGGCTCTGGACTCGGCTCGGCTCTAGGCTGGGCTCGGGGCTCGGATCTCGGTTCGGCTCTGGACTCGGCTCGCCTCGGCTCTAGTCTGGGCTTGGGGATTGTCGCGGGGCTCGTCTCGAGGCTCGGATCTGGTCTCGGGGCTCGGCTGGGCTCGGGGCTCGGCTCGAGGCTCGGCTCAGGGCTCGGCTCTGGACTCGGCTCGGCTCTAGGCTGGGCTCGGGGCTCGGATCTGGGTTCACCTCTGGACTCGGCTCTAGGCTGGTCTCGAGGCTCGGCTCTCGCCTGTCTGCTCTCGGCTTTGGGCTGGGTTCAGGGATCGGCTCTGCTCATGGCTCGGCTCGAGGCTCAGATCGCGCCAGACTCTGGGCTCGGCTCTGGACTCGTCTCGGCTCTAGGCTGGGCTCGGGGCTCGGATCTCGCTTCGGCTCTGGACTCGGCTCGGCTCGGCTCTCGTCTGGGCTTGGGGATTGTCTCGGGGCTCGTCTCGAGGCTCAGCTCTGGGCTCTGTGCTCAGCTGGGCTCGGGGCTCGGCTCGAGGCTCGGCTCCATACTCGACTATGGACTCGCCTCTAGGCTGGGCTCTGGGCTCGGCTCGGCTCTAGGCTGGGCTCGGGGCTCGGATCTGGGTTCGGCTCTGGACTCGGCTCGCCTCGGCTCTAGGCTGGGCTTGGGGATTGTCTCGGGGCTCGTCTCGAGGCTCGGATCTGGGCTCTGTGCTCGGCTGTGCTCGGGGCTCGGGTCGAGGCTCGGCTCTGGGCTCGGCTATCTACTCGGCTCTAGGCTGCACTTGTACCTCGGCTCTGGACTCGGCTCGGCTCTAGGCTGGGCTCGGGGCTCGGATCTGGGTTCGGCTCTGGACTCGGCTCGCCTCGGCTCTAGGCTGGGCTTGGGGATTGTCTCGGGGCTCGTCTCGAGGCTCGGATCTGGGCTCGGGGCTCGACTCGATTCTCGGCTCGATACTCGGCTCTGGGCTCGCCTCTAGGCTGGGCTCTGGGCTCGGCTCGGCTCTAGGCTGGGCTTGGGGCTTGTCTCGGGGCTCATCTCGAGGCTCGGCTCTGGGCTCGGGGCTCGGCTGGGCTCGGGGCTCGGGTCGAGGCTCGGCTCTGGGCTCGGCTCTAGGCTGGGCTCTGGCCTCGCCTCGGCTCTAGGCTGGGCTCGGGCCTCGGGTCTGGGTTCGTCTCTGGACTCGGCTCGGCTCGGCTCTAGGATGGGCTCGGGGCTCGGATCTGGGTTCGGCTCTGGACTCGGCTCGCCTCGGCTCTAGTCTGGGCTTGGGGATTGTCTCGGGGCTCGTCTCGAGGCTCGGCTCTGGGGTCTGTGCTCGGCTGTGCTCGGGGCTCTGCTCGAGGCTCGGCTCTGGGCTCGGCTCGCCTCGGCTCTAGGCTGGGCTTGAGGATTGTCTCGGGGCTCGTCTCGAGGCTCGGCTCTGGGCTCTGTGCTCGGCTGGGCTCGGGGCTCGGCTCGAGGCTAAGCTCTGGGCTCGGCTAGGCTCTAGGCTGCGCTCGGTGCTCGGATCTGGGTTCAACTCTAGACTCGGCTCGCCTCGGCTCTAGGCTGGGCTTGGGGATTTTCTCGGGGCTCGTCTCGAGGCTCGGCACTGGGATATGTGCTCGGCTGGGCTCGGGTCTCGGCTCGAGGCTCGGCTCAGGGCTCGGCTCTACGCTGGGCTCCGGGCTCGGCTCGGCTCTAGGCTGGGCTCGGGGCTCGGTTCTGGGCTCGGATCTGGACTCGGCTCAGCTCTAGGCTGGGCTCGAGGCTCGGCTCTGGAATTGTCTGCTCTCGGCTTTGGGCTGGCCCAAATGATCGGCTCTGCTCTTGGCTAGGCTCGAGGCTCAGCTCGCGCCCGACTCTGGGCTCAGCTCTGGACTCGGCTCGGCTCTAGGCTCTGCTCGGGGCTCGGATCTGGGTTCGGCTCAGGGCTCGGATATAGGCTGGACTCGGGGCTCGGCTCGGGGCTCGGCTCAGGGCTCGGATCTAGGCTGGGCTCCGGGCTCGGCTCGGCTCTAGGCTGGGCTCCCGGCTCGGATCTGGGTTCGGCTCCGGACTCGGCTCGCCTCGGCTCTAAGCTAGACTTGGAGATTGTCTCGGGGCTCGTCTCGAGGCTCGGCTCTGGGCTCGGGGCTCGGCTGTGCTCTGGGATCGGCTCGAGGCTCGGCTCTGGGCTCGGCTCTCTACTCGGCTCTAGGCTGCGCTCGTACCTCGGCTCTGGACTCGGCTCGGCTCTAGGCTGGGCTCGGGGCTCGGATCTCGCTTCGGCTCTGGACTCGGCTCGGCTCGGCTCTCGTCTGGGCTTGGGGATTGTCTCGGGGCTCGTCTCGAGGCTCAGCTCTGGGCTCTGTGCTCAGCTGGGCTCGGGGCTCGGCTCGAGGCTCGGCTCGATACTCGACTATGGACTCGCCTCTAGGCTGGGCTCTGGGCTCGGCTCGGCTCTAGGCTGGGCTCGGGGCTCGGATCTGGCTTCGGCTCTGGACTCGGCTCGCCTCGGCTCTAGGCTGGGCTTGGGGATTGTCTCGGGGCTCGACTCGAGGCTCGGATCTGGGCTCTGTGCTCGGCTGTGCTCGGGGCTCGGCTCGAGGATCGGCTCTGGGCTCGGCTATCTACTCGGCTCTAGGCTGCACTTGTACCTCGGCTCTGGACTCGGCTCGGCTCTAGGCTGGGCTCGGGGCTCGGATCTGGTTTCGGCTCTGGACTCGGCTCGCCTCGGCTCTAGGCTGGGCTTGGGGATTGTCTCGGGGCTCGTCTCGAGGCTCGGATCTGGGCTCGGGGCTCGACTCGATTCTCGGCTCGATACTCGGCTCTGGGCTCGCCTCTAGGCTGGGCTCTGGGCTCGGCTCGGCTCTAGGCTGGGCTTGGGGCTTGTCTCGGGGCTCATCTCGAGGCTCGGCTCTGGGCTCGGGGCTCGGCTGGGCTCGGGGCTCGGGTCGAGGCTCGGCTCTGGGCTCGGCTCTAGGCTGGGCTCTGGCCTCGCCTCGGCTCTAGGCTGGGCTCGGGCCTCGGGTCTGGGTTCGGCTCTGGACTCGGCTCGCCTCGGCTCTAAGCTGGGCTTGGAGATTGTCTCGGGTCTCGTCTCGAGGCTCGGCTCTGGGCTCGGCTCTCTACTCGGCTCTAGGCTGCGCTCGTACCTCGGCTCTGGACTCGGCTCGGCTCTAGGCTGGGCTCGGGGCTCGGATCTGGGTTCGGCTCTGGACTCGGCTCGCCTCGGCTCTAGGCTGGGCTTGGGGATTGTCTCGGGGCTCGTCTCGAGGCTCGGCTCTGGGCTCTGTGCTCGGCTGGGCTCGGGGCTCGGCTCGATGCTTGGCGCTGGGCTCGGCTCTAGGCTATGGTCTGGGCTCGGCTCGGCTCTAGGCTGCGCTCGGGGCTCGGATCTGGGTTAGGCTCTGGACTCGGCTCGCCTCGGCTCTAGTCAGGGCTTGGGGATTGTCTCGGGGCTCGTCTCGAGGCTCGGATCTGGGCTCTGTGTTCGGCTGTGCTCTGGGCTCCTCTCGAGGCTCGGCTCTGGGCTCGGCTCTCTACTCGGCTCTAGACTGCGCTCGTACCTCGGCTCTGGACTCGGCTCGGCTCTAGGCTGGGCTCGGGGCTCTGATCTCGCTTCGGCTCTGGACTCGGCTCGCCTCGGCTCTAGGTTGGGCTTCGGGATTGTCTCGGGGTTCGTCTCGAGGCTCGGCTCTGGGCTCTGTGCTCGGCTGGGCTCGGGGCTCGGCTCGGGGCTCGGCTCAGGGCTCGGCTCTAGGCTGGGCTCCGGGCTCGGCTCGGCTCTAGGCTGGGCTCGGGGCTCGGATCTGGGTTCGGCTCTGGACTCGGCTCGCCTCGGCTCTAAGCTGGGCTTGGGGATTGTCTCGGGGCTCGTCTCGAGGCTCGGCTCTGGGCTCGGTGCTCGGCTGGGCTCGGGGCTCGGCTCGAGGCTCGACTCGATACTCGGCTCTAGGCTGGGCTCCGGGCTCGGCTCGGCTCTAGGATGGGCTCGGGGCTCGGATCTGTGTTCGACTCTGGACTCGGCTCGCCTCGGCTCTAGGCTGGGCTTGGGGATTGTCTCGGGGCTCGTCTCGAGGCTCGGCTCTGGGCTCTGTGCTCGGCTGGGCTCGGGGCTCGGCTCGAGGCTCGGCTCAGGGCTCGGCTCTAGGCTGAGCTCCGGGCTCGGCTCGGCTCTAGGCTGGGCTCGGGGCTCGGTTCTGTGTTCGGCTCTGGACTCGGCTCGCCTCGGCTCTAGGCTGGGCTTGGGGATTGTCTCGGGGCTCGTCTTGAGACTCGGCTCTGAGCTCTGTGCTCGGCTGGGCTCGGGGCTCGGCTCGAGGCTCGGCTCTGGGCTCGGCTCTGGACTCGGCTCTAGGCTGGGCTCGAGGCTCGGCTCTGGGCTTGTCTGCTCTCGGCTTTGGGCTGGGCTCAGGGATCGGCTCTGCTCTTGGCTCGGCTCGAGGCTCAGATCGCGCCCGACTCTGGGCTCGGCTCTGGACTCGTCTCGGCTCTAGGCTGGGCTCGGGGCTCGGATCTCGCTTCGGCTCTGGACTCGGCTCGCCTCGGCTCTAGTCTGGGCTTGGGGATTGTCTCGGGGCTTGTCTCGAGGCTCGGATCTGGGCTCGGGGCTCGGCTGGGCTCGGGGCTCGGCTCGAGGCTCGGCTCGATACTCGACTCTGGGCTCGCCTCTAGGCTGGGCTCTGGGCTCGGCTCGGCTCTAGGCTGGGTTTGGGGATTGTCTCGGGGCTCGTCTCGAGGCTCGGATCTGGGCTCTGTGCTCGGCTGTGCTCGGGGCTCGGGTCGAGGCTCGGCTCTGGGCTCTTGCTCTAGGCTGGGCTCGGCTCTCTACTCGGCTCTAGGTTGCGCTCGTACCTCGGCTCTGGACTCGGCTCGGCTCTATGCTGGGCTCGGGTCTCGGATCTGGGTTCGGCTCTGGACTCGGCTCGCCTCGGCTCTAGGCTGGGCTTGGGGATTGTCTCGGGGCTCGTCTCGAGGCTCGGCTCTGGGCTCGGGGCTCTGCTCGAGGCTCGGCTCTGGGCTCCGCTCTGGACTAGGTTCTAGGCTGGGCTCGAGTCTCGGCTCTCGGCTTGTCTCCTCTAGGCTTTGGTCTGAGCTCAGGGATCGGCTCTGCTCTTGGCTCGGCTCGAGGCTCAGATCGCGCCCGACTCTCGTCACGGTTCTGGACTCGGCTCGGCTCTAGGCTGGGCTCGGGGCTCGGATCTGGGTTCGGCTCTGGACTCGGCTCGCCTCGGCTCTAGTCTGGGTTTGGGGATTGTCTCGGGGTTCGTCTCGAGGCTCGGCTCGATACTCGACTCTGGGCTCGACTCTAGGCTGGGCTCTGGGCTCGGCTCGGCTCTAGGCTGGGTTTGGGGATTGTCTCGGGGCTCGTCTCGAGGCTCGGATCTGGGCTCGGCTCTCTACTCGGCTCTAGGCTGCGCTCGTACCTCGGCTCTGGACTCGGCTCGGCTCTAGGCTGGGCTCGGGGCTCTGATCTCGCTTCGGCTCTGGACTCGGCTCGCCTCGGCTCTAGGCTGGGCTTGGGGATTGTCTCGGGGCTCGTCTCGAGGCTCGGCTCTGGGCTCCGCTCTGGACTCGGCTCTAGGCTGGGATCGAGGCTCGGCTCTGGACTTGTCTTCTCTCGGCTTTGGGCTGAGCTCAGGGATCGGCTCTGCTCTTGGCTCGGCTCGAGGCTCAGATCTCGCCCGACTCTGGGCTCGGCTCTGGACTCGGCTCGGCTCTAGGCTGGGCTCGAGGTTCGGCTCTGGGATTGTCTGCTCTCGGCTTTGGGCTGGCCAATATGATCGGCTCTGCTCTTGGCTAGGCTCGAGGCTCAGCTCGCGCCCGACTCTGGGCTCGGCTCTGGACTCAGCTCGGCTCTAGACTGTGCTCGGGGCTCGGATCTGGGTTCGGCTCTGGACTCGGCTCGCCTCGGCTCTAGGCTGGGCTTGGGGATTGTCTCGGGGCTCGTCTCGAGGCTCGGCTCTGGGCTCTGTGCTCGGCTGGGCTCGGGGCTCGGCTCGGGGCTCGGCTCAGGGTCGGCTCTAGGCTGGGCTCCGGGCTCGGCTCGGCTCTAGGCTGGGCTCGGGGCTCGGATCTGGGTTCGGCTCTTGACTCGGCTCGCCTCGGCTCTAAGCTGGGCTTGGGGATTGTCTCGGGGCTCGTCTCGGGGCTCGGCTCTGGGCTCGGGGCTCGGCTGGGCTCGGGGCTCGTCTCGAGGCTCGGATCTGGGCTCGGGGCTCGACTCTATTCTCGGCTCGATACTCGCCTCTGGGCTCGCCTCTAGGCTGGGCTCTGGGCTCGGCTCGGCTCTAGGCTGGGCTCGGGGCTCGGAACTGGGTTCGGCTCTGGACTCGGCTCGCCTCGTCTCTAGGCTGGGCTTGGGGATTGTCTCGGGGCTCGTCTCGAGGCTCGGCTCTGGTCTCGGGGCTCTGCTCGAGGCTCGGCTCTGGGCTCCGCTCTGGACTAGGTTCTAGGCTGGGCTCGAGTCTCGGCTCTCGGCTTGTCTCCTCTCGGCTTTGGTCTGAACTCAGGGATCGGCTCTGCTCTTGGCTCGGCTCGAGGCTCAGATCGCGCCCGACTCTCGTCTCGGCTCTGGACTCGGCTCGGCTCTAGGCTAGGCTCGGGGCTCGGATCTGGGTTCGGCTCTGGAACGGCTCGCCTCGGCTCTAGGATGGGCTCGGGGCTCGGATCTGGGTTCGGCTCTGGACTCGGCTCGCCTCGGCTCTAGTCTGGGCTTGGGGATTGTCTCGGGGCTCGTCTCGAGGCTCGGCTCTGGGGTCTGTGCTCGGCTGTGCTCGGGGCTCGGCTCGAGGCTCGGCTCTGTGCTCGGCTCGCCTCGGCTCTAGGCTGGGCTTGAGGATTGTCTCGGGGCTCGTCTCGAGGCTCGGCTCTGGGCTCTGTGCTCGGCTGGGCTCGGGGCTCGGGTCGAGGCTCGGCTCTGGGCTCGGCTCTAGGCTGGGCTCTGGCCTCGGCTCGGCTCTAGGCTGGGCTCGGGGCTCGGATCTGGGTTCGGCTCTGGACTCGGCTCGCCTCGGCTCTAGGCTGGGCTTGGGGATTGTCTCGGGGCTCGTCTCGAGGCTCGGCTCTGGGCTCGGGGCTCTGCTCGAGTCTCGGCTCTGGGCTCCGCTCTGGACTAGGTTCTAGGCTGGGCTCGAGTCTCGGCTCTCGGCTTGTCTCCTCTCGGCTTTGGTCTGAGCTCAGGGATCGGCTCTGCTCTTGGCTCGGCTCGAGGCTCAGATCGCGCCCGATTCTCGTCTCGGCTCTGGACTCGGCTCGGCTCTAGGCTGGGCTCGGGGCTCGGATCTGGGTTCGGCTCTGGACTCGGCTCGCCTCGGCTCTAGTCTGGGCTTGGGGATTGTCTCGGGGCTCGTCTCGAGGCTCGGATCTGGGCTCTGTGCTCGGCTGTGCTCGGGGCTCGGCTTGAGGCTCGGCTCGATACTCGACTCTTAGCTCGCCTCTAGGCTGGGCTCTGGGCTCGGCTCGGCTCTAGGCTGGGTTTGGGGATTGTCTCGGGGCTCGTCTCGGGGCTCGGCTCTGGGCTCGGGGCTCGGCTGGGCTCGGGGCTCGGCTCGAGTCTCGGCTATGGGCTCGGCTCTCTACTCGGCTCTAGGCTGCGCTCGTACCTCGGCTCTGGAATCGGCTCGGGTCTAGGTTGGGCTCGGGGCTCTGATCTCGCTTCGGCTCTGGACTCGGCTCGCCTCGGCTCTAGGCTGGGCTTGGGGATTGTCTCGGGGCTCGTCTCGAGGCTCGGCTCTGGGCTCTGTGCTCGGCTGGGCTCGGGGCTCGGCTAGATGCTTTGCGCTGGGCTCGGCGTAGGCTATGGTCTGGGCTCGGCTCGGCTCTAGGCTAAGCTCGGGGCTCGGCTCTGGATTCGGCTCTGGACTCGGCTCGCCTCGGCTCTAGGCTGGGCTTGGGGATTGTCTCGGGGCTCGTCTCGAGGATCGGCTCTGGGCTCTGTGCTCGGATGTGCTCAGGGCTCGGCTCGAGGCTCGGCTCAGGGCTCGGCTCTAGGCTGGGCTCGGGGCTCGGATCTTGGTTCGGCTCTGGACTCGGCTCGCCTCGGCTCTAGGCTGGGCTTGGGGATTGTCTCGGGGCTCGTCGTCGAGGCTCGGCTCTGGGCTCTGTGCTCGGCTGGGCTCGGGGCTCGGCTCGAGGCTCGGCTCTGGGCTCGGCTCTGGACTCGGCTCTAGGCTGGGCTCGAGGATCGTCTCTGGGCTTGTCTGTTCTCGGCTTTTGGCTGGGCTCAGGGATCGGCTCTGCTCTTGGCTCGGCTCGAGGCTCAGATCGCGCCCGACTCTGGGCTCGGCTCTGGACTCGTCTCGGCTCTAGGCTGGGCTTGGGGATTGTCTCGGGGCTCGTCTCGAGGCTCGGCTCTGGGCTCGGGGCTCGACTCGATTCTCGGCTCGATACTCGGCTCTGGGCTCGCCTCTAGGCTGGGCTCTGGGCTCGGCTCGGCTCTAGGCTGGGCTTGGGGCTTGTCTCGGGGCTCATCTCGAGGCTCGGCTCTGGGCTCGGGGCTCGGCTGGGCTCGGGGCTCGGGTCGAGGCTCGGCTCTGGGCTCGCTTCTAGGCTGGGCTCTGGGCTCAGCTCGGCTCTAGGCTGGGCTCGGGGCTCGGATCTGGGTTCGGCTCTGGACTCGGCTCGCCTCGGCTCTAGTCTGGGCTTGGGGATTGTCTCGGGGCTCGTCTCGAGGCTCGGCTCTGGGCTCTGTGCTCGGCTGGGCTCGGGGCTCGGCTCGAGGCTCGGCTCGATACTCGACACTGGGCTCGCTTCTAGGCTGGGCTCTGGGCTCGGCTCGGCTCTAGGCTGGGCTCGGGGCTCGGATCTGGGTTCGGCTCTGGACTCGGCTCGCCTCGGCTCTAGGCTGGGCTTGGGGATTGTCTCGGGGCTCGTCTCGAGGCTCGGATCTGGGCTCTGTGCTCGGCTGCGCTCGGGGCTCGGCTCGAGGCTCGGCTCTGGGCTCGGCTCGCCTCGGCTCTAGGCTGGGCTTGGGGATTGTCTCGGGGCTCGGCTCGAGGCTCGGCTCAGGGCTCGGCTCTACGCTGGGCTCCGGGCTCTGCTCGGCTCTAGGCTGGGCTCGGGTCTCGGTTCTGGGCTCGGGGCTCGGCTGGGCTCGGGGCTCGGCTCGAGGCTCGGCTCTGGGCTCGGCTCTCTACTCGGCTCTAGGCTGCGCTCGTACCTCGGCTCTGGACTCGGCTCGGCTCTAGGCTGGGCTCGGGGCTCTGATCTCTCTTCGGCTCTGGACTCGGCTCGCCTCGGCTCTAGGCTGGGCTTGGGGATTGTCTCGGGGCTCGTCTCGAGGCTCGGCTCTGGGCTCTGTGCTCGGCTGGGCTCGGGGCTCGGCTCGATGCTTGGCGCTGGGCTCGGCTCTAGGCTATGGTCTTGGCTCGGCTCGGCTCTAGGCTGCGCTCGGGGCTCGGATCTGAGTTAGGCTCTGGACTCGGCTCGCCTCGGCTCTAGTCTGGGCTTGGGGATTGTCTCGGGGCTCGTCTCGAGGCTCGGATCTGGGCTCTGTGTTCGGCTGTGCTCGGGGCTCGGCTCGGGGCCCGGCTCAGGGCTCGGCTCTAGGCTGGGCTCCGGGCTCGGCTCGGCTCTAGGCTGGGCTCGGGGCTCGGATCTGGGTTCGGCTCTGGACTCGGCTCGCCTCGGCTCTAAGCTGGGCTTGGGGATTGTCTCGGGGCTCGTCTCGAGGCTCGGCTCTGGGCTCGGGGCTCGGCTGCGCTCGGGGCTCGGCTCGAGGCTCGGCTCTGGGCTCGGCTCTCTACTCGGCTCTAGGCTGCGCTCGTACCTCGGCTCTGGACTCGTCTCGGCTCTAGGCTGGGCTCGGGGCTCTGATCTCGCTTCGGCTCTGGACTCGGCTCGCCTCGGCTCTAGGCTGGGCTTGGGGATTGTCTCGGGGCTCGTCTTGAGACTCGGCTCTGGGCTCTGTGCTCGGCTGGGCTCGGGGCTCGGCTCGAGGCTCGGCTCCATACTCGGCTCTGGACTCGGCTCTAGGCTGGGCTCGAGGCTCGGCTCTGGGCTTGTCTGCTCTCGGCTTTGGGCTGGACTCAGGGATCGGCTCTGCTCATGGCTCGGCTCTAGGCTCAGATAACGCCCGACTCTGGGCTCGGCTCTGGACTCGTCTCGGCTCTAGGCTGGGCTCGGGGCTCGGATCTCGCTTCGGCTCTGCACTCGGCTCGCCTCGGCTCTAGGCTGGGCTTGGGGATTGTCTCGAGGCTCGTCTCGAGGCTCGGATCTGGGCTCGTGGCTCGACTCGATTCTCGGCTCGATACTCGGCTCTGGGCTCGCCTCTAGGCTGGGCTCTGGGCTCGGCTCGGCTCTAGGCTGGGCTTGGGGATTGTCTCGGGGCTCATCTCGAGGCTCGGCTCTGGGCTCGGGGCTCGGCTGGGCTCGGGGCTCGGCTCTGGGTTCGGCTCTGGACTCGGCTCGCCTCGGCTCTAGTATGGGCTCGGGGCTCGGATCTGGGTTCGGCTCTGGACTCGGCTCGCCTCGGCTCTAGTCTGGGATTGGGGATTGTCTCGGGGCTCGTCTCGAGGCTCGGCTCTGGGCTCTGTGCTCGGCTGGGCTCGGGGCTCGGCTCGAGGCTCGGCTCGATACTCGACTCTGGGCTCGCCTCTAGGCTGTGCTCTGGGCTCGGCTCTGCTCTAGGCTGGGCTCGGGGCTCGGATCTGGGTTCGGCTCTGGACTCGGCTCGCCTCGGCTCTAGGCTGGGCTTGGGGATTGTCTCGGGGCTCGTCTCGAGGCTCGGATCTGGGCTCTGTGCTCGGCTGTGCTCGGGGCTCGGCTCGAGGCTCGGCTCTGGGCTCGGCTATCTACTCGGCTCTAGGCTGCACTTGTACCTCGGCTCTGGACTCGGCTCGGCTCTAGGCTGGGCTCGGGGCTCGGATCTGGGTTCGGCTCTGGACTCGGCTCGCCTCGGCTCTAGGCTGGGCTTGGGGATTGTCTCGGGGCTCGTCTCGAGGCTCGGATCTGGGCTCGGGGCTCGACTCGATTCTCGGCTCGATACTCGGCTCTGGGCTCGCCTCTAGGCTGGGCTCTGGGCTCGGCTCGGCTCTAGGCTGGGCTTGGGGCTTGTCTCGGGGCTCATCTCGAGGCTCGGCTCTGGGCTCGGGGCTCGGCTGGGCTCGGGGCTCGGGTCGAGGCTCGGCTCTGGGCTCGGCTCTAGGCTGGGCTCTGGCCTCGCCTCGGCTCTAGGCTGGGCTCGGGCCTCGGGTCTGGGTTCGGCTCTGGACTCGGCTCGCCTCGGCTCTAGGATGGGCTCGGGGCTCGGATCTGGGTTCGGCTCTGGACTCGGCTCGCCTCGGCTCTAGTCTGGGCTTGGGGATTGTCTCGGGGCTCGTCTCGAGGCTCGGCTCTGGGGTCTGTGCTCGGCTGTGCTCGGGGCTCGGCTCGAGGCTCGGCTCTGGGCTCGGCTCGCCTCGGCTCTAGGCTGGGCTTGAGGATTGTCTCGGGGCTCGTCTCGAGGCTCGGCTCTGGGCTCTGTGCTCGGCTGGGCTCGGGGCTCGGCTCGAGGCTAAGCTCTGGGCTCGGCTAGGCTCTAGGCTGCGCTCGGTGCTCGGATCTGGGTTCAACTCTAGACTCGGCTCGCCTCGGCTCTAGGCTGGGCTTGGGGATTTTCTCGGGGCTCGTCTCGAGGCTCGACACTGGGATATGTGCTCGGCTGGGCTCGGGTCTCGGCTCGAGGCTCGGCTCAGGGCTCGGCTCTACGCTGGGCTCCGGGCTCGGCTCGGCTCTAGGCTGGGGTCGGGGCTCGGTTCTGGGCTCGGATCTGGACTCGGCTCAGCTCTAGGCTGGGCTCGAGGCTCGGCTCTGGAATTGTCTGCTCTCGGCTTTGGGCTGGCCCAAATGATCGGCTCTGCTCTTGGCTAGGCTCGAGGCTCAGCTCGCGCCCGACTCTGGGCTCAGCTCTGGACTCGGCTCGGCTCTAGGCTAAGCTCGGGGCTCGGATCTGGGTTCGGCTCAGGGCTCGGATCTAGGCTGGACTCGGGGCTCGGCTCGGGGCTCGGCTCAGGGCTCGGATCTAGGCTGGGCTCCGGGCTCGGCTCGGCTCTAGGCTGGGCTCCCGGCTCGGATCTGGGTTCGGCTCCGGACTCGGCTCGCCTCGGCTCTAAGCTAGGCTTGGAGATTGTCTCGGGTCTCGTCTCGAGGCTCGGCTCTGGGCTCGGCTCTCTACTCGGCTCTAGGCTGCGCTCGTACCTCGGCTCTGGACTCGGCTCGGCTCTAGGCTGGGCTCGGGGCTCGGATCTGGGTTCGGCTCTGGACTCGGCTCGCCTCGGCTCTAGGCTGGGCTTGGGGATTGTCTCGGGGCTCATCTCGAGGCTCGGCTCTGGGCTCTGTGCTCGGCTGGGCTCGGGGCTCGGCTCGATGCTTGGCGCTGGGCTCGGCTCTAGGCTATGGTCTGGGCTCGGCTCGGCTCTAGGCTGCGCTCGGGGCTCGGATCTGGGTTCGGCTCTGGACTCGGCTCGCCTCGGCTCTAGTCTGGGCTTGGGGATTGTCTCGGGGCTCGTCTCGAGGCTCGGATCTGGGCTCTGTGTTCGGCTGTGCTCTGGGCTCCTCTCGAGGCTCGGCTCTGGGCTCGGCTCTCTACTCGGCTCTAGACTGCGCTCGTACCTCGGCTCTGGACTCGGCTCGGCTCTAGGCTGGGCTCGGGGCTCTGATCTCGCTTCGGCTCTGGACTCGGCTCGCCTCGGCTCTAGGTTGGGCTTCGGGATTGTCTCGGGGTTCGTCTCGAGGCTCGGCTCTGGGCTCTGTGCTCGGCTGGGCTCGGGGCTCGGCTCGGGGCTCGGCTCAGGGCTCGGCTCTAGGCTGGGCTCCGGGCTCGGCTCGGCTCTAGGCTGGGCTCGGGGCTCGGATCTGGGTTCGGCTCTGGACTCGGCTCGCCTCGGCTCTAAGCTGGGCTTGGGGATTGTCTCGGGGCTCGTCTCGAGGATCGGCTCTGGGCTCGGTGCTCGGCTGGGCTCGGGGCTCGGCTCGAGGCTCGACTCGATACTCGGCTCTAGGCTGGGCTCCGGGCTCGGCTCGGCTCTAGGATGGGCTCGGGGCTCGGATCTGGTTTCGACTCTGGACTCGGCTCGCCTCGGCTCTAGGCTGGGCTTGGGGATTGTCTCGGGGCTCGTCTCGAGGCTCGGCTCTGGGCTCTGTGCTCGGCTGGGCTCGGGGCTCGGCTCGAGGCTCGGCTCAGGGCTCGGCTCTAGGCTGAGCTCCGGGCTCGGCTCGGCTCTAGGCTGGGCTCGAGGCTCGGTTCTGTGTTCGGCTCTGGACTCGGCTCGCCTCGGCTCTAGGCTGGGCTTGGGGATTGTCTCGGGGCTCGTCTTGAGACTCGGCTCTGAGCTCTGTGCTCGGCTGGGCTCGGGGCTCGGCTCGAGGCTCGGCTCTGGGCTCGGCTCTGGACTCGGCTCTAGGCTGGGCTCGAGGCTCGGCTCTGGGCTTGTCTGCTCTCGGGTTTGGGCTGGGCTCAGGGATCGGCTCTGCTCTTGGCTCGGCTCGAGGCTCAGATCGCGCCCGACTCTGGGCTCGGCTCTGGACTCGTCTCGGCTCTAGGCTGGGCTCGGGGCTCGGATCTCGCTTCGGCTCGATACTCGACTCTGGGCTCGCCTCTAGGCTGGGCTCTGGGCTCGGCTCGGCTCTAGGCTGGGTTTGGGGATTGTCTCGGGGCTCGTCTCGAGGCTCGGATCTGGGCTCTGTGCTCGGCTGTGCTCGGGGCTCGGGTCGAGGCTCGGCTCTGGGCTCTGGCTCTAGGCTGGGCTCGGCTCTCTACTCGGCTCTAAGTTGCGCTCGTACCTCGGCTCTGGACTCGGCTCGGCTCTAGGCTGGGCTCGGGGCTCGGATCTGGGTTCGGCTCTGGACTCGGCTCGCCTCGGCTCTAGGCTGGGCTTGGGGATTGTCTCGGGGCTCGTCTCGAGGCTCGGCTCTGGGCTCGGGGCTCTGCTCGAGGCTCGGCTCTGGGCTCCGCTCTGGACTAGGTTCTAGGCTGGGCTCGAGTCTCGGCTCTCGGCTTGTCTCCTCTCGGCTTTGGTCTGAGCTCAGGGATCGGCTCTGCTCTTGGCTCGGCTCGAGGCTCAGATCGCGCCCGACTCTCGTCTCGGCTCTGGACTCGGCTCGGCTCTAGGCTGGGCTCGGGGCTCGGATCTGGGTTCGGCTCTGGACTCGGCTCGCCTCGGCTCTAGTCTGGGTTTGGGGATTGTCTCGGGGCTCGTCTCGAGGCTCGGCTCTGGGCTCTGTGCTCGGCTGGGCTCGGGGCTCGGCTCGAGGCTCGGCTCGATACTCGACTCTGGGCTCGCCTCTAGGCTGTGCTCTGGGCTCGGCTCTGCTCTAGGCTGGGCTCGGGGCTCGGATCTGGGTTCGGCTCTGGACTCGGCTCGCCTCGGCTCTAGGCTGGGCTTGGGGATTGTCTCGGGGCTCGTCTCGAGGCTCGGATCTGGGCTCTGTGCTCGGCTGTGCTCGGGGCTCGGCTCGAGGCTCGGCTCTGGGCTCGGCTATCTACTCGGCTCTAGGCTGCACTTGTACCTCGGCTCTGGACTCGGCTCGGCTCTAGGCTGGGCTCGGGGCTCGGATCTGGGTTCGGCTCTGGACTCGGCTCGCCTCGGCTCTAGGCTGGGCTTGGGGATTGTCTCGGGGCTCGTCTCGAGGCTCGGATCTGGGCTCGGGGCTCGACTCGATTCTCGGCTCGATACTCGGCTCTGGGCTCGCCTCTAGGCTGGGCTCTGGGCTCGGCTCGGCTCTAGGCTGGGCTTGGGGCTTGTCTCGGGGCTCATCTCGAGGCTCGGCTCTGGGCTCGGGGCTCGGCTGGGCTCGGGGCTCGGGTCGAGGCTCGGCTCTGGGCTCGGCTCTAGGCTGGGCTCTGGCCTCGCCTCGGCTCTAGGCTGGGCTCGGGCCTCGGGTCTGGGTTCGGCTCTGGACTCGGCTCGCCTCGGCTCTAGGATGGGCTTGGGGATTGTCTCGGGGCTCGTCTCGAGGCTCGGCTCTGGGGTCTGTGCTCGGCTGTGCTCGGGGCTCGGCTCGAGGCTCGGCTCTGGGCTCGGCTCGCCTCGGCTCTAGGCTGGGCTTGAGGATTGTCTCGGGGCTCGTCTCGAGGCTCGGCTCTGGGCTCTGTGCTCGGCTGGGCTCGGGGCTCGGCTCGAGGCTAAGCTCTGGGCTCGGCTAGGCTCTAGGCTGCGCTCGGTGCTCGGATCTGGGTTCAACTCTAGACTCGGCTCGCCTCGGCTCTAGGCTGGGCTTGGGGATTGTCTCGGGGCTCGTCTCGAGGCTCGACACTGGGATATGTGCTCGGCTGGGCTCGGGTCTCGGCTCGAGGCTCGGCTCAGGGCTCGGCTCTACGCTGGGCTCCGGGCTCGGCTCGGCTCTAGGCTGGGGTCGGGGCTCGGTTCTGGGCTCGGATCTGGACTCGGCTCAGCTCTAGGCTGGGCTCGAGGCTCGGCTCTGGAATTGTCTGCTCTCGGCTTTGGGCTGGCCCAAATGATCGGCTCTGCTCTTGGCTAGGCTCGAGGCTCAGCTCGCGCCCGACTCTGGGCTCAGCTCTGGACTCGGCTCGGCTCTAGGCTCTGCTCGGGGCTCGGATCTGGGTTCGGCTCAGGGCTCGGATCTAGGCTGGACTCGGGGCTCGGCTCGGGGCTCGGCTCAGGGCTCGGATCTAGGCTGGGCTCCGGGCTCGGCTCGGCTCTAGGCTGGGCTCCCGGCTCGCATCTGGGTTCGGCTCCGGACTCGGCTCGCCTCGGCTCTAAGCTAGGCTTGGAGATTGTCTCGGGTCTCGTCTCGAGGCTCGGCTCTGGGCTCGGCTCTCTACTCGGCTCTAGGCTGCGCTCGTACCTCGGCTCTGGACTCGGCTCGGCTCTAGGCTGGGCTCGGGGCTCGGATCTGGGTTCGGCTCTGGACTCGGCTCGCCTCGGCTCTAGGCTGGGCTTGGGGATTGTCTCGGGGCTCATCTCGAGGCTCGGCTCTGGGCTCTGTGCTCGGCTGGGCTCGGGGCTCGGCTCGATGCTTGGCGCTGGGCTCGGCTCTAGGCTATGGTCTGGGCTCGGCTCGGCTCTAGGCTGCGCTCGGGGCTCGGATCTGGGTTCGGCTCTGGACTCGGCTCGCCTCGGCTCTAGGCTGGGCTTGGGGATTGTCTCGGGGCTCGTCTCGAGGCTCGGATCTGGGCTCTGTGTTCGGCTGTGCTCTGGGCTCCTCTCGAGGCTCGGCTCTGGGCTCGGCTCTCTACTCGGCTCTAGACTGCGCTCGTACCTCGGCTCTGGACTCGGCTCGGATCTAGGCTGGGCTCGGGGCTCTGATCTCGCTTCGGCTCTGGACTCGGCTCGCCTCGGCTCTAGGTTGGGCTTCGGGATTGTCTCGGGGTTCGTCTCGAGGCTCGGCTCTGGGCTCTGTGCTCGGCTGGGCTCGGCGCTCGGCTCGGGGCTCGGCTCAGGGCTCGGCTCTAGGCTGGGCTCCGGGCTCGGCTCGGCTCTAGGCTGGGCTCGGGGCTCGGATCTGGGTTCGGCTCTGGACTCGGCTCGCCTCGGCTCTAAGCTGGGCTTGGGGATTGTCTCGGGGCTCGTCTCGAGGATCGGCTCTGGGCTCGGGGCTCGGCTGGGCTCGGGGCTCGGCTCGAGGCTCGACTCGATACTCGGCTCTAGGCTGGGCTCCGGGCTCGGCTCGGCTCTAGGATGGGCTCGGGGCTCGGATCTGGTTTCGAGTCTGGACTCGGCTCGCCTCGGCTCTAGGCTGGGCTTGGGGATTGTCTCGGGGCTCGTCTCGAGGCTCGGCTCTGGGCTCTGTGCTCGGCTGGGCTCGGGGCTCGGCTCGAGGCTCGGCTCAGGGCTCGGCTCTAGGCTGAGCTCCGGGCTCGGCTCGGCTCTAGGCTGGGCTCGAGGCTCGGTTCTGTGTTCGGCTCTGGACTCGGCTCGCCTCGGCTCTAGGCTGGGCTTGGGGATTGTCTCGGGGCTCGTCTTGAGACTCGGCTCTGAGCTCTGTGCTCGGCTGGGCTCGGGGCTCGGCTCGAGGCTCGGCTCTGGGCTCGGCTCTGGACTCGGCTCTAGGCTGGGCTCGAGGCTCGGCTCTGGGCTTGTCTGCTCTCGGGTTTGGGCTGGGCTCAGGGATCGGCTCTGCTCTTGGCTCGGCTCGAGGCTCAGATCGCGCCCGACTCTGGGCTCGGCTCTGGACTCGTCTCGGCTCTAGGCTGGGCTCGGGGCTCGGATCTCGCTTCGGCTCTGGACTCGGCTCGCCTCGGCTCTAGGCTGGGCTTGGGGATTGTCTCGGGGCTCGTCTCGAGGCTCGGATCTGGGCTCGGGGCTCGGCTGGGCTCGGGGCTCGGCTCGAGGCTCGGCTCGATACTCGACTCTGGGCTCGCCTCTAGGCTGGGCTCTGGGCTCGGCTCGGCTCTAGGCTGGGTTTGGGGATTGTCTCGGGGCTCGTCTCGAGGCTCGGATCTGGGCTCTGTGCTCGGCTGTGCTCGGGGCTCGGGTCGAGGCTCGGCTCTGGGCTCTGGCTCTAGGCTGGGCTCGGCTCTCTACTCGGCTCTAGGTTGCGCTCGTACCTCGGCTCTGGACTCGGCTCGGCTCTAGGCTGGGCTCGGGGCTCGGATCTGGGTTCGGCTCTGGACTCGGCTCGCCTCGGCTCTAGGCTGGGCTTGGGGATTGTCTCGGGGCTCGTCTCGAGGCTCGGCTCTGGGCTCGGGGCTCTGCTCGAGGCTCGGCTCTGGGCTCCGCTCTGGACTAGGTTCTAGGCTGGGCTCGAGTCTCGGCTCTCGGCTTGTCTCCTCTCGGCTTTGGTCTGAGCTCAGGGATCGGCTCTGCTCTTGGCTCGGCTCGAGGCTCAGATCGCGCCCGACTCTCGTCTCGGCTCTGGACTCGGCTCGGCTCTAGGCTGGGCTCGGGGCTCGGATCTGGGTTCGGCTCTGGACTCGGCTCGCCTCGGCTCTAGTCTGGGTTTGGGGATTGTCTCGGGGCTCGTCTCGAGGCTCGGCTCTGGGCTCTGTGCTCGGCTGGGCTCGGGGCTCGGCTCGAGGCTCGGCTCGATACTCGACTCTGGGCTCGACTCTAGGCTGGGCTCTGGGCTCGGCTCGGCTCTAGGCTGGATTTGGGGATTGTCTCGGGGCTCGTCTCGAGGCTCGGATCTGGGCTCGGCTCTCTACTCGGCTCTAGGCTGCGCTCGTACCTCGGCTCTGGACTCGGCTCGGCTCTAGGCTGGGCTCGGGGCTCTGATCTCGCTTCGGCTCTGGACTCGGCTCGCCTCGGCTCTAGGCTGGGCTTGGGGATTGTCTCGGGGCTCGTCTCGAGGCTCGGCTCTGGGCTCCGCTCTGGACTCTGCTCTAGGCTGGGATCGAGGCTCGGCTCTGGACTTGTCTTCTCTCGGCTTTGGGCTGAGCTCAGGGATCGGCTCTGCTCTTGGCTCGGCTCGAGGCTCAGATCTCGCCCGACTCTGGGCTCGGCTCTGGACTCGGCTCGGCTCTAGACTGGGCTCGGGGCTCGGATCTGGGTTCGGCTCTGGACTCGGCTCGCCTCGGCTCTAGGCTGGGCTTGGGGATTGTCTCGGGGCTCGTCTCGAGGCTCGGCTCTGGGCTCTGTGCTCGGCTGGGCTCGGGGCTCGGCTCGGGGCTCGGCTCAGGGTCGGCTCTAGGCTGGGCTCCGGGCTCGGCTCGGCTCTAGGCTGGGCTCGGGGCTCGGATCTCGCTTCGGCTCTGGACTCGGCTCGCCTCGGCTCTAAGCTGGGCTTGGGGATTGTCTCGGGGCTCGTCTCGGGGCTCGGTTCTGGGCTCGGGGCTCGGCTGGGCTCGGGGCTCGTCTCGAGGCTCGGATCTGGGCTCGGGGCTCGACTCTATTCTCAGCTCGATACTCGGCTCTGGGTTCGCCTCTAGGCTGGGCTCTGGGCTCGGCTCGGCTCTAGGCTGGGCTCGGGGCTCGGAACTGGGTTCGGCTCTGGACTCGGCTCGCCTCGTCTCTAGGCTGGGCTTGGGGATTGTCTCGGGGCTCGTCTCGAGGCTCGGCTCTGGTCTCGGGGCTCTGCTCGAGGCTCGGCTCTGGGCTCCGCTCTGGACTAGGTTCTAGGCTGGGCTCGAGTCTCGGCTCTCGGCTTGTCTCCTCTCGGCTTTGGTCTGAGCTCAGGGATCGGCTCTGCTCTTGGCTCGGCTCGAGGCTCAGATCGCGCCCGACTCTCGTCTCGGCTCTGGACTCGGCTCGGCTCTAGGCTAGGCTCGGGGCTCGGATCTGGGTTCGGCTCTGGAACGGCTCGCCTCGGCTCTAGGATGGGCTCGGGGCTCGGATCTGGGTTCGGCTCTGGACTCGGCTCGCCTCGGCTCTAGTCTGGGCTTGGGGATTGTCTCGGGGCTCGTCTCGTGGCTCGGCTCTGGGGTCTGTGCTCGGCTGTGCTCGGGGCTCGGCTCGAGGCTCGGCTCTGTGCTCGGCTCGCCTCGGCTCTAGGCTGGGCTTGAGGATTGTCTCGGGGCTCGTCTCGAGGCTCGGCTCTGGGCTCTGTGCTCGGCTGGGCTCGGGGCTCGGGTCGAGGCTCGGCTCTGGGCTCGGCTCTAGGCTGGGCTCTGGCCTCGGCTCGGCTCTAGGCTGGGCTCGGGGCTCGGATCTGGGTTCGGCTCTGGACTCGGCTCGCCTCGGCTCTAGGCTGGGCTTGGGGATTGTCTCGGGGCTCGTCTCGAGGCTCGGCTCTGGGCTCGGGGCTCTGCTCGAGTCTCGGCTCTGGGCTCCGCTCTGGACTAGGTTCTAGGCTGGGCTCGAGTCTCGGCTCTCGGCTTGTCTCCTCTCGGCTTTGGTCTGAGCTCAGGGATCGGCTCTGCTCTTGGCTCGGCTCGAGGCTCAGATCGCGCCCGACTCTCGTCTCGGCTCTGGACTCGGCTCGGCTCTAGGCTGGGCTCGGGGCTCGGATCTGGGTTCGGCTCTGGACTCGGCTCGCCTCGGCTCTAGTCTGGGCTTGGGGATTGTCTCGGGGCTCGTCTCGAGGCTCGGCTCTGGGCTATGTGCTCGGCTGGGCTCGGGGCTCGGCTCGAGGCTCGGCTCGATACTCGACTCTTAGCTCGCCTCTAGGCTGTTCTCTGGGCTCGGCTCGGCTCTAGGCTGGGTTTGGGGATTGTCTCGGGGCTCGTCTCGGGGCTCGGCTCTGGGCTCGGGGCTCGGCTGGGCTCGGGGCTCGGCTCGAGGCTCGGCTATGGGCTCGGCTCTCTACTCGGCTCTAGGCTGCGCTCGTACCTCGGCTCTGGAATCGGCTCGGGTCTAGGTTGGGCTCGGGGCTCTGATCTCGCTTCGGCTCTGGACTCGGCTCGCCTCGGCTCTAGGCTGGGCTTGGGGATTGTCTCGGGGCTCGTCTCGAGGCTCGGCTCTGGGCTCTGTGCTCGGCTGGGCTCGGGGCTCGGCTAGATGCTTTGCGCTGGGCTCGGCTCTAGGCTATGGTCTGGGCTCGGCTCGGCTCTAGGCTAAGCTCGGGGCTCGGCTCTGGATTCGGCTCTGGACTCGGCTCGCCTCGGCTCTAGGCTGGGCTTGGGGATTGTCTCAGGGCTCGTCTCGAGGCTCGGCTCTGGGCTCTGTGCTCGGATGTGCTCAGGGCTCGGCTCGAGGCTCGGCTCAGGGCTCGGCTCTAGGCTGGGCTCGGGGCTCGGATCTTGGTTCGGCTCTGGACTCGGCTCGCCTCGGCTCTAGGCTGGGCTTGGGGATTGTCTCGGGGCTCGTCGTCGAGGCTCGGCTCTGGGCTCTGTGCTCGGCTGGGCTCGGGGCTCGGCTCGAGGCTCGGCTCTGGGCTCGGCTCTGGACTCGGCTCTAGGCTGGGCTCGAGGATCGTCTCTGGGCTTGTCTGTTCTCGGCTTTTGGCTGGGCTCAGGGATCGGCTCTGCTCTTGGCTCGGCTCGAGGCTCAGATCGCGCCCGACTCTGGGCTCGGCTCTGGACTCGTCTCGGCTCTAGGCTGGGCTTGGGGATTGTCTCGGGGCTCGTCTCGAGGCTCGGATCTGGGCTCGGGGCTCGACTCGATTCTCGGCTCGATACTCGGCTCTGGGCTCGCCTCTAGGCTGGGCTCTGGGCTCGGCTCGGCTCTAGGCTGGGCTTGGGGCTTGTCTCGGGGCTCATCTCGAGGCTCGGCTCTGGGCTCGGGGCTCGGCTGGGCTCGGGGCTCGGGTCGAGGCTCGGCTCTGGGCTCGGCTCTAGGCTGGGCTCTGGCCTCGGCTCGGCTCTAGGCTGGGCTCGGGGCTCGGATCTGGGTTCGGCTCTGGACTCGGCTCGCCTCGGCTCTAGTCTGGGCTTGGGGATTGTCTCGGGGCTCGTCTCGAGGCTTGTCTCTGGGCTCTGTGCTCGGCTGGGCTCGGGGCTCGGCTCGAGGCTCGGCTCGATACTCGACTCTGGGCTCGCTTCTAGGCTGGGCTCTAAGCTCAGCTCGGCTCTAGGCTGGGCTCGGGGCTCGGATCTGGGTTCGGCTCTGGACTCGGCTCGCCTCGGCTCTAGTCTGGGCTTGGGGATTGTCTCGGGGCTCGTCTCGAGGCTCGGCTCTGGGCTCTGTGCTCGGCTGGGCTCGGGGCTCGGCTCGAGGCTCGGCTCGATACTCGACACTGGGCTCGCTTCTAGGCTGGGCTCTGGGCTCGGCTCGGCTCTAGGCTGGGCTCGGGGCTCGGATCTGGGTTCGGCTCTGGACTCGGCTCGCCTCGGCTCTAGGCTGGGCTTGGGGATTGTCTCGGGGCTCGTCTCGAGGCTCGGCTCTGGGCTATGTGCTCGGCTGGGCTCGGGGCTCGGCTCGAGGCTCGGCTCGATACTCGACTCTGGGCTCGCTTCTAGGCTGGGCTCTGGGCTCGGCTCGGCTCTAGGCTGGGCTCGGGGCTCGGATCTGTGTTCAGCTCTGGACTCGGCTCGCCTCGGCTCTAGGCTGGGCTTGGGGATTGTCTCGGGGCTCGTCTCGAGGCTCGGATCTGGGCTCTGTGTTCGGCTGTGCTCTGGGCTCGGCTCGAGGCTCGGATCTGGGCTCGGCTCTCTACTCGGGCCTAGGTTGCGCTCGTACCTCGGCTCTGGACACGGCTCGGCTCTAGGCTGGGCTCGAGGCTCGGCTCTGGGCTTGTCTGCTCTCGGCTTTGGGCTGGGCTCAGGGATCGGCTCTGCTCTTGGCTCGGCTCGAGGCTCAGATCGCGCCCGACTCTGGGCTCGGCTCTGGACTCGTCTCGGCTCTAGGCTGGGCTCGGGGCTCGGATCTGGGTTCGGCTCTGGACTCGGCTCGCCTCGGCTCTAGGCTGGGCTTGGGGATTGTCTCGGGGCTCGTCTCGAGGCTCGGATCTGGCCTCGGGGTTCGACTCGACTCTCGGCTCGATACTCGGCTCTGGGCTCGCCTCTAGGCTGGGCTCTGGGCTCGGCTCGGCTCTAGGCTGGGCTTGGGGCTTGTCTCGGGGCTCATCTCGAGGCTCGGCTCTGGGCTCGGGGCTCGGCTGGGCTCGGGGCTCGGGTCGAGGCTCGGCTCTGGGCTCGGCTCTAGGCTGGGCTCTGGCCTCGCCTCGGATCTAGGCTGGGCTAGGGGCTCGGGTCTGGGTTCGGCTCTGGACTCGGCTCGCCTCAGCTCTAGGATGGGCTCGGGGCTCGGATCTGGGTTCGGCTCTGGACTCGGCTCGCCTCGGCTCTAGTCTGGGCTTGGGGATTGTCTCGGGGCTCGTCTCGAGGCTCGGCTCTGGGCTCGGGGCTCGGCTGTGCTCGGGGCTCGGCTCGAGGCTCGGCTCTGGGCTCGGCTCGCCTCGGCTCTAGGCTGGGCTTGAGGATTGTCTCGGGGCTCGTCTCGAGGCTCGGCTCTGGGCTCTGTGCTCGGCTGGGCTCGGGGCTCGGCTCGAGGCTAAGTTCTGGGCTCGGCTAGGCTCTAGGCTGCGCTCGGTGCTCGGATCTGGGTTCGGCTCTGGACTCGGCTCGCCTCGGCTCTAGGCTGGGCTTGGGGATTGTCTCGGGGCTCGTCTCGAGGCTCGGATCTGGGCTCTGTGTTCGGCTGTGCTCTGGGCTCGGCTCGTGGCTCGGATCTGGGCTCGGCTCTCTACTCGGGCCTAGGTTGCGCTCGTACCTCGGCTCTGGACACGGCTCGGCTCTAGGCTGGGCTCGAGGCTCGGCTCTGGGCTTGTCTGCTCTCGGCTTTGGGCTGGGCTCAGGGATCGGCTCTGCTCTTGGCTCGGCTCGATGCTCAGATCGCGCCCGACTCTGGGCTCGGCTCTGGACTCGTCTCGGCTCTAGGCTGGGCTCGGGGCTCGGATCTCGGTTCGGCTCTGGACTCGGCTCGCCTCGGCTCTAGGCTGGGCTTGGGGATTGTCTCGGGGCTCGTCTCGAGGCTCGGATCTGGCCTCGGGGTTCGACTCGACTCTCGGCTCGATACTCGGCTATGGGCTCGCCTCTAGGCTGGGCTCTGGGCTCGGCTCGGCTCTAGGCTGGGCTTGGGGCTTGTCTCGGGGCTCATCTCGAGGCTCGGCTCTGGGCTCGGGGCTCGGCTGGGCTCGGGGCTCGGGTCGAGGCTCGGCTCTGGGCTCGGCTCTAGGCTGGGCTCTGGCCTCGCCTCGAATCTAGGCTGGGCTAGGGGCTCGGGTCTGGGTTCGGCTCTGGACTCGGCTCGCCTCAGCTCTAGGATGGGCTCGGGGCTCGGATCTGGGTTCGGCTCTGGACTCGGCTCGCCTCGGCTCTAGTCTGGGCTTGGGGATTGTCTCGGGGCTCGTCTCGAGGCTCGGCTCTGGGCTCGGGGCTCGGCTGTGCTCGGGGCTCGGCTCGAGGCTCGGCTCTGGGCTCGGCTCGCCTCGGTTCTAGTCTGGGCTTGGGGATTGTCTCGGGGCTCGTCTCGAGGCTCGGCTCTGGGGTCTGTGCTCGGCTGTGCTCGGGGCTCGGCTCGAGGCTCGGCTCTGTGCTCGGCTCGCCTCGGCTCTAGGCTGGGCTTGAGGATTGTCTCGGGGCTCGTCTCGAGGCTCGGCTCTGGGCTCTGTGCTCGGCTGGGCTCGGGGCTCGGGTCGAGGCTCGGCTCTGGGCTCGGCTCTAGGCTGGGCTCTGGTCTCGGCTCGGCTCTAGGCTGGGCTCGGGGCTCGGATCTGGGTTCGGCTCTGGACTCGGCTCGCCTCGGCTCTAGGCTGGGCTTGGGGATTGTCTCGGGGCTCGTCTCGAGGCTCGGCTCTGGGCTCGGGGCTCTGCTCGAGTCTCGGCTCTGGGCTCAGCTCTGGACTAGGTTCTAGGCTGGGCTCGAGTCTCGGCTCTCGGCTTGTCTCCTCTCGGCTTTGGTCTGAGCTCAGGGATCGGCTCTGCTCTTGGCTCGGCTCGAGGCTCAGATCGCGCCCGACTCTCGTCTCGGCTCTGGACTCGGCTCGGCTCTAGGCTGGGCTCGGGGCTCGGATCTGGGTTCGGCTCTGGACTCGGCTCGCCTCGGCTCTAGTCTGGGCTTGGGGATTGTCTCGGGGCTCGTCTCGAGGCTCGGCTCTGGGCTATGTGCTCGGCTGGGCTCGGGGCTCGGCTCGAGGCTCGGCTCGATACTCGACTCTTAGCTCGCCTCTAGGCTGTTCTCTGGGCTCGGCTCGGCTCTAGGCTGGGTTTGGGGATTGTTTCGGGGCTCGTCTCGGGGCTCGGCTCTGGGCTCGGGGCTCGGCTGGGCTCGGGGCTCGGCTCGAGGCTCGGCTATGGGCTCGGCTCTCTACTCGGCTCTAGGCTGCGCTCGTACCTCGGCTCTGGAATCGGCTCGGGTCTAGGTTGGGCTCGGGGCTCTGATCTCGCTTCGGCTCTGGACTCGGCTCGCCTCGGCTCTAGGCTGGGCTTGGGGATTGTCTCGGGGCTCGTCTCGAGGCTCGGCTCTGGGCTCTGTGCTCGGCTGGGCTCGGGGCTCGGCTAGATGCTTTGCGCTGGGCTCGGCTCTAGGCTATGGTCTGGGCTCGGCTCGGCTCTAGGCTAAGCTCGGGGCTCGGCTCTGGATTCGGCTCTGGACTCGGCTCGCCTCGGCTCTAGGCTGGGCTTGGGGATTGTCTCAGGGCTCGTCTCGAGGCTCGGCTCTGGGCTCTGTGCTCGGATGTGCTCAGGGCTCGGCTCGAGGCTCGGCTCAGGGCTCGGCTCTAGGCTGGGCTCGGGGCTCGGATCTTGGTTCGGCTCTGGACTCGGCTCGCCTCGGCTCTAGGCTGGGCTTGGGGATTGTCTCGGGGCTCGTCGTCGAGGCTCGGCTCTGGGCTCTGTGCTCGGCTGGGCTCGGGGCTCGGCTCGAGGCTCGGCTCTGGGCTCGGCTCTGGACTCGGCTCTAGGCTGGGCTCGAGGATCGTCTCTGGGCTTGTCTGTTCTCGGCTTTTGGCTGGGCTCAGGGATCGGCTCTGCTCTTGGCTCGGCTCGAGGCTCAGATCGCGCCCGACTCTGGGCTCGGCTCTGGACTCGTCTCGGCTCTAGGCTGGGCTTGGGGATTGTCTCGGGGCTCGTCTCGAGGCTCGGATCTGGGCTCGGGGCTCGACTCGATTCTCGGCTCGTTACTCGGCTCTGGGCTCGCCTCTAGGCTGGGCTCTGGGCTCGGCTCGGCTCTAGGCTGGGCTTGGGGCTTGTCTCGGGGCTCATCTCGAGGCTCGGCTCTGGGCTCGGGGCTCGGCTGGGCTCGGGGCTCGGGTCGAGGCTCGGCTCTGGGCTCGGCTCTAGGCTGGGCTCTGGCCTCGGCTCGGCTCTAGGCTGGGCTCGGGGCTCGGATCTGGGTTCGGCTCTGGACTCGGCTCGCCTCGGCTCTAGTCTGGGCTTGGGGATTGTCTCGGGGCTCGTCTCGAGGCTTGTCTCTGGGCTCTGTGCTCGGCTGGGCTCGGGGCTCGGCTCGAGGCTCGGCTCGATACTCGACTCTGGGCTCGCTTCTAGGCTGGGCTCTAAGCTCAGCTCGGCTCTAGGCTGGGCTCGGGGCTCGGATCTGGGTTCGGCTCTGGACTCGGCTCGCCTCGGCTCTAGTCTGGGCTTGGGGATTGTCTCGGGGCTCGTCTCGAGGCTCGGCTCTGGGCTCTGTGCTCGGCTGGGCTCGGGGCTCGGCTCGAGGCTCGGCTCGATACTCGACACTGGGCTCGCTTCTAGGCTGGGCTCTGGGCTCGGCTCGGCTCTAGGCTGGGCTCGGGGCTCGGATCTGGGTTCGGCTCTGGACTCGGCTCGCCTCGGCTCTAGGCTGGGCTTGGGGATTGTCTCGGGGCTCGTCTCGAGGCTCGGCTCTGGGCTCTGTGCTCGGCTGGGCTCGGGGCTCGGCTCGATGCTTGGCGCTGGGCTCGGCTCTAGGCTATGGTCTTGGCTCGGCTCGGCTCTAGGCTGCGCTCGGGGCTCGGATCTGAGTTAGGCTCTGGACTCGGCTCGCCTCGGCTCTAGTCTGGGCTTGGGATTGTCTCGGGGCTCGTCTCGAGGCTCGGATCTGGGCTCTGTGTTCGGCTGTGCTCTGGGCTCGGCTCGAGGCTCGGCTCTGGGCTCGGCTCTCTACTCGGCTCTAGGCTGCGCTCGTACCTCGGCTCTGGACTCGGCTCGGCTCTAGGCTGGGCTCGGGGCTCTGATCTCGCTTCGGCTCTGGACTCGGCTCGCCTCGGCTCTAGGCTGGGCTTGGGGATTGTCTCGGGGCTCGTCTCGAGGCTCGGATCTGGGCTCTGTGCTCGCCTGGGCTCGGGGCTCGGCTCGGGGCCCGGCTCAGGGCTCGGCTCTAGGCTGGGCTCCGGGCTCGGCTCGGCTCTAGGCTGGGCTCGGTGCTCGGATCTGGGTTCGGCTCTGGACTCGGCTCGCCTCGGCTCTAAGCTGGGCTTGGGGATTGTCTCGGGGCTCGTCTCGAGGCTCGGCTCTGGGCTCGGGGCTCGGCTGCGCTCGGGGCTCGGCTCGAGGCTCGGCTCTGGGCTCGGCTCTCTACTCGGCTCTAGCCTGCGCTCGTACCTCGGCTCTGGACTCGTCTCGGCTCTAGGCTGGGCTCGGGGCTCTGATCTCGCTTCGGCTCTGGACTCGGCTTGCCTCGGCTCTAGGCTGGGCTTGGGGATTGTCTCGGGGCTCGTCTTGAGACTCGGCTCTGGGCTCTGTGCTCGGCTGGGCTCGGGGCTCGGCTCGAGGCTCGGCTCCATACTCGGCTCTGGACTCGGCTCTAGGCTGGGCTAGAGGCTCGGCTCTGGGCTTGTCTGCTCTCGGCTTTGGGCTGGACTCAGGGATCGGCTCTGCTCATGGCTCGGCTCTAGGCTCAGATAACGCCCGACTCTGGGCTCGGCTCTGGACTCGTCTCGGCTCTAGGCTGGGCTCGGGGCTCGGATCTCGCTTCGGCTCTGCACTCGGCTCGCCTCGGCTCTAGGCTGGGCTTGGGGATTGTCTCGAGGCTCGTCTCGAGGCTCGGATCTGGGCTCTGTGCTCGGCTGGGCTCGGGGCTCGACTCGATTCTCGGCTCGATACTCGGCTCTGGGCTCGCCTCTAGGCTGGGCTCTGGGCTCGGCTCGGCTCTAGGCTGGGCTTGGGGATTGTCTCGGGGCTCATCTCGAGGCTCGGCTCTGGGCTCGGGGCTCGGCTGGGCTCGGGGCTCGGCTCTGGGTTCGGCTCTGGACTCGGCTCGCCTCGGCTCTAGTATGGGCTCGGGGCTCGGATCTGGGTTCGGCTCTGGACTCGGCTCGCCTCGGCTCTAGTCTGGGCTTGGGGATTGTCTCGGGGCTCGTCTCGAGGCTCGGCTCTGGGCTCTGTGCTCGGCTGGGCTCGGGGCTCGGCTCGAGGCTCGGCTCGATACTCGACTCTGGGCTCGCCTCTAGGCTGTGCTCTGGGCTCGGCTCTGCTCTAGGCTGGGCTCGGGGCTCGGATCTGGGTTCGGCTCTGGACTCGGTTCGCCTCGGCTCTAGGCTGGGCTTGGGGATTGTCTCGGGGCTCGTCTCGAGGCTCGGATCTGGGCTCTGTGCTCGGCTGTGCTCGGGGCTCGGCTCGAGGCTCGGCTCTGGGCTCGGCTATCTACTCGGCTCTAGGCTGCACTTGTACCTCGGCTCTGGACTCGGCTCGGCTCTAGGCTGGGCTCGGGGCTCGGATCTGGGTTCGGCTCTGGACTCGGCTCGCCTCGGCTCTAGGCTGGGCTTGGGGATTGTCTCGGGGCTCGTCTCGAGGCTCGGATCTGGGCTCGGGGCTCGACTCGATTCTCGGCTCGATACTCGGCTCTGGGCTCGCCTCTAGGCTGGGCTCTGGGCTCGGCTCGGCTCTAGGCTGGGCTTGGGGCTTGTCTCGGGGCTCATCTCGAGGCTCGGCTCTGGGCTCGGGGCTCGGCTGGGCTCGGGGCTCGGGTCGAGGCTCGGCTCTGGGCTCGGCTCTAGGCTGGGCTCTGGCCTCGCCTCGGCTCTAGGCTGGGCTCGGGCCTCGGGTCTGGGTTCGGCTCTGGACTCGGCTCGCCTCGGCTCTAGGATGGGCTCGGGGCTCGGATCTGGGTTCGGCTCTGGACTCGGCTCGCCTCGGCTCTAGTCTGGGCTTGGGGATTGTCTCGGGGCTCGTCTCGAGGCTCGGCTCTGGGGTCTGTGCTCGGCTGTGCTCGGGGCTCGGCTCGAGGCTCGGCTCTGGGCTCGGCTCGCCTCGGCTCTAGGCTGGGCTTGAGGATTGTCTCGGGGCTCGTCTCGAGGCTCGGCTCTGGGCTCTGTGCTCGGCTGGGCTCGGGGCTCGGCTCGAGGCTAAGCTCTGGGCTCGGCTAGGCTCTAGGCTGCGCTCGGTGCTCGGATCTGGGTTCGGCTCAGGGCTCGGATCTAGGCTGGACTCGGGGCTCGGCTCGGGGCTCGGCTCAGGGCTCGGATCTAGGCTGGGCTCCGGGCTCGGCTCGGCTCTAGGCTGGGCTCCCGGCTCGGATCTGGGTTCGGCTCCGGACTCGGCTCGCCTCGGCTCTAAGCTAGGCTTGGAGATTGTCTCGGGTCTCGTCTCGAGGCTCGGATCTGGGCTCGGCTCTCTGCTCGGCTCTAGGCTGCGCTCGTACCTCGGCTCTGGACTCGGCTCGGCTCTAGGCTGGGCTCGGGGCTCGGATCTGGGTTCGGCTCTGGACTCGGCTCGCCTCGGCTCTAGGCTGGGCTTGGGGATTGTCTCGGGGCTCATCTCGAGGCTCGGCTCTGGGCTCTGTGCTCGGCTGGGCTCGGGGCTCGGCTCGATGCTTGGCGCTGGGCTCGGCTCTAGGCTATGGTCTGGGCTCGGCTCGGCTCTAGGCTGCGCTCGGGGCTCGGATCTGGGTTCGGCTCTGGACTCGGCTCGCCTCGGCTCTAGTCTGGGCTTGGGGATTGTCTCGGGGCTCGTCTCGAGGCTCGGATCTGGGCTCTGTGTTCGGCTGTGCTCTGGGCTCCTCTCGAGGCTCGGCTCTGGGCTCGGCTCTCTACTCGGCTCTAGACTGCGCTCGTACCTCGGCTCTGGACTCGGCTCGGATCTAGGCTGGGCTCGGGGCTCTGATCTCGCTTCGGCTCTGGACTCGGCTCGCCTCGGCTCTAGTCTGGGCTTGGGGATTGTCTCGGGGCTCGTCTCGAGGCTCGGATCTGGGCTCTGTGTTCGGCTGTGCTCTGGGCTCCTCTCGAGGCTCGGCTCTGGGCTCGGCTCTCTACTCGGCTCTAGACTGCGCTCGTACCTCGGCTCTGGACTCGGCTCGGATCTAGGCTGGGCTCGGGGCTCGGATCTGGTTTCGACTCTGGACTCGGCTCGCCTCGGTTCTAGGCTGGGCTCGAGGCTCGGTTCTGTGTTCGGCTCTGGACTTGGCTCGCCTCGGCTCTAGGCTGGGCTTGGGGATTGTCTCGGGGCTCGTCTTGAGACTCGGCTCTGAGCTCTGTGCTCGGCTGGGCTCGGGGCTCGGCTCGAGGCTCGGCTCTGGGCTCGGCTCTGGACTCGGCTCTAGGCTGGGCTCGAGGCTCGGCTCTGGGCTTGTCTGCTCTCGGGTTTGGGCTGGCCTCAGGGATCGGCTCTGCTCTTGGCTCGGCTCGAGGCTCAGATCGCGCCCGACTCTGGGCTCGGCTCTGGACTCGTCTCGGCTCTAGGCTGGGCTCGGGGCTCGGATCTCGCTTCGGCTCTGGACTCGGCTCGCCTCGGCTCTAGGCTGGGCTTGGGGATTGTCTCGGGGCTCGTCTCGAGGCTCGGATCTGGGCTCGGGGCTCGGCTGGGCTCGGGGCTCGGCTCGAGGCTCGGCTCGATACTCGACTCTGGGCTCGCCTCTAGGCTGGGCTCTGGGCTCGGCTCGGCTCTAGGCTGGGTTTGGGGATTGTCTCGGGGCTCGTCTCGAGGCTCGGATCTGGGCTCTGTGCTCGGCTGTGCTCGGGGCTCGGGTCGAGGCTCGGCTCTGGGCTCTGGATCTAGGCTGGGCTCGGCTCTCTACTCGGCTCTAGGTTGCGCTCGTACCTCGGCTCTGGACTCGGCTCGGCTCTAGGCTGGGCTCGGGGCTCGGATCTGGGTTCGGCTCTGGACTCGGCTCGCCTCGGCTCTAGGCTGGGCTTGGGGATTGTCTCGGGGCTCGTCTCGAGGCTCGGCTCTGGGCTCGGGGCTCTGCTCGAGGCTCGGCTCTGGGCTCCGCTCTGGACTAGGTTCTAGGCTGGGCTCGAGTCTCGGCTCTCGGCTTGTCTCCTCTCGGCTTTGGTCTGAGCTCAGGGATCGGCTCTGCTCTTGGCTCGGCTCGAGGCTCAGATCGCGCCCGACTCTCGTCTCGGCTCTGGACTCGGCTCGGCTCTAGGCTGGGCTCGGGGCTCGGATCTGGGTTCGGCTCTGGACTCGGCTCGCCTCGGCTCTAGTCTGGGTTTGGGGATTGTCTCGGGGCTCGTCTCGAGGCTCGGCTCTGGGCTCTGTGCTCGGCTGGGCTCGGGGCTCGGCTCGAGGCTCGGCTCGATACTCGACTCTGGGCTCGACTCTAGGCTGGGCTCTGGGCTCGGCTCGGCTCTAGGCTGGATTTGGGGATTGTCTCGGGGCTCGTCTCGAGGCTCGGATCTGGGCTCGGCTCTCTACTCGGCTCTAGGCTGCGCTCGTACCTCGGCTCTGGACTCGGCTCGGCTCTAGGCTGGGCTCGGGGCTCTGATCTCGCTTCGGCTCTGGACTCGGCTCGCCTCGGCTCTAGGCTGGGCTTGGGGATTGTCTCGGGGCTCGTCTCGAGGCTCGGCTCTGGGCTCTGTGCTCGGCTGGGCTCGGGGCTCGGCTCGGGGCTCGGCTCAGGGTCGGCTCTAGGCTGGGCTCCGGGCTCGGCTCGGCTCTAGGCTGGGCTCGGGGCTCGGATCTGGGTTCGGCTCTTGACTCGGCTCGCCTCGGCTCTAAGCTGGGCTTGGGGATTGTCTCGGGGCTCGTCTCGGGGCTCGGCTCTGGGCTCGGGGCTCGGCTGGGCTCGGGGCTCGTCTCGAGGCTCGGATCTGGGCTCGGGGCTCGACTCTATTCTCAGCTCGATACTCGGCTCTGGGTTCGCCTCTAGGCTGGGCTCTGGGCTCGGCTCGGCTCTAGGCTGGGCTCGGGGCTCGGAACTGGGTTCGGCTCTGGACTCGGCTCGCCTCGTCTCTAGGCTGGGCTTGGGGATTGTCTCGGGGCTCGTCTCGAGGCTCGGCTCTGGTCTCGGGGCTCTGCTCGAGGCTCGGCTCTGGGCTCCGCTCTGGACTAGGTTCTAGGCTGGGCTCGAGTCTCGGCTCTCGGCTTGTCTCCTCTCGGCTTTGGTCTGAGCTCAGGGATCGGCTCTGCTCTTGGCTCGGCTCGAGGCTCAGATCGCGCCCGACTCTCGTCTCGGCTCTGGACTCGGCTCGGCTCTAGACTAGGCTCGGGGCTCGGATCTGGGTTCGGCTCTGGAACGGCTCGCCTCGGCTCTAGGATGGGCTCGGGGCTCGGATCTGGGTTCGGCTCTGGACTCGGCTCGCCTCGGCTCTAGTCTGGGCTTGGGGATTGTCTCGGGGCTCGTCTCGAGGCTCGGCTCTGGGGTCTGTGCTCGGCTGTGCTCGGGGCTCGGCTCGAGGCTCGGCTCTGTGCTCTGCTCGCCTCGGCTCTAGGCTGGGCTTGAGGATTGTCTCGGGGCTCGTCTCGAGGCTCGGCTCTGGGCTCTGTGCTCGGCTGGGCTCGGGGCTCGGGTCGAGGCTCGGCTCTGGGCTCGGCTCTAGGCTGGGCTCTGGCCTCGGCTCGGCTCTAGGCTGGGCTCGGGGCTCGGATCTGGGTTCGGCTCTGGACTCGGCTCGCCTCGGCTCTAGGCTGGGCTTGGGGATTGTCTCGGGGCTCGTCTCGAGGCTCGGCTCTGGGCTCGGGGCTCTGCTCGAGTCTCGGCTCTGGGCTCCGCTCTGGACTAGGTTCTAGGCTGGGCTCGAGTCTCGGCTCTCGGCTTGTCTCCTCTCGGCTTTGGTCTGAGCTCAGGGATCGGCTCTGCTCTTGGCTCGGCTCGAGGCTCAGATCACGCCCGACTCTCGTCTCGGCTCTGGACTCGGCTCGGCTCTAGGCTGGGCTCGGGGCTCGGATCTGGGTTCGGCTCTGGACTCGGCTCGCCTCGGCTCTAGTCTGGGCTTGGGGATTGTCTCGGGGCTCGTCTCGAGGCTCGGCTCTGGGCTATGTGCTCGGCTGGGCTCGGGGCTCGGCTCGAGGCTCGGCTCGATACTCGACTCTTAGCTCGCCTCTAGGCTGTTCTCTGGGCTCGGCTCGGCTCTAGGCTGGGTTTGGGGATTGTCTCGGGGCTCGTCTCGGGGCTCGGCTCTGGGCTCGGGGCTCGGCTGGGCTCGGGGCTCGGCTCGAGGCTCGGCTATGGGCTCGGCTCTCTACTCGGCTCTAGGCTGCGCTCGTACCTCGGCTCTGGAATCGGCTCGGGTCTAGGTTGGGCTCGGGGCTCTGATCTCGCTTCGGCTCTGGACTCGGCTCGCCTCGGCTCTAGGCTGGGCTTGGGGATTGTCTCGGGGCTCGTCTCGAGGCTCGGCTCTGGGCTCTGTGCTCGGCTGGGCTCGGGGCTCGGCTAGATGCTTTGCGCTGGGCTCGGCTCTAGGCTATGGTCTGGGCTCGGCTCGGCTCTAGGCTAAGCTCGGGGCTCGGCTCTGGATTCGGCTCTGGACTCGGCTCGCCTCGGCTCTAGGCTGGGCTTGGGGATTGTCTCAGGGCTCGTCTCGAGGCTCGGCTCTGGGCTCTGTGCTCGGATGTGCTCAGGGCTCGGCTCGAGGCTCGGCTCAGGGCTCGGCTCTAGGCTGGGCTCGGGGCTCGGATCTTGGTTCGGCTCTGGACTCGGCTCGCCTCGGCTCTAGGCTGGGCTTGGGGATTGTCTCGGGGCTCGTCGTCGAGGCTCGGCTCTGGGCTCTGTGCTCGGCTGGGCTCGGGGCTCGGCTCGAGGCTCGGCTCTGGGCTCGGCTCTGGACTCGGCTCTAGGCTGGGCTCGAGGATCGTCTCTGGGCTTGTCTGTTCTCGGCTTTTGGCTGGGCTCAGGGATCGGCTCTGCTCTTGGCTCGGCTCGAGGCTCAGATCGCGCCCGACTCTGGGCTCGGCTCTGGACTCGTCTCGGCTCTAGGCTGGGCTTGGGGATTGTCTCGGGGCTCGTCTCGAGGCTCGGATCTGGGCTCGGGGCTCGACTCGATTCTCGGCTCGATACTCGGCTCTGGGCTCGCCTCTAGGCTGGGCTCTGGGCTCGGCTCGGCTCTAGGCTGGGCTTGGGGATTGTCTCGGGGCTCATCTCGAGGCTCGGCTCTGGGCTCGGGGCTCGGCTGGGCTCGGGGCTCGGGTCGAGGCTCGGCTCTGGGCTCGGCTCTAGGCTGGGCTCTGGCCTCGGCTCGGCTCTAGGCTGGGCTCGGGGCTCGGATCTGGGTTCGGCTCTGGACTCGGCTCGCCTCGGCTCTAGTCTGGGCTTGGGGATTGTCTCGGGGCTCGTCTCGAGGCTTGTCTCTGGGCTCTGTGCTCGGCTGGGCTCGGGGCTCGGCTCGAGGCTCGGCTCGATACTCGACTCTGGGCTCGCTTCTAGGCTGGGCTCTAAGCTCAGCTCGGCTCTAGGCTGGGCTCGGGGCTCGGATCTGGGTTCGGCTCTGGACTCGGCTCGCCTCGGCTCTAGTCTGGGCTTGGGGATTGTCTCGGGGCTCGTCTCGAGGCTCGGCTCTGGGCTCTGTGCTCGGCTGGGCTCGGGGCTCGGCTCGAGGCTCGGCTCGATACTCGACACTGGGCTCGCTTCTAGGCTGGGCTCTGGGCTCGGCTCGGCTCTAGGCTGGGCTCGGGGCTCGGATCTGGGTTCGGCTCTGGACTCGGCTCGCCTCGGCTCTAGGCTGGGCTTGGGGATTGTCTCGGGGCTCGTCTCGAGGCTCGGCTCTGGGCTATGTGCTCGGCTGGGCTCGGGGCTCGGCTCGAGGCTCGGCTCGATACTCGACTCTGGGCTCGCTTCTAGGCTGGGCTCTGGGCTCGGCTCGGCTCTAGGCTGGGCTCGGGGCTCGGATCTGGGTTCAGCTCTGGACTCGGCTCGCCTCGGCTCTAGGCTGGGCTTGGGGATTGTCTCGGGGCTCGTCTCGAGGCTCGGATCTGGGCTCTGTGTTCGGCTGTGCTCTGGGCTCGGCTCGAGGCTCGGATCTGGGCTCGGCTCTCTACTCGGGCCTAGGTTGCGCTCGTACCTCGGCTCTGGACACGGCTCGGCTCTAGGCTGGGCTCGAGGCTCGGCTCTGGGCTTGTCTGCTCTCGGCTTTGGGCTGGGCTCAGGGATCGGCTCTGCTCTTGGCTCGGCTCGAGGCTCAGATCGCGCCCGACTCTGGGCTCGGCTCTGGACTCGTCTCGGCTCTAGGCTGGGCTCGGGGCTCGGATCTCGGTTCGGCTCTGGACTCGGCTCGCCTCGGCTCTAGGCTGGGCTTGGGGATTGTCTCGGGGCTCGTCTCGAGGCTCGGATCTGGCCTCGGGGTTCGACTCGACTCTCGGCTCGATACTCGGCTCTGGGCTCGCCTCTAGGCTGGGCTCTGGGCTCGGCTCGGCTCTAGGCTGGGCTTGGGGCTTGTCTCGGGGCTCATCTCGAGGCTCGGCTCTGGGCTCGGGGCTCGGCTGGGCTCGGGGCTCGGGTCGAGGCTCGGCTCTGGGCTCGGCTCTAGGCTGGCCTCTGGCCTCGCCTCGGATCTAGGCTGGGCTAGGGGCTCGGGTCTGGGTTCGGCTCTGGACTCGGCTCGCCTCAGCTCTAGGATGGGCTCGGGGCTCGGATCTGGGTTCGGCTCTGGACTCGGCTCGCCTCGGCTCTAGTCTGGGCTTGGGGATTGTCTCGGGGCTCGTCTCGAGGCTCGGCTCTGGGCTCGGGGCTCGGCTGTGCTCGGGGCTCGGCTCGAGGCTCGGCTCTGGGCTCGGCTCGCCTCGGCTCTAGGCTGGGCTTGAGGATTGTCTCGGGGCTCGTCTCGAGGCTCGGCTCTGGGCTCTGTGCTCGGCTGGGCTCGGGGCTCGGCTCGAGGCTAAGTTCTGGGCTCGGCTAGGCTCTAGGCTGCGCTCGGTGCTCGGATCTGGGTTCGGCTCTAGACTCGGCTCGCCTCGGCTCTAGGCTGGGCTTGGGGATTTTCTCGGGGCTCGTCTCGAGGCTCGGCACTGGGATATGTGCTCGGCTGGGCTCGGGGCTCGGCTCGAGGCTCGGCTCAGGGCTCGGCTCTACGCTGGGCTCCGGGCTCGGCTCGGCTCTAGGCTGGGCTCGGGGCTCGGTTCTGGGCTCGGATCTGGACTCGGCTCGCCTCGGCTCTAGGCTGGGCTTGAGGATTGTATCGGGGCTCGTCTCGAGGCTCGGCTCTGTGCTCTGTGCTCGGCTGGGCTCGGGGCTCGGCTCGAGGCTAAGTTCTGGGCTCGGCTAGGCTCTAGGCTGCGCTCGGTGCTCGGATCTGGGTTCGGCTCTAGACTCGGCTCGCCTCGGCTCTAGGCTGGGCTTGGGGATTGTCTCGGGGCTCGTCTCGAGGCTCGGCTCTGGGCTCTGTGCTCGGCTGGGCTCGGGGCTCGGCTCGAGGCTCGGCTCGATACTCGACTCTGGGCTCGCTTCTAGGCTGGGCTCTGGGCTCAGCTCGGCTCTAGGCTGGGCTCGGGGCTCGGATCTGGGTTCGGCTCTGGACTCGGCTACCTCGGCTCTTGTCTGGGCTTGGGGATTGTCTTGGGGCTCGTCTCGAGGCTCGGCTCTGGGCTCTGTGCTCGGCTGGGCTCGGGGCTCGGCTCGAGGCTCGGCTCGATACTCGACTCTGGGCTCGCTTCTAGGCTGGGCTCTGGGCTCGGCTCGGCTCTAGGCTGTTCTCGGGGCTCGGATCTGGGTTAGGCTCTGGACTCGGCTCGCCTCGGCTCTAGTCTGGGCTTGGGGATTGTCTCGGGGCTCGTCTCGAGGCTCGGCTCTGGGCTCTGTGCTCGGCTGGGCTCGGGGCTCGGCTCGAGGCTCGGCTCGATACTCGACTCTGGGCTCGCTTCTAGGCTGGGCTCTGGGCTCGGCTCGGCTCTAGGCTGGGCTCGGGGCTCGGATCTGGGTTCGGCTCTGGACTCGGCTCGCCTCGGCTCTAGGCTGGGCTTGGGGATTGTCTCGGGGCTCGTCTCGAGGCTCGGATCTGGGCTCTGTGCTCGGCTGCGCTCGGGGCTCGGCTCGAGGCTCGGCTCTGGGCTCGGCTCGCCTCGGCTCTAGGCTGGGCTTGGGGATTGTCTCGGGGCTCGGCTCGAGGCTCGGCTCAGGGCTCGGCTCTACGCTGGGCTCCGGGCTCTGCTCGGCTCTAGGCTGGGCTCGGGTCTCGGTTCTGGGCTCGGGGCTCGGCTGGGCTCGGGGCTCGGATCTGGGTTCGGCTCTGGACTCGGCTCGCCTCGGCTCTAGTCTGGGCTTGGGGATTGTCTCGGGGCTCGTCTCGAGGCTCGGCTCTGGGCTATGTGCTCGGCTGGGCTCGGGGCTCGGCTCGAGGCTCGGCTCGATACTCGACTCTTAGCTCGACTCTAGGCTGTTCTCTGGGCTCGGCTCGGCTCTAGGCTGGGTTTGGGGATTGTCTCGGGGCTCGTCTCGGGGCTCGGCTCTGGGCTCGGGGCTCGGCTGGGCTCGGGGCTCGGCTCGAGGCTCGGCTATGGGCTCGGCTCTCTACTCGGCTCTAGGCTGCGCTCGTACCTCGGCTCTGGAATCGGCTCGGGTCTAGGTTGGGCTCGGGGCTCTGATCTCGCTTCGGCTCTGGACTCGGCTCGCCTCGGCTCTAGGCTGGGCTTGGGGATTGTCTCGGGGCTCGTCTCGAGGCTCGGCTCTGGGCTCTGTGCTCGGCTGGGCTCGGGGCTCGGCTAGATGCTTTGCGCTGGGCTCGGCTCTAGGCTATGATCTGGGCTCGGCTCGGCTCTAGGCTAAGCTCGGGGCTCGGCTCTGGATTCAGCTCTGGACTCGGCTCGCCTCGGCTCTAGGCTGGGCTTGGGGATTGTCTCAGGGCTCGTCTCGAGGCTCGGCTCTGGGCTCTGTGCTCGGATGTGCTCAGGGCTCGGCTCGAGGCTCGGCTCAGGGCTCGGCTCTAGGCTGGGCTCGGGGCTCGGATCTTGGTTCGGCTCTGGACTCGGCTCGCCTCGGCTCTAGGCTGGGCTTGGGGATTGTCTCGGGGCTCGTCGTCGAGGCTCGGCTCTGGGCTCTGTGCTCGGCTGGGCTCGGGGCTCGGCTCGAGGCTCGGCTCTGGGCTCGGCTCTGGACTCGGCTCTAGGCTGGGCTCGAGGATCGTCTCTGGGCTTGTCTGTTCTCGGCTTTTGGCTGGGCTCAGGGATCGGCTCTGCTCTTGGCTCGGCTCGAGGCTCAGATCGCGCCCGACTCTGGGCTCGGCTCTGGACTCGTCTCGGCTCTAGGCTGGGCTTGGGGATTGTCTCGGGGCTCGTCTCGAGGCTCGGATCTGGGCTCGGGGCTCGACTCGATTCTCGGCTCGATACTCGGCTCTGGGCTCGCCTCTAGGCTGGGCTCTGGGCTCGGCTCGGCTCTAGGCTGGGCTTGGGGCTTGTCTCGGGGCTCATCTCGAGGCTCGGCTCTGGGCTCGGGGCTCGGCTGGGCTCGGGGCTCGGGTCGAGGCTCGGCTCTGGGCTCGGCTCTAGGCTGGGCTCTGGCCTCGGCTCGGCTCTAGGCTGGGCTCGGGGCTCGGATCTGGGTTCGGCTCTGGACTCGGCTCGCCTCGGCTCTAGTCTGGGCTTGGGGATTGTCTCGGGGCTCGTCTCGAGGCTTGTCTCTGGGCTCTGTGCTCGGCTGGGCTCGGGGCTCGGCTCGAGGCTCGGCTCGATACTCGACTCTGGGCTCGCTTCTAGGCTGGGCTCTAAGCTCAGCTCGGCTCTAGGCTGGGCTCGGGGCTCGGATCTGGGTTCGGCTCTGGACTCGGCTCGCCTCGGCTCTAGTCTGGGCTTGGGGATTGTCTCGGGGCTCGTCTCGAGGCTCGGCTCTGGGCTCTGTGCTCGGCTGGGCTCGGGGCTCGGCTCGAGGCTCGGCTCGATACTCGACACTGGGCTCGCTTCTAGGCTGGGCTCTGGGCTCGGCTCGGCTCTAGGCTGGGCTCGGGGCTCGGATCTGGGTTCGGCTCTGGACTCGGCTCGCCTCGGCTCTAGGCTGGGCTTGGGGATTGTCTCGGGGCTCGTCTCGAGGCTCGGCTCTGGGCTATGTGCTCGGCTGGGCTCGGGGCTCGGCTCGAGGCTCGGCTCGATACTCGACTCTGGGCTCGCTTCTAGGCTGGGCTCTGGGCTCGGCTCGGCTCTAGGCTGGGCTCGGGGCTCGGATCTGGGTTCAGCTCTGGACTCGGCTCGCCTCGGCTCTAGGCTGGGCTTGGGGATTGTCTCGGGGCTCGTCTCGAGGCTCGGATCTGGGCTCTGTGTTCGGCTGTGCTCTGGGCTCGGCTCGAGGCTCGGATCTGGGCTCGGCTCTCTACTCGGGCCTAGGTTGCGCTCGTACCTCGGCTCTGGACACGGCTCGGCTCTAGGCTGGGCTCGAGGCTCGGCTCTGGGCTTGTCTGCTCTCGGCTTTGGGCTGGGCTCAGGGATCGGCTCTGCTCTTGGCTCGGCTCGAGGCTCAGATCGCGCCCGACTCTGGGCTCGGCTCTGGACTCGTCTCGGCTCTAGGCTGGGCTCGGGGCTCGGATCTCGGTTCGGCTCTGGACTCGGCTCGCCTCGGCTCTAGGCTGGGCTTGGGGATTGTCTCGGGGCTCGTCTCGAGGCTCGGATCTGGCCTCGGGGTTCGACTCGACTCTCGGCTCGATACTCGGCTCTGGGCTCGCCTCTAGGCTGGGCTCTGGGCTCGGCTCGGCTCTAGGCTGGGCTTGGGGCTTGTCTCGGGGCTCATCTCGAGGCTCGGCTCTGGGCTCGGGGCTCGGCTGGGCTCGGGGCTCGGGTCGAGGCTCGGCTCTGGGCTCGGCTCTAGGCTGGCCTCTGGCCTCGCCTCGGATCTAGGCTGGGCTAGGGGCTCGGGTCTGGGTTCGGCTCTGGACTCGGCTCGCCTCAGCTCTAGGATGGGCTCGGGGCTCGGATCTGGGTTCGGCTCTGGACTCGGCTCGCCTCGGCTCTAGTCTGGGCTTGGGGATTGTCTCGGGGCTCGTCTCGAGGCTCGGCTCTGGGCTCGGGGCTCGGCTGTGCTCGGGGCTCGGCTCGAGGCTCGGCTCTGGGCTCGGCTCGCCTCGGCTCTAGGCTGGGCTTGAGGATTGTCTCGGGGCTCGTCTCGAGGCTCGGCTCTGGGCTCTGTGCTCGGCTGGGCTCGGGGCTCGGCTCGAGGCTAAGTTCTGGGCTCGGCTAGGCTCTAGGCTGCGCTCGGTGCTCGGATCTGGGTTCGGCTCTAGACTCGGCTCGCCTCGGCTCTAGGCTGGGCTTGGGGATTTTCTCGGGGCTCGTCTCGAGGCTCGGCACTGGGATATGTGCTCGGCTGGGCTCGGGGCTCGGCTCGAGGCTCGGCTCAGGGCTCGGCTCTACGCTGGGCTCCGGGCTCGGCTCGGCTCTAGGCTGGGCTCGGGGCTCGGTTCTGGGCTCGGATCTGGACTCGGCTCGCCTCGGCTCTAGGCTGGGCTTGAGGATTGTCTCGGGGCTCGTCTCGAGGCTCGGCTCTGTGCTCTGTGCTCGGCTGGGCTCGGGGCTCGGCTCGAGGCTAAGTTCTGGGCTCGGCTAGGCTCTAGGCTGCGCTCGGTGCTCGGATCTGGGTTCGGCTCTAGACTCGGCTCGCCTCGGCTCTAGGCTGGGCTTGGGGATTGTCTCGGGGCTCGTCTCGAGGCTCGGCTCTGGGCTCTGTGCTCGGCTGGGCTCGGGGCTCGGCTCGAGGCTCGGCTCGATACTCGACTCTGGGCTTGCTTCTAGGCTGGGCTCTGGGCTCAGCTCGGCTCTAGGCTGGGCTCGGGGCTCGGATCTGGGTTCGGCTCTGGACTCGGATACCTCGGCTCTTGTCTGGGCTTGGGGATTGTCTTGGGGCTCGTCTCGAGGCTCGGCTCTGGGCTCTGTGCTCGGCTGGGCTCGGGGCTCGGCTCGAGGCTCGGCTCGATACTCGACTCTGGGCTCGCTTCTAGGCTGGGCTCTGGGCTCGGCTCGGCTCTAGGCTGTTCTCGGGGCTCGGATCTGGGTTCGGCTCTGGACTCGGCTCGCCTCGGCTCTAGTCTGGGCTTGGGGATTGTCTCGGGGCTCGTCTCGAGGCTCGGCTCTGGGCTCTGTGCTCGGCTGGGCTCGGGGCTCGGCTCGAGGCTCGGCTCGATACTCGACTCTGGGCTCGCTTCTAGGCTGGGCTCTGGGCTCGGCTCGGCTCTAGGCTGGGCTCGGGGCTCGGATCTGGGTTCGGCTCTGGACTCGGCTCGCCTCGGCTCTAGGCTGGGCTTGGGGATTGTCTCGGGGCTCGTCTCGCGGCTCGGCTCTGGGCTCTGTGCTCGGCTGGGCTCGGGGCTCGGCTCGAGGCTCGGCTCTGGGCTCGGCTCGCCTCGGCTCTAGGCTGGGCTTGGGGATTGTCTCGGGGCTCTGCTCGAAGCTCGGCTCAGGGCTCGGCTCTACGCTGGGCTCCGGGCTCTGCTCGGCTCTAGGCTGGGCTCGGGTCTCGGTACTGGGCTCGGGGCTCGGCTGGGCTCGGGGCTCGGCTCGAGGCTCGGCTCTGGGCTCGGCTCTCTACTCGGCTCTAGGCTGCGCTCGTACCTCGGCTCTGGACTCGGCTCGGCTCTAGGCTGGGCTCGGGGCTCTGATCTCTCTTCGGCTCTGGACTCGGCTCGCCTCGGCTCTAGGCTGGGCTTGGGGATTGTCTCGGGGCTCGTCTCGAGGCTCGGCTCTGGGCTCTGTGCTCGGCTGGGCTCGGGGCTCGGCTCGATGCTTGGCGCTGGGCTCGGCTCTAGGCTATGGTCTTGGCTCGGCTCGGCTCTAGGCTGCGCTCGAGTCTCGGATCTGAGTTAGGCTCTGGACTCGGCTCGCCTCGGCTCTAGTCTGGGCTTGGGGATTGTCTCGGGGCTCGTCTCGAGGCTCGGATCTGGGCTCTGTGTTCGGCTGTGCTCTGGGCTCGGCTCGAGGCTCGGCTCTGGGCTCGGCTCTCTACTCGGCTCTAGGCTGCGCTCGTACCTCGGCTCTGGACTCGGCTCGGCTCTAGGCTGGGCTCGGGGCTCTGATCTCGCTTCGGCTCTGGACTCGGCTCGCCTCGGCTCTAGGCTGGGCTTGGGGATTGTCTCGGGGATCGTGTCGAGGCTCGGCTCTGGGCTCTGTGCTCGGCTGGGCTCGGGGCTCGGGTCGAGCCTCGGCTCAGGGCTCGGCTCTAGGCTGGGCTCCGGGCTCGGCTCGGCTCTAGGCTGGCCTCGGGGCTCGGATCTGGGTTCGGCTCTGGACTCGGCTCGCCTCGGCTCTAGGCTGGGCTTGGGGATTGTCTCGGGGCTCATCTTGAGACTCGGATCTGGGCTCTGTGCTCGGCTGGGCTCGGGGCTCGGCTCGAGGCTCGGCTCTGGACTCGGCTCGCCTCGGCTCTAGGCTGGGCTTGGGGATTGTCTCGGCGCTCGTCTCGAGGCTCGGATCTGGGCTCGGAGCTCGACTCGATTCTCGGCTCGATACTCGGCTCTGGGCTCGCCTCTAGGCTGGGCTCTGGGCTCGGCTCGGCTCTAGGATGGGCTTGGGGCTTGTCTCGGGGCTAATCTCGAGGCTCGGCTCTGGGCTCGGGGCTCGGCTGGGCTCGGGGCTCGGGTCGAGGCTCGGCTCTGGGCTCGGCTCTAGGCTGGGCTCTGGCGTCGCCTCGGCTCTAGGCTGGGCTCGGGGCTCGGCTCGGGGCTCGGCTCAGGGCTCGGCTCTAGGCTGGGCTCCGGGCTCGACTCGGCTCTAGGCTGGGCTCGGGGCTCGACTCGATTCTCGGCTCGATACTCGGCTCTGGGCTCGCCTCTAGGCTGGGCTCTGGGCTTGGCTCGGCTCTAGGCTGGGCTTGGGGCTTGTCTCGGGGCTCGTCTCGAGGCTCGGCTCTGGGCTCGGGGCTCGGCTGGGCTCGGGGCTCGGGTCGAGGCTCGGCTCTGGGCTCCTCGGCTCTAGGCTGGGCTCGGGGCTCGGCTCGCTCGAGGGCTCTGGGCTTGGCTCGGCTCTAGGCTGGGCTCGGCTCGGCTCTGGGCTCGGCTCTAGGCTGGGCTCTGGCCTCGCCTCGGATCTAGGCTGGGCTCGGGGCTCGGGTCTGGGTTCGCTCGGCTCGTGGCTCGGCTCTCTACTCGGCTCTAGGCTGCGCTCGTACCTCGGCTCTGGACTCGGCTCGGCTCTAGGCTGGGCTAGGGGCTCTGATCTCGCTTCGGCTCTGGACTCGGCTCGCCTCGGCTCTAGGCTGGGCTTGGGGATTGTCTCGGGGCTCGTCGTCGAGGCTCGGCTCTGGGCTCTGTGCTCGGCCGGGCTCGGGGCTCGGCTCGATGCCCGGCGCTGGCCTCGGCTCTAGGCTATGCTCTGGCATCGGCTCGGCTCTAGGCTGCGCTCGGTGCTCGGATCTGGTTTCGGCTCTAGACTCGGCTCGCCTCGGCTCTAGGCTGGGCTTGGGGATTGTCTCGGGGCTCGTCTCGGGGCTCGGCTCTGGGCTCTGTGCTCGCCTGGGCTCGGGGCTCGGCTCGAGGCTCGACTCTGGGCTCGGCTCTCTACTCGGCTCTAGGCTGCGCTCGTACCTCGGCTCTGGACTCGGCTCGGCTCTAGGCTGGGCTCGGGGCTCTGATCTGGGTTCGGCTCTGGACTCGGCTCGCCTCGGCTCTAGGCTGGGCTTGGGGATTGTTTCGGGGCTCGTCTCGAGGCTCGGCTCTGGGCTCTGGGCTCGGCTGGGCTCGGGGCAGGGCTCGAGGCTCGGCTCAGGGCTCGGCTCTAGGCTGGGCTCCGGGCTCGGCTCGGCTCTAGGCTGGGCTCGGGGCTCGGCTCGAGGCTCGGCTCTGGGCTCGGCTCTGGACTCGGCTCTAGGCTGGGCTCGAGGCTCGGCTCTGGGCTTGTCTGCTTTCGGCTTTGGGCTGGGCTCAGGGATCGGCTCTGCTCATGGCTCGGCTCGAGGCTCAGATCGCGCCCGACTCTGGGCTCGGCTCTGGACTCGTCTCGGCTCTAGGCTGGGCTCGGGACCCGGATCTGGGTTCGGCTCTGGACTCGGCTAGCCTCGGCTCTAGGCTGGGCTTGGGGATTGTCTCGGGGCTCGTCTCGAGGCTCGGATCTGGGCTCGGGGCTCGGCTGGGCTCGGGGCTCGGCTCTGGGTTCGGCTCTGGACTCGGCTCGCCTCGGCTCTAGGCTGGGCTTGGGGATTGTCTCGGGGCTCGTCTCGAGGCTCGGCTCTGGGCTCTGTGCTCGGCTGGGCTCGGGGCTCGGCTCGGGGCTCGGCTCAGGGCTCGGCTCTAGGCTGGGCTCCGGGCTCGGCTCGGCTCTAGGCTGGGCTCGGGGCTCGGATCTGGGTTCGGCTCTGGACTCGGCTCGCCTCGGTTCTAAGCTGGGCTTGGGGATTGTCTCGGGGCTCGTCTCGGGGCTCGGCTCTGGGCTCGGGGCTCGGATGGGCTCGGGGCTCGGCTCGAGGCTCGGCTCTGGGCTCGGCTCTCTATTCGGCTCTAGGCTGCGCTCGTACCTCGGCTCTGGACTCGGCTCGGCTCTAGGCTGAGCTCGAGGCTCGGCTCTCGGTTCGGCTCTGGACTCGGCTCGCCTCGGCTCTAGGCTGGGCTTGGGGATTGTCTCGGGGCTCGTCTTGAGACTCGGCTCTGGGCTCTGTGCTCGGCTGTGCTCGGGGCTCAGCTCGAGGCTCGGCTCGATACTCGGCTCTAGGCTGGTCTCCGGGCTCGGCTCGGCTCTAGGCTGGGCTCGGGGCTCGGATCTGGGTTCGGCTCTGGACTCGGCTCGCCTCGGCTCTAAGCTGGGCTTGGGGATTGTCTCGGGGCTCGTCTCGAGGCTCGGCTCTGGGCTCTGTGCTCGGCTGCGCTCGGGGCTCGGCTCGATGCTTGGCGCTGGGCTCGGCTCTAGGCTATTGTCTGGGCTCGGCTCGGCTCTAGGCTAAACTCGGGGCTCGGATCTGGGTTCGGCTCTGGACTCGGCTCGCCTCGGCTCTAGGCTGGGCTTGTGGATTGTCTCGGGGCTCGTCTCGAGGCTCGGATCTGGGCTCTGTGCTCGGCTGTGCTCGGGGTTCGGCTCGAGGCTCGGCTCGTGGCTCGGCTCTCTACTCGGCTCTAGGCTGCGCTCGTACCTCGTCTCTGGACTCGGCTCGGCTCTAGGCTGGGCTCGGGGCTCTGATCTCGCTTCGGCTCTGGACTCGGCTCGCCTCGGCTCTAGGCTGGGCTTGGGGATTGTCTCCGGGCTCGTCGTCGAGGCTCGGCTCTGTGCTCTGTGCTCGGCTGGGCTCGGGGCTCGGCTCGATGCCCGGCGCTGGCCTCGGCTCTAGGCTATGCTCTGGGATCGGCTCGACTCTAGGCTGCGCTCTGTGCTCGGATCTGGGTTCGGCTCTAGACTCGGCTCGCCTCGGCTCTAGTCTGGGCTTGGGGATTGTCTCGGGGCTCGTCTCGAGGCTCGGCTCTGGGCTCTGTGCTCGGCTGGGCTCGGGGCTCGGCTCGAGGCTCGGCTCTGGGCTGGGCTCTCTACTCGGCTCTAGGCCGCGCTCGTACCTCGGCTCTGCACTCGGCTCGGCTCTAGGCTGGGCTCGGGGCTCTGATCTCGCTTCGGCTCTGGACTCGGCTCGCCTCGTCTCTAGGCTGGGCTTGAGGATTTTCTCGGGGCTCGTCTCGAGGCTCGGCACTGGGATATGTGCTCGGCTGGGCTCGGGGCTCGGCTCGAGGCTCGGCTCAGGGCTCGGCTCTAGGCTGGGCTCCGGGTTCGGCTCGGCTCTAGGCTAGGCTCGGGGCTCGGTTCTGGGCTCGGCTCTGGTCTCGGCTCGGCTCTAGGCTGGGCTCGAGGCTCGGCTCTGGAATTGTCTGCTCTCGGCTTTGGGCTGGGCCAAATGATCGGCTCTGCTCTTGGCTAGGCTCGAGGCTCAGCTCGCGCCCGACTCTGGGCTCGGCTCTGGACTCGGCTCGGCTCTAGGCTGTGCTCGGGGCTCGGATCTGGGTTCGGCTCTGGACTCGGCTCGCCTCGGCACTAAGCTGGGCTTGGGGATTGTCTCGGGGCTCGTCTCGAGGCTCGGCTCTGGGCTCTGTGCTCGGCTGGGCTCGGGTCTCGGCTCGATGCTTGGCGCTGGGCTCGGCTCTAGGCTATTGTCTGGGCTCGTCTCGGCTCTAGGCTAAGCTCGGGGCTCGGATCTGGTTTCGGCTCTGGACTCGGCTCGTCTCGGCTCTAGTCTGGGCTTGGGGATTGTCTCGGGGCTCGTCTCGAGGCTCGGATCTGGGCTCGGGGCTCGGCTGGGCTCGGGGCTCGGCTCGAGGCTCGGCTCTGTGCTCGGCTCTCTACTCGGCTCTAGGCTGCGCTCGTACCTCGGCTCTGGACTCGGCTCGGCTCTAGGCTGGGCTCGGGGCTCTGATCTCGCTTCGGCTCTGGACTCGGCTCGCCTCGGCTCTAGGCTGGGCTTGGGGATTGTCTCGGGGCTCGTCTCGAGGCTCGGCTCTGGGCTCTGTGCTCGGCTGGGCTCGGGGCTCGGCTCGAGGCTCGGCTCGATACTCGACTCTGGGCTCGCTTCTAGGCTGGGCTCTGGGCTCGGCTCGGCTCTAGGCTGGGCTCGGGGCTCGGATCTGGGTTCAGCTCTGGACTCGGCTCGCCTCGGCTCTAGGCTGGGCTTGGGGATTGTCTCGGGGCTCGTCTCGAGGCTCGGATCTGGGCTCTGTGTTCGGCTGTGCTCTGGGCTCGGCTCGAGGCTCGGATCTGGGCTCGGCTCTCTACTCGGGCCTAGGTTGCGCTCGTACCTCGGCTCTGGACACGGCTCGGCTCTAGGCTGGGCTCGAGGCTCGGCTCTGGGCTTGTCTGCTCTCGGCTTTGGGCTGGGCTCAGGGATCGGCTCTGCTCTTGGCTCGGCTCGAGGCTCAGATCGCGCCCGACTCTGGGCTCGGCTCTGGACTCGTCTCGGCTCTAGGCTGGGCTCGGGGCTCGGATCTGGGTTCGGCTCTGGACTCGGCTCGCCTCGGCTCTAGGCTGGGCTTGGGGATTGTCTCGGGGCTCGTCTCGAGGCTCGGATCTGGCCTCGGGGTTCGACTCGACTCTCGGCTCGATACTCGGCTCTGGGCTCGCCTCTAGGCTGGGCTCTGGGCTCGGCTCGGCTCTAGGCTGGGCTTGGGGCTTGTCTCGGGGCTCATCTCGAGGCTCGGCTCTGGGCTCGGGGCTCGGCTGGGCTCGGGGCTCGGGTCGAGGCTCGGCTCTGGGCTCGGCTCTAGGCTGGGCTCTGGCCTCGCCTCGGATCTAGGCTGGGCTAGGGGCTCGGGTCTGGGTTCGGCTCTGGACTCGGCTCGCCTCAGCTCTAGGATGGGCTCGGGGCTCGGATCTGGGTTCGGCTCTGGACTCGGCTCGCCTCGGCTCTAGTCTGGGCTTGGGGATTGTCTTGGGGCTCGTCTCGAGGCTCGGCTCTGGGCTCGGGGCTCGGCTGTGCTCGGGGCTCGGCTCGAGGCTCGGCTCTGGGCTCGGCTCGCCTCGGCTCTAGGCTGGGCTTGAGGATTGTCTCGGGGCTCGTCTCGAGGCTCGGCTCTGGGCTCTGTGCTCGGCTGGGCTCGGGGCTCGGCTCGAGGCTAAGTTCTGGGCTCGGCTAGGCTCTAGGCTGCGCTCGGTGCTCGGATCTGGGTTCGGCTCTGGACTCGGCTCGCCTCGGCTCTAGGCTGGGCTTGGGGATTGTCTCGGGGCTCGTCTCGAGGCTCGGATCTGGGCTCTGTGTTCGGCTGTGCTCTGGGCTCGGCTCGTGGCTCGGATCTGGGCTCGGCTCTCTACTCGGGCCTAGGTTGCGCTCGTACCTCGGCTCTGGACACGGCTCGGCTCTAGGCTGGGCTCGAGGCTCGGCTCTGGGCTTGTCTGCTCTCGGCTTTGGGCTGGGCTCAGGGATCGGCTCTGCTCTTGGCTCGGCTCGATGCTCAGATCGCGCCCGACTCTGGGCTCGGCTCTGGACTCGTCTCGGCTCTAGGCTGGGCTCGGGGCTCGGATCTCGGTTCGGCTCTGGACTCGGCTCGCCTCGGCTCTAGGCTGGGCTTGGGGATTGTCTCGGGGCTCGTCTCGAGGCTCGGATCTGGCCTCGGGGTTCGACTCGACTCTCGGCTCGATACTCGGCTATGGGCTCGCCTCTAGGCTGGGCTCTGGGCTCGGCTCGGCTCTAGGCTGGGCTTGGGGCTTGTCTCGGGGCTCATCTCGAGGCTCGGCTCTGGGCTCGGGGCTCGGCTGGGCTCGGGGCTCGGGTCGAGGCTCGGCTCTGGGCTCGGCTCTAGGCTGGGCTCTGGCCTCGCCTCGAATCTAGGCTGGGCTAGGGGCTCGGGTCTGGGTTCGGCTCTGGACTCGGCTCGCCTCAGCTCTAGGATGGGCTCGGGGCTCGGATCTGGGTTCGGCTCTGGACTCGGCTCGCCTCGGCTCTAGTCTGGGCTTGGGGATTGTCTCGGGGCTCGTCTCGAGGCTCGGCTCTGGGCTCGGGGCTCGGCTGTGCTCGGGGCTCGGCTCGAGGCTCGGCTCTGGGCTCGGCTCGCCTCGGTTCTAGTCTGGGCTTGGGGATTGTCTCGGGGCTCGTCTCGAGGCTCGGCTCTGGGGTCTGTGCTCGGCTGTGCTCGGGGCTCGGCTCGAGGCTCGGCTCTGTGCTCGGCTCGCCTCGGCTCTAGGCTGGGCTTGAGGATTGTCTCGGGGCTCGTCTCGAGGCTCGGCTCTGGGCTCTGTGCTCGGCTGGGCTCGGGGCTCGGCTCGAGGCTCGGCTCGATACTCGACTCTGGGCTCGCTTCTAGGCTGGGCTCTGGGCTCGGCTCGGCTCTAGGCTGTTCTCGGGGCTCGGATCTGGGTTCGGCTCTGGACTCGGCTCGCCTCGGCTCTAGTCTGGGCTTGGGGATTGTCTCGGGGCTCGTCTCGAGGCTCGGCTCTGGGCTCTGTGCTCGGCTGGGCTCGGGGCTCGGCTCGAGGCTCGGCTCGATACTCGACTCTGGGCTCGCTTCTAGGCTGGGCTCTGGGCTCGGCTCGGCTCTAGGCTGGGCTCGGGGCTCGGATCTGGGTTCGGCTCTGGACTCGGCTCGCCTCGGCTCTAGGCTGGGCTTGGGGATTGTCTCGGGGCTCGTCTCGCGGCTCGGCTCTGGGCTCTGTGCTCGGCTGGGCTCGGGGCTCGGCTCGAGGCTCGGCTCTGGGCTCGGCTCGCCTCGGCTCTAGGCTGGGCTTGGGGATTGTCTCGGGGCTCGGCTCGAAGCTCGGCTCAGGGCTCGGCTCTACGCTGGGCTCCGGGCTCTGCTCGGCTCTAGGCTGGGCTCGGGTCTCGGTACTGGGCTCGGGGCTCGGCTGGGCTCGGGGCTCGGCTCGAGGCTCGGCTCTGGGCTCGGCTCTCTACTCGGCTCTAGGCTGCGCTCGTACCTCGGCTCTGGACTCGGCTCGGCTCTAGGCTGGGCTCGGGGCTCTGATCTCTCTTCGGCTCTGGACTCGGCTCGCCTCGGCTCTAGGCTGGGCTTGGGGATTGTCTCGGGGCTCGTCTCGAGGCTCGGCTCTGGGCTCTGTGCTCGGCTGGGCTCGGGGCTCGGCTCGATGCTTGGCGCTGGGCTCGGCTCTAGGCTATGGTCTTGGCTCGGCTCGGCTCTAGGCTGCGCTCGAGTCTCGGATCTGAGTTAGGCTCTGGACTCGGCTCGCCTCGGCTCTAGTCTGGGCTTGGGGATTGTCTCGGGGCTCGTCTCGAGGCTCGGATCTGGGCTCTGTGTTCGGCTGTGCTCTGGGCTCGGCTCGAGGCTCGGCTCTGGGCTCGGCTCTCTACTCGGCTCTAGGCTGCGCTCGTACCTCGGCTCTGGACTCGGCTCGGCTCTAGGCTGGGCTCGGGGCTCTGATCTCGCTTCGGCTCTGGACTCGGCTCGCCTCGGCTCTAGGCTGGGCTTGGGGATTGTCTCGGGGATCGTGTCGAGGCTCGGCTCTGGGCTCTGTGCTCGGCTGGGCTCGGGGCTCGGGTCGAGCCTCGGCTCAGGGCTCGGCTCTAGGCTGGGCTCCGGGCTCGGCTCGGCTCTAGGCTGGCCTCGGGGCTCGGATCTGGGTTCGGCTCTGGACTCGGCTCGCCTCGGCTCTAGGCTGGGCTTGGGGATTGTCTCGGGGCTCATCTTGAGACTCGGATCTGGGCTCTGTGCTCGGCTGGGCTCGGGGCTCGGCTCGAGGCTCGGCTCTGGACTCGGCTCGCCTCGGCTCTAGGCTGGGCTTGGGGATTGTCTCGGCGCTCGTCTCGAGGCTCGGATCTGGGCTCGGAGCTCGACTCGATTCTCGGCTCGATACTCGGCTCTGGGCTCGCCTCTAGGCTGGGCTCTGGGCTCGGCTCGGCTCTAGGATGGGCTTGGGGCTTGTCTCGGGGCTAATCTCGAGGCTCGGCTCTGGGCTCGGGGCTCGGCTGGGCTCGGGGCTCGGGTCGAGGCTCGGCTCTGGGCTCGGCTCTAGGCTGGGCTCTGGCGTCGCCTCGGCTCTAGGCTGGGCTTGGGGATTGTCTCGGGGCTCGGCTCGAGGCTGGGCTCTTGGCTCGGCTCTCTACTCGGCTCTAGGCTGCGCTCTTACCTCGGCTCTGGACTCGGCTCGGCTCTAGGCTGTGCTCGGGGCTCTGATCTCGCTTCCGCTCTGGACTCGGCTCGCCTCGGCTCTAGGCTGGGCTTGGGGATTGTCTCGGGGCTCGTCTCGAGGCTCGGCTCTGGACTCTGTGCTCGGCTGGGCTCGGGGCTCGGCTCGGGGCTCGGCTCAGGGCTCGGCTCTAGGCTGGGCTCCGGGCTCGACTCGGCTCTAGGCTGGGCTCGGGGCTCGACTCGATTCTCGGCTCGATACTCGGCTCTGGGCTCGCCTCTAGGCTGGGCTCTGGGCTTGGCTCGGCTCTAGGCTGGGCTTGGGGCTTGTCTCGGGGCTCGTCTCGAGGCTCGGCTCTGGGCTCGGGGCTCGGCTGGGCTCGGGGCTCGGGTCGAGGCTCGGCTCTGGGCTCGGCTCTAGGCTGGGCTCTGGCCTCGCCTCGGATCTAGGCTGGGCTCGGGGCTCGGGTCTGGGTTCGGCTCTGGACTCGGCTCGCCTCGGCTCTAGGATGGGCTCGGGGCTCGGATCTGGGCTCTGTGCTCGGCTGTGCTCGGGGTTCGGCTCGAGGCTCGGCTCGTGGCTCGGCTCTCTACTCGGCTCTAGGCTGCGCTCGTACCTCGGCTCTGGACTCGGCTCGGCTCTAGGCTGGGCTAGGGGCTCTGATCTCGCTTCGGCTCTGGACTCGGCTCGCCTCGGCTCTAGGCTGGGCTTGGGGATTGTCTCGGGGCTCGTCGTCGAGGCTCGGCTCTGGGCTCTGTGCTCGGCCGGGCTCGGGGCTCGGCTCGATGCCCGGCGCTGGCCTCGGCTCTAGGCTATGCTCTGGCATCGGCTCGGCTCTAGGCTGCGCTCGGTGCTCGGATCTGGTTTCGGCTCTAGACTCGGCTCGCCTCGGCTCTAGGCTGGGCTTGGGGATTGTCTCGGGGCTCGTCTCGGGGCTCGGCTCTGGGCTCTGTGCTCGCCTGGGCTCGGGGCTCGGCTCGAGGCTCGACTCTGGGCTCGGCTCTCTACTCGGCTCTAGGCTGCGCTCGTACCTCGGCTCTGGACTCGGCTCGGCTCTAGGCTGGGCTCGGGGCTCTGATCTGGGTTCGGCTCTGGACTCGGCTCGCCTCGGCTCTAGGCTGGGCTTGGGGATTGTTTCGGGGCTCGTCTCGAGGCTCGGCTCTGGGCTCTGGGCTCGGCTGGGCTCGGGGCAGGGCTCGAGGCTCGGCTCAGGGCTCGGCTCTAGGCTGGGCTCCGGGCTCGGCTCGGCTCTAGGCTGGGCTCGGGGCTCGGCTCGAGGCTCGGCTCTGGGCTCGGCTCTGGACTCGGCTCTAGGCTGGGCTCGAGGCTCGGCTCTGGGCTTGTCTGCTTTCGGCTTTGGGCTGGGCTCAGGGATCGGCTCTGCTCATGGCTCGGCTCGAGGCTCAGATCGCGCCCGACTCTGGGCTCGGCTCTGGACTCGTCTCGGCTCTAGGCTGGGCTCGGGACCCGGATCTGGGTTCGGCTCTGGACTCGGCTAGCCTCGGCTCTAGGCTGGGCTTGGGGATTGTCTCGGGGCTCGTCTCGAGGCTCGGATCTGGGCTCGGGGCTCGGCTGGGCTCGGGGCTCGGCTCTGGGTTCGGCTCTGGACTCGGCTCGCCTCGGCTCTAGGCTGGGCTTGGGGATTGTCTCGGGGCTCGTCTCGAGGCTCGGCTCTGGGCTCTGTGCTCGGCTGGGCTCGGGGCTCGGCTCGGGGCTCGGCTCAGGGCTCGGCTCTAGGCTGGGCTCCGGGCTCGGCTCGGCTCTAGGCTGGGCTCGGGGCTCGGATCTGGGTTCGGCTCTGGACTCGGCTCGCCTCGGTTCTAAGCTGGGCTTGGGGATTGTCTCGGGGCTCGTCTCGGGGCTCGGCTCTGGGCTCGGGGCTCGGCTGGGCTCGGGGCTCGGCTCGAGGCTCGGCTCTGGGCTCGGCTCTCTATTCGGCTCTAGGCTGCGCTCGTACCTCGGCTCTGGACTCGGCTCGGCTCTAGGCTGAGCTCGAGGCTCGGCTCTCGGTTCGGCTCTGGACTCGGGTCGCCTCGGCTCTAGGCTGGGCTTGGGGATTGTCTCGGGGCTCGTCTTGAGACTCGGCTCTGGGCTCTGTGCTCGGCTGTGCTCGGGGCTCAGCTCGAGGCTCGGCTCGATACTCGGCTCTAGGCTGGTCTCCGGGCTCGGCTCGGCTCTAGGCTGGGCTCGGGGCTCGGATCTGGGTTCGGCTCTGGACTCGGCTCGCCTCGGCTCTAAGCTGGGCTTGGGGATTGTCTCGGGGCTCGTCTCGAGGCTCGGCTCTGGGCTCTGTGCTCGGCTGCGCTCGGGGCTCGGCTCGATGCTTGGCGCTGGGCTCGGCTCTAGGCTATTGTCTGGGCTCGGCTCGGCTCTAGGCTAAACTCGGGGCTCGGATCTGGGTTCGGCTCTGGACTCGGCTCGCCTCGGCTCTAGGCTGGGCTTGTGGATTGTCTCGGGGCTCGTCTCGAGGCTCGGATCTGGGCTCTGTGCTCGGCTGTGCTCGGGGTTCGGCTCGAGGCTCGGCTCGTGGCTCGGCTCTCTACTCGGCTCTAGGCTGCGCTCGTACCTCGTCTCTGGACTCGGCTCGGCTCTAGGCTGGGCTCGGGGCTCTGATCTCGCTTCGGCTCTGGACTCGGCTCGCCTCGGCTCTAGGCTGGGCTTGGGGATTGTCTCCGGGCTCGTCGTCGAGGCTCGGCTCTGTGCTCTGTGCTCGGCTGGGCTCGGGGCTCGGCTCGATGCCCGGCGCTGGCCTCGGCTCTAGGCTATGCTCTGGGATCGGCTCGACTCTAGGCTGCGCTCTGTGCTCGGATCTGGGTTCGGCTCTAGACTCGGCTCGCCTCGGCTCTAGTCTGGGCTTGGGGATTGTCTCGGGGCTCGTCTCGAGGCTCGGCTCTGGGCTCTGTGCTCGGCTGGGCTCGGGGCTCGGCTCGAGGCTCGGCTCTGGGCTGGGCTCTCTACTCGGCTCTAGGCCGCGCTCGTACCTCGGCTCTGCACTCGGCTCGGCTCTAGGCTGGGCTCGGGGCTCTGATCTCGCTTCGGCTCTGGACTCGGCTCGCCTCGTCTCTAGGCTGGGCTTGGGGATTTTCTCGGGGCTCGTCTCGAGGCTCGGCACTGGGATATGTGCTCGGCTGGGCTCGGGGCTCGGCTCGAGGCTCGGCTCAGGGCTCGGCTCTAGGCTGGGCTCCGGGTTCGGCTCGGCTCTAGGCTAGGCTCGGGGCTCGGTTCTGGGCTCGGCTCTGGTCTCGGCTCGGCTCTAGGCTGGGCTCGAGGCTCGGCTCTGGAATTGTCTGCTCTCGGCTTTGGGCTGGGCCAAATGATCGGCTCTGCTCTTGGCTAGGCTCGAGGCTCAGCTCGCGCCCGACTCTGGGCTCGGCTCTGGACTCGGCTCGGCTCTAGGCTGTGCTCGGGGCTCGGATCTGGGTTCGGCTCTGGACTCGGCTCGCCTCGGCACTAAGCTGGGCTTGGGGATTGTCTCGGGGCTCGTCTCGAGGCTCGGCTCTGGGCTCTGTGCTCGGCTGGGCTCGGGTCTCGGCTCGATGCTTGGCGCTGGGCTCGGCTCTAGGCTATTGTCTGGGCTCGTCTCGGCTCTAGGCTAAGCTCGGGGCTCGGATCTGGTTTCGGCTCTGGACTCGGCTCGTCTCGGCTCTAGTCTGGGCTTGGGGATTGTCTCGGGGCTCGTCTCGAGGCTCGGATCTGGGCTCGGGGCTCGGCTGGGCTCGGGGCTCGGCTCGAGGCTCGGCTCTGTGCTCGGCTCTCTACTCGGCTCTAGGCTGCGCTCGTACCTCGGCTCTGGACTCGGCTCGGCTCTAGGCTGGGCTCGGGGCTCTGATCTCGCTTCGGCTCTGGACTCGGCTCGCCTCGGCTCTAGGCTGGGCTTGGGGATTGTCTCGGGGCTCGTCTCGAGGCTCGGCTCTGGGCTCTGTGCTCGGCTGGGCTCGGGGCTCGGCTCGAGGCTCGGCTCGATACTCGACTCTGGGCTCGCTTCTAGGCTGGGCTCTGGGCTCGGCTCGGCTCTAGGCTGGGCTCGGGGCTCGGATCTGGGTTCAGCTCTGGACTCGGCTCGCCTCGGCTCTAGGCTGGGCTTGGGGATTGTCTCGGGGCTCGTCTCGAGGCTCGGATCTGGGCTCTGTGTTCGGCTGTGCTCTGGGCTCGGCTCGAGGCTCGGATCTGGGCTCGGCTCTCTACTCGGGCCTAGGTTGCGCTCGTACCTCGGCTCTGGACACGGCTCGGCTCTAGGCTGGGCTCGAGGCTCGGCTCTGGGCTTGTCTGCTCTCGGCTTTGGGCTGGGCTCAGGGATCGGCTCTGCTCTTGGCTCGGCTCGAGGCTCAGATCGCGCCCGACTCTGGGCTCGGCTCTGGACTCGTCTCGGCTCTAGGCTGGGCTCGGGGCTCGGATCTGGGTTCGGCTCTGGACTCGGCTCGCCTCGGCTCTAGGCTGGGCTTGGGGATTGTCTCGGGGCTCGTCTCGAGGCTCGGATCTGGCCTCGGGGTTCGACTCGACTCTCGGCTCGATACTCGGCTCTGGGCTCGCCTCTAGGCTGGGCTCTGGGCTCGGCTCGGCTCTAGGCTGGGCTTGGGGCTTGTCTCGGGGCTCATCTCGAGGCTCGGCTCTGGGCTCGGGGCTCGGCTGGGCTCGGGGCTCGGGTCGAGGCTCGGCTCTGGGCTCGGCTCTAGGCTGGGCTCTGGCCTCGCCTCGGATCTAGGCTGGGCTAGGGGCTCGGGTCTGGGTTCGGCTCTGGACTCGGCTCGCCTCAGCTCTAGGATGGGCTCGGGGCTCGGATCTGGGTTCGGCTCTGGACTCGGCTCGCCTCGGCTCTAGTCTGGGCTTGGGGATTGTCTCGGGGCTCGTCTCGAGGCTCGGCTCTGGGCTCGGGGCTCGGCTGTGCTCGGGGCTCGGCTCGAGGCTCGGCTCTGGGCTCGGCTCGCCTCGGCTCTAGGCTGGGCTTGAGGATTGTCTCGGGGCTCGTCTCGAGGCTCGGCTCTGGGCTCTGTGCTCGGCTGGGCTCGGGGCTCGGCTCGAGGCTAAGTTCTGGGCTCGGCTAGGCTCTAGGCTGCGCTCGGTGCTCGGATCTGGGTTCGGCTCTGGACTCGGCTCGCCTCGGCTCTAGGCTGGGCTTGGGGATTGTCTCGGGGCTCGTCTCGAGGCTCGGATCTGGGCTCTGTGTTCGGCTGTGCTCTGGGCTCGGCTCGTGGCTCGGATCTGGGCTCGGCTCTCTACTCGGGCCTAGGTTGCGCTCGTACCTCGGCTCTGGACACGGCTCGGCTCTAGGCTGGGCTCGAGGCTCGGCTCTGGGCTTGTCTGCTCTCGGCTTTGGGCTGGGCTCAGGGATCGGCTCTGCTCTTGGCTCGGCTCGATGCTCAGATCGCGCCCGACTCTGGGCTCGGCTCTGGACTCGTCTCGGCTCTAGGCTGGGCTCGGGGCTCGGATCTCGGTTCGGCTCTGGACTCGGCTCGCCTCGGCTCTAGGCTGGGCTTGGGGATTGTCTCGGGGCTCGTCTCGAGGCTCGGATCTGGCCTCGGGGTTCGACTCGACTCTCGGCTCGATACTCGGCTATGGGCTCGCCTCTAGGCTGGGCTCTGGGCTCGGCTCGGCTCTAGGCTGGGCTTGGGGCTTGTCTCGGGGCTCATCTCGAGGCTCGGCTCTGGGCTCGGGGCTCGGCTGGGCTCGGGGCTCGGGTCGAGGCTCGGCTCTGGGCTCGGCTCTAGGCTGGGCTCTGGCCTCGCCTCGAATCTAGGCTGGGCTAGGGGCTCGGGTCTGGGTTCGGCTCTGGACTCGGCTCGCCTCAGCTCTAGGATGGGCTCGGGGCTCGGATCTGGGTTCGGCTCTGGACTCGGCTCGCCTCGGCTCTAGTCTGGGCTTGGGGATTGTCTCGGGGCTCGTCTCGAGGCTCGGCTCTGGGCTCGGGGCTCGGCTGTGCTCGGGGCTCGGCTCGAGGCTCGGCTCTGGGCTCGGCTCGCCTCGGTTCTAGTCTGGGCTTGGGGATTGTCTCGGGGCTCGTCTCGAGGCTCGGCTCTGGGGTCTGTGCTCGGCTGTGCTCGGGGCTCGGCTCGAGGCTCGGCTCTGTGCTCGGCTCGCCTCGGCTCTAGGCTGGGCTTGAGGATTGTCTCGGGGCTCGTCTCGAGGCTCGGCTCTGGGCTCTGTGCTCGGCTGGGCTCGGGGCTCGGGTCGAGGCTCGGCTCTGGGCTCGGCTCTAGGCTGGGCTCTGGTCTCGGCTCGGCTCTAGGCTGGGCTCGGGGCTCGGATCTGGGTTCGGCTCTGGACTCGGCTCGCCTCGGCTCTAGGCTGGGCTTGGGGATTGTCTCGGGGCTCGTCTCGAGGCTCGGCTCTGGGCTCGGGGCTCTGCTCGAGTCTCGGCTCTGGGCTCAGCTCTGGACTAGGTTCTAGGCTGGGCTCGAGTCTCGGCTCTCGGCTTGTCTCCTCTCGGCTTTGGTCTGAGCTCAGGGATCGGCTCTGCTCTTGGCTCGGCTCGAGGCTCAGATCGCGCCCGACTCTCGTCTCGGCTCTGGACTCGGCTCGGCTCTAGGCTGGGCTCGGGGCTCGGATCTGGGTTCGGCTCTGGACTCGGCTCGCCTCGGCTCTAGTCTGGGCTTGGGGATTGTCTCGGGGCTCGTCTCGAGGCTCGGCTCTGGGCTATGTGCTCGGCTGGGCTCGGGGCTCGGCTCGAGGCTCGGCTCGATACTCGACTCTTAGCTCGCCTCTAGGCTGTTCTCTGGGCTCGGCTCGGCTCTAGGCTGGGTTTGGGGATTGTTTCGGGGCTCGTCTCGGGGCTCGGCTCTGGGCTCGGGGCTCGGCTGGGCTCGGGGCTCGGCTCGAGGCTCGGCTATGGGCTCGGCTCTCTACTCGGCTCTAGGCTGCGCTCGTACCTCGGCTCTGGAATCGGCTCGGGTCTAGGTTGGGCTCGGGGCTCTGATCTCGCTTCGGCTCTGGACTCGGCTCGCCTCGGCTCAAGGCTGGGCTTGGGGATTGTCTCGGGGCTCGTCTCGAGGCTCGGCTCTGGGCTCTGTGCTCGGCTGGGCTCGGGGCTCGGCTAGATGCTTTGCGCTGGGCTCGGCTCTAGGCTATGGTCTGGGCTCGGCTCGGCTCTAGGCTAAGCTCGGGGCTCGGCTCTGGATTCGGCTCTGGACTCGGCTCGCCTCGGCTCTAGGCTGGGCTTGGGGATTGTCTCAGGGCTCGTCTCGAGGCTCGGCTCTGGGCTCTGTGCTCGGATGTGCTCAGGGCTCGGCTCGAGGCTCGGCTCAGGGCTCGGCTCTAGGCTGGGCTCGGGGCTCGGATCTTGGTTCGGCTCTGGACTCGGCTCGCCTCGGCTCTAGGCTGGGCTTGGGGATTGTCTCGGGGCTCGTCGTCGAGGCTCGGCTCTGGGCTCTGTGCTCGGCTGGGCTCGGGGCTCGGCTCGAGGCTCGGCTCTGGGCTCGGCTCTGGACTCGGCTCTAGGCTGGGCTCGAGGATCGTCTCTGGGCTTGTCTGTTCTCGGCTTTTGGCTGGGCTCAGGGATCGGCTCTGCTCTTGGCTCGGCTCGAGGCTCAGATCGCGCCCGACTCTGGGCTCGGCTCTGGACTCGTCTCGGCTCTAGGCTGGGCTTGGGGATTGTCTCGGGGCTCGTCTCGAGGCTCGGATCTGGGCTCGGGGCTCGACTCGATTCTCGGCTCGTTACTCGGCTCTGGGCTCGCCTCTAGGCTGGGCTCTGGGCTCGGCTCGGCTCTAGGCTGGGCTTGGGGCTTGTCTCGGGGCTCATCTCGAGGCTCGGCTCTGGGCTCGGGGCTCGGCTGGGCTCGGGGCTCGGGTCGAGGCTCGGCTCTGGGCTCGGCTCTAGGCTGGGCTCTGGCCTCGGCTCGGCTCTAGGCTGGGCTCGGGGCTCGGATCTGGGTTCGGCTCTGGACTCGGCTCGCCTCGGCTCTAGTCTGGGCTTGGGGATTGTCTCGGGGCTCGTCTCGAGGCTTGTCTCTGGGCTCTGTGCTCGGCTGGGCTCGGGGCTCGGCTCGAGGCTCGGCTCGATACTCGACTCTGGGCTCGCTTCTAGGCTGGGCTCTAAGCTCAGCTCGGCTCTAGGCTGGGCTCGGGGCTCGGATCTGGGTTCGGCTCTGGACTCGGCTCGCCTCGGCTCTAGTCTGGGCTTGGGGATTGTCTCGGGGCTCGTCTCGAGGCTCGGCTCTGGGCTCTGTGCTCGGCTGGGCTCGGGGCTCGGCTCGAGGCTCGGCTCGATACTCGACACTGGGCTCGCTTCTAGGCTGGGCTCTGGGCTCGGCTCGGCTCTAGGCTGGGCTCGGGGCTCGGATCTGGGTTCGGCTCTGGACTCGGCTCGCCTCGGCTCTAGGCTGGGCTTGGGGATTGTCTCGGGGCTCGTCTCGAGGCTCGGCTCTGGGCTCTGTGCTCGGCTGGGCTCGGGGCTCGGCTCGATGCTTGGCGCTGGGCTCGGCTCTAGGCTATGGTCTTGGCTCGGCTCGGCTCTAGGCTGCGCTCGGGGCTCGGATCTGAGTTAGGCTCTGGACTCGGCTCGCCTCGGCTCTAGTCTGGGCTTGGGATTGTCTCGGGGCTCGTCTCGAGGCTCGGATCTGGGCTCTGTGTTCGGCTGTGCTCTGGGCTCGGCTCGAGGCTCGGCTCTGGGCTCGGCTCTCTACTCGGCTCTAGGCTGCGCTCGTACCTCGGCTCTGGACTCGGCTCGGCTCTAGGCTGGGCTCGGGGCTCTGATCTCGCTTCGGCTCTGGACTCGGCTCGCCTCGGCTCTAGGCTGGGCTTGGGGATTGTCTCGGGGCTCGTCTCGAGGCTCGGATCTGGGCTCTGTGCTCGGCTGGGCTCGGGGCTCGGCTCGGGGCCCGGCTCAGGGCTCGGCTCTAGGCTGGGCTCCGGGCTCGGCTCGGCTCTAGGCTGGGCTCGGGGCTCGGATCTGGGTTCGGCTCTGGACTCGGCTCGCCTCGGCTCTAAGCTGGGCTTGGGGATTGTCTCGGGGCTCGTCTCGAGGCTCGGCTCTGGGCTCGGGGCTCGGCTGCGCTCGGGGCTCGGCTCGAGGCTCGGCTCTGGGCTCGGCTCTCTACTCGGCTCTAGCCTGCGCTCGTACCTCGGCTCTGGACTCGTCTCGGCTCTAGGCTGGGCTCGGGGCTCTGATCTCGCTTCGGCTCTGGACTCGGCTTGCCTCGGCTCTAGGCTGGGCTTGGGGATTGTCTCGGGGCTCGTCTTGAGACTCGGCTCTGGGCTCTGTGCTCGGCTGGGCTCGGGGCTCGGCTCGAGGCTCGGCTCCATACTCGGCTCTGGACTCGGCTCTAGGCTGGGCTAGAGGCTCGGCTCTGGGCTTGTCTGCTCTCGGCTTTGGGCTGGACTCAGGGATCGGCTCTGCTCATGGCTCGGCTCTAGGCTCAGATAACGCCCGACTCTGGGCTCGGCTCTGGACTCGTCTCGGCTCTAGGCTGGGCTCGGGGCTCGGATCTCGCTTCGGCTCTGCACTCGGCTCGCCTCGGCTCTAGTCTGGGCTTGGGGATTGTCTCGGGGCTCGTCTCGAGGCTCGGCTCTGGGCTATGTGCTCGGCTGGGCTCGGGGCTCGGCTCGAGGCTCGGCTCGATACTCGACTCTTAGCTCGCCTCTAGGCTGTTCTCTGGGCTCGGCTCGGCTCTAGGCTGGGTTTGGGGATTGTTTCGGGGCTCGTCTCGGGGCTCGGCTCTGGGCTCGGGGCTCGGCTGGGCTCGGGGCTCGGCTCGAGGCTCGGCTATGGGCTCGGCTCTCTACTCGGCTCTAGGCTGCGCTCGTACCTCGGCTCTGGAATCGGCTCGGGTCTAGGTTGGGCTCGGGGCTCTGATCTCGCTTCGGCTCTGGACTCGGCTCGCCTCGGCTCAAGGCTGGGCTTGGGGATTGTCTCGGGGCTCGTCTCGAGGCTCGGCTCTGGGCTCTGTGCTCGGCTGGGCTCGGGGCTCGGCTAGATGCTTTGCGCTGGGCTCGGCTCTAGGCTATGGTCTGGGCTCGGCTCGGCTCTAGGCTAAGCTCGGGGCTCGGCTCTGGATTCGGCTCTGGACTCGGCTCGCCTCGGCTCTAGGCTGGGCTTGGGGATTGTCTCAGGGCTCGTCTCGAGGCTCGGCTCTGGGCTCTGTGCTCGGATGTGCTCAGGGCTCGGCTCGAGGCTCGGCTCAGGGCTCGGCTCTAGGCTGGGCTCGGGGCTCGGATCTTGGTTCGGCTCTGGACTCGGCTCGCCTCGGCTCTAGGCTGGGCTTGGGGATTGTCTCGGGGCTCGTCGTCGAGGCTCGGCTCTGGGCTCTGTGCTCGGCTGGGCTCGGGGCTCGGCTCGAGGCTCGGCTCTGGGCTCGGCTCTGGACTCGGCTCTAGGCTGGGCTCGAGGATCGTCTCTGGGCTTGTCTGTTCTCGGCTTTTGGCTGGGCTCAGGGATCGGCTCTGCTCTTGGCTCGGCTCGAGGCTCAGATCGCGCCCGACTCTGGGCTCGGCTCTGGACTCGTCTCGGCTCTAGGCTGGGCTTGGGGATTGTCTCGGGGCTCGTCTCGAGGCTCGGATCTGGGCTCGGGGCTCGACTCGATTCTCGGCTCGTTACTCGGCTCTGGGCTCGCCTCTAGGCTGGGCTCTGGGCTCGGCTCGGCTCTAGGCTGGGCTTGGGGCTTGTCTCGGGGCTCATCTCGAGGCTCGGCTCTGGGCTCGGGGCTCGGCTGGGCTCGGGGCTCGGGTCGAGGCTCGGCTCTGGGCTCGGCTCTAGGCTGGGCTCTGGCCTCGGCTCGGCTCTAGGCTGGGCTCGGGGCTCGGATCTGGGTTCGGCTCTGGACTCGGCTCGCCTCGGCTCTAGTCTGGGCTTGGGGATTGTCTCGGGGCTCGTCTCGAGGCTTGTCTCTGGGCTCTGTGCTCGGCTGGGCTCGGGGCTCGGCTCGAGGCTCGGCTCGATACTCGACTCTGGGCTCGCTTCTAGGCTGGGCTCTAAGCTCAGCTCGGCTCTAGGCTGGGCTCGGGGCTCGGATCTGGGTTCGGCTCTGGACTCGGCTCGCCTCGGCTCTAGTCTGGGCTTGGGGATTGTCTCGGGGCTCGTCTCGAGGCTCGGCTCTGGGCTCTGTGCTCGGCTGGGCTCGGGGCTCGGCTCGAGGCTCGGCTCGATACTCGACACTGGGCTCGCTTCTAGGCTGGGCTCTGGGCTCGGCTCGGCTCTAGGCTGGGCTCGGGGCTCGGATCTGGGTTCGGCTCTGGACTCGGCTCGCCTCGGCTCTAGGCTGGGCTTGGGGATTGTCTCGGGGCTCGTCTCGAGGCTCGGCTCTGGGCTCTGTGCTCGGCTGGGCTCGGGGCTCGGCTCGATGCTTGGCGCTGGGCTCGGCTCTAGGCTATGGTCTTGGCTCGGCTCGGCTCTAGGCTGCGCTCGGGGCTCGGATCTGAGTTAGGCTCTGGACTCGGCTCGCCTCGGCTCTAGTCTGGGCTTGGGATTGTCTCGGGGCTCGTCTCGAGGCTCGGATCTGGGCTCTGTGTTCGGCTGTGCTCTGGGCTCGGCTCGAGGCTCGGCTCTGGGCTCGGCTCTCTACTCGGCTCTAGGCTGCGCTCGTACCTCGGCTCTGGACTCGGCTCGGCTCTAGGCTGGGCTCGGGGCTCTGATCTCGCTTCGGCTCTGGACTCGGCTCGCCTCGGCTCTAGGCTGGGCTTGGGGATTGTCTCGGGGCTCGTCTCGAGGCTCGGATCTGGGCTCTGTGCTCGGCTGGGCTCGGGGCTCGGCTCGGGGCCCGGCTCAGGGCTCGGCTCTAGGCTGGGCTCCGGGCTCGGCTCGGCTCTAGGCTGGGCTCGGGGCTCGGATCTGGGTTCGGCTCTGGACTCGGCTCGCCTCGGCTCTAAGCTGGGCTTGGGGATTGTCTCGGGGCTCGTCTCGAGGCTCGGCTCTGGGCTCGGGGCTCGGCTGCGCTCGGGGCTCGGCTCGAGGCTCGGCTCTGGGCTCGGCTCTCTACTCGGCTCTAGCCTGCGCTCGTACCTCGGCTCTGGACTCGTCTCGGCTCTAGGCTGGGCTCGGGGCTCTGATCTCGCTTCGGCTCTGGACTCGGCTTGCCTCGGCTCTAGGCTGGGCTTGGGGATTGTCTCGGGGCTCGTCTTGAGACTCGGCTCTGGGCTCTGTGCTCGGCTGGGCTCGGGGCTCGGCTCGAGGCTCGGCTCCATACTCGGCTCTGGACTCGGCTCTAGGCTGGGCTAGAGGCTCGGCTCTGGGCTTGTCTGCTCTCGGCTTTGGGCTGGACTCAGGGATCGGCTCTGCTCATGGCTCGGCTCTAGGCTCAGATAACGCCCGACTCTGGGCTCGGCTCTGGACTCGTCTCGGCTCTAGGCTGGGCTCGGGGCTCGGATCTCGCTTCGGCTCTGCACTCGGCTCGCCTCGGCTCTAGGCTGGGCTTGGGGATTGTCTCGAGGCTCGTCTCGAGGCTCGGATCTGGGCTCGGGGCTCGACTCGATTCTCGGCTCGATACTCGGCTCTGGGCTCGCCTCTAGGCTGGGCTCTGGGCTCGGCTCGGCTCTAGGCTGGGCTTGGGGATTGTCTCGGGGCTCATCTCGAGGCTCGGCTCTGGGCTCGGGGCTCGGCTGGGCTCGGGGCTCGGCTCTGGGTTCGGCTCTGGACTCGGCTCGCCTCGGCTCTAGTATGGGCTCGGGGCTCGGATCTGGGTTCGGCTCTGGACTCGGCTCGCCTCGGCTCTAGTCTGGGCTTGGGGATTGTCTCGGGGCTCGTCTCGAGGCTCGGCTCTGGGCTCTGTGCTCGGCTGGGCTCGGGGCTCGGCTCGAGGCTCGGCTCGATACTCGACTCTGGGCTCGCCTCTAGGCTGTGCTCTGGGCTCGGCTCTGCTCTAGGCTGGGCTCGGGGCTCGGATCTGGGTTCGGCTCTGGACTCGGTTCGCCTCGGCTCTAGGCTGGGCTTGGGGATTGTCTCGGGGCTCGTCTCGAGGCTCGGATCTGGGCTCTGTGCTCGGCTGTGCTCGGGGCTCGGCTCGAGGCTCGGCTCTGGGCTCGGCTATCTACTCGGCTCTAGGCTGCACTTGTACCTCGGCTCTGGACTCGGCTCGGCTCTAGGCTGGGCTCGGGGCTCGGATCTGGGTTCGGCTCTGGACTCGGCTCGCCTCGGCTCTAGGCTGGGCTTGGGGATTGTCTCGGGGCTCGTCTCGAGGCTCGGATCTGGGCTCGGGGCTCGACTCGATTCTCGGCTCGATACTCGGCTCTGGGCTCGCCTCTAGGCTGGGCTCTGGGCTCGGCTCGGCTCTAGGCTGGGCTTGGGGCTTGTCACGGGGCTCATCTCGAGGCTCGGCTCTGGGCTCGGGGCTCGGCTGGGCTCGGGGCTCGGGTCGAGGCTCGGCTCTGGGCTCGGCTCTAGGCTGGGCTCTGGCCTCGCCTCGGCTCTAGGCTGGGCTCGGGCCTCGGGTCTGGGTTCGGCTCTGGACTCGGCTCGCCTCGGCTCTAGGATGGGCTCGGGGCTCGGATCTGGGTTCGGCTCTGGACTCGGCTCGCCTCGGCTCTAGTCTGGGCTTGGGGATTGTCTCGGGGCTCGTCTCGAGGCTCGGCTCTGGGGTCTGTGCTCGGCTGTGCTCGGGGCTCGGCTCGAGGCTCGGCTCTGGGCTCGGCTCGCCTCGGCTCTAGGCTGGGCTTGAGGATTGTCTCGGGGCTCGTCTCGAGGCTCGGCTCTGGGCTCTGTGCTCGGCTGGGCTCGGGGCTCGGCACGAGGCTAAGCTCTGGGCTCGGCTAGGCTCTAGGCTGCGCTCGGTGCTCGGATCTGGGTTCGGCTCAGGGCTCGGATCTAGGCTGGACTCGGGGCTCGGCTCGGGGCTCGGCTCAGGGCTCGGATCTAGGCTGGGCTCCGGGCTCGGCTCGGCTCTAGGCTGGGCTCCCGGCTCGGATCTGGGTTCGGCTCCGGACTCGGCTCGCCTCGGCTCTAAGCTAGGCTTGGAGATTGTCTCGGGTCTCGTCTCGAGGCTCGGATCTGGGCTCGGCTCTCTGCTCGGCTCTAGGCTGCGCTCGTACCTCGGCTCTGGACTCGGCTCGGCTCTAGGCTGGGCTCGGGGCTCGGATCTGGGTTCGGCTCTGGACTCGGCTCGCCTCGGCTCTAGGCTGGGCTTGGGGATTGTCTCGGGGCTCATCTCGAGGCTCGGCTCTGGGCTCTGTGCTCGGCTGGGCTCGGGGCTCGGCTCGATGCTTGGCGCTGGGCTCGGCTCTAGGCTATGGTCTGGGCTCGGCTCGGCTCTAGGCTGCGCTCGGGGCTCGGATCTGGGTTCGGCTCTGGACTCGGCTCGCCTCGGCTCTAGTCTGGGCTTGGGGATTGTCTCGGGGCTCGTCTCGAGGCTCGGATCTGGGCTCTGTGTTCGGCTGTGCTCTGGGCTCCTCTCGAGGCTCGGCTCTGGGCTCGGCTCTCTACTCGGCTCTAGACTGCGCTCGTACCTCGGCTCTGGACTCGGCTCGGATCTAGGCTGGGCTCGGGGCTCTGATCTCGCTTCGGCTCTGGACTCGGCTCGCCTCGGCTCTAGTCTGGGCTTGGGGATTGTCTCGGGGCTCGTCTCGAGGCTCGGATTTGGGCTCTGTGTTCGGCTGTGCTCTGGGCTCCTCTCGAGGCTCGGCTCTGGGCTCGGCTCTCTACTCGGCTCTAGACTGCGCTCGTACCTCGGCTCTGGACTCGGCTCGGATCTAGGCTGGGCTCGGGGCTCGGATCTGGTTTCGACTCTGGACTCGGCTCGCCTCGGTTCTAGGCTGGGCTCGAGGCTCGGTTCTGTGTTCGGCTCTGGACTTGGCTCGCCTCGGCTCTAGGCTGGGCTTGGGGATTGTCTCGGGGCTCGTCTTGAGACTCGGCTCTGAGCTCTGTGCTCGGCTGGGCTCGGGGCTCGGCTCGAGGCTCGGCTCTGGGCTCGGCTCTGGACTCGGCTCTAGGCTGGGCTCGAGGCTCGGCTCTGGGCTTGTCTGCTCTCGGGTTTGGGCTGGCCTCAGGGATCGGCTCTGCTCTTGGCTCGGCTCGAGGCTCAGATCGCGCCCGACTCTGGGCTCGGCTCTGGACTCGTCTCGGCTCTAGGCTGGGCTCGGGGCTCGGATCTCGCTTCGGCTCTGGACTCGGCTCGCCTCGGCTCTAGGCTGGGCTTGGGGATTGTCTCGGGGCTCGTCTCGAGGCTCGGATCTGGGCTCGGGGCTCGGCTGGGCTCGGGGCTCGGCTCGAGGCTCGGCTCGATACTCGACTCTGGGCTCGCCTCTAGGCTGGGCTCTGGGCTCGGCTCGGCTCTAGGCTGGGTTTGGGGATTGTCTCGGGGCTCGTCTCGAGGCTCGGATCTGGGCTCTGTGCTCGGCTGTGCTCGGGGCTCGGGTCGAGGCTCGGCTCTGGGCTCTGGATCTAGGCTGGGCTCGGCTCTCTACTCGGCTCTAGGTTGCGCTCGTACCTCGGCTCTGGACTCGGCTCGGCTCTAGGCTGGGCTCGGGGCTCGGATCTGGGTTCGGCTCTGGACTCGGCTCGCCTCGGCTCTAGGCTGGGCTTGGGGATTGTCTCGGGGCTCGTCTCGAGGCTCGGCTCTGGGCTCGGGGCTCTGCTCGAGGCTCGGCTCTGGGCTCCGCTCTGGACTAGGTTCTAGGCTGGGCTCGAGTCTCGGCTCTCGGCTTGTCTCCTCTCGGCTTTGGTCTGAGCTCAGGGATCGGCTCTGCTCTTGGCTCGGCTCGAGGCTCAGATCGCGCCCGACTCTCGTCTCGGCTCTGGACTCGGCTCGGCTCTAGTCTGGGCTCGGGGCTCGGATCTGGGTTCGGCTCTGGACTCGGCTCGCCTCGGCTCTAGTCTGGGTTTGGGGATTGTCTCGGGGCTCGTCTCGAGGCTCGGCTCTGGGCTCTGTGCTCGGCTGGGCTCGGGGCTCGGCTCGAGGCTCGGCTCGATACTCGACTCTGGGCTCGACTCTAGGCTGGGCTCTGGGCTCGGCTCGGCTCTAGGCTGGATTTGGGGATTGTCTCGGGGCTCGTCTCGAGGCTCGGATCTGGGCTCGGCTCTCTACTCGGCTCTAGGCTGCGCTCGTACCTCGGCTCTGGACTCGGCTCGGCTCTAGGCTGGGCTCGGGGCTCTGATCTCGCTTCGGCTCTGGACTCGGCTCGCCTCGGCTCTAGGCTGGGCTTGGGGATTGTCTCGGGGCTCGTCTCGAGGCTCGGCTCTGGGCTCTGTGCTCGGCTGGGCTCGGGGCTCGGCTCGGGGCTCGGCTCAGGGTCGGCTCTAGGCTGGGCTCCGGGCTCGGCTCGGCTCTAGGCTGGGCTCGGGGCTCGGATCTGGGTTCGGCTCTTGACTCGGCTCGCCTCGGCTCTAAGCTGGGCTTGGGGATTGTCTCGGGGCTCGTCTCGGGGCTCGGCTCTGGGCTCGGGGCTCGGCTGGGCTCGGGGCTCGTCTCGAGGCTCGGATCTGGGCTCGGGGCTCGACTCTATTCTCAGCTCGATACTCGGCTCTGGGTTCGCCTCTAGGCTGGGCTCTGGGCTCGGCTCGGCTCTAGGCTGGGCTCGGGGCTCGGAACTGGGTTCGGCTCTGGACTCGGCTCGCCTCGTCTCTAGGCTGGGCTTGGGGATTGTCTCGGGGCTCGTCTCGAGGCTCGGCTCTGGTCTCGGGGCTCTGCTCGAGGCTCGGCTCTGGGCTCCGCTCTGGACTAGGTTCTAGGCTGGGCTCGAGTCTCGGCTCTCGGCTTGTCTCCTCTCGGCTTTGGTCTGAGCTCAGGGATCGGCTCTGCTCTTGGCTCGGCTCGAGGCTCAGATCGCGCCCGACTCTCGTCTCGGCTCTGGACTCGGCTCGGCTCTAGACTAGGCTCGGGGCTCGGATCTGGGTTCGGCTCTGGAACGGCTCGCCTCGGCTCTAGGATGGGCTCGGGGCTCGGATCTGGGTTCGGCTCTGGACTCGGCTCGCCTCGGCTCTAGTCTGGGCTTGGGGATTGTCTCGGGGCTCGTCTCGAGGCTCGGCTCTGGGGTCTGTGCTCGGCTGTGCTCGGGGCTCGGCTCGAGGCTCGGCTCTGTGCTCTGCTCGCCTCGGCTCTAGGCTGGGCTTGAGGATTGTCTCGGGGCTCGTCTCGAGGCTCGGCTCTGGGCTCTGTGCTCGGCTGGGCTCGGGGCTCGGGTCGAGGCTCGGCTCTGGGCTCGGCTCTAGGCTGGGCTCTGGCCTCGGCTCGGCTCTAGGCTGGGCTCGGGGCTCGGATCTGGGTTCGGCTCTGGACTCGGCTCGCCTCGGCTCTAGGCTGGGCTTGGGGATTGTCTCGGGGCTCGTCTCGAGGCTCGGCTCTGGGCTCGGGGCTCTGCTCGAGTCTCGGCTCTGGGCTCCGCTCTGGACTAGGTTCTAGGCTGGGCTCGAGTCTCGGCTCTCGGCTTGTCTCCTCTCGGCTTTGGTCTGAGCTCAGGGATCGGCTCTGCTCTTGGCTCGGCTCGAGGCTCAGATCACGCCCGACTCTCGTCTCGGCTCTGGACTCGGCTCGGCTCTAGGCTGGGCTCGGGGCTCGGATCTGGGTTCGGCTCTGGACTCGGCTCGCCTCGGCTCTAGTCTGGGCTTGGGGATTGTCTCGGGGCTCGTCTCGAGGCTCGGCTCTGGGCTATGTGCTCGGCTGGGCTCGGGGCTCGGCTCGAGGCTCGGCTCGATACTCGACTCTTAGCTCGCCTCTAGGCTGTTCTCTGGGCTCGGCTCGGCTCTAGGCTGGGTTTGGGGATTGTCTCGGGGCTCGTCTCGGGGCTCGGCTCTGGGCTCGGGGCTCGGCTGGGCTCGGGGCTCGGCTCGAGGCTCGGCTATGGGCTCGGCTCTCTACTCGGCTCTAGGCTGCGCTCGTACCTCGGCTCTGGAATCGGCTCGGGTCTAGGTTGGGCTCGGGGCTCTGATCTCGCTTCGGCTCTGGACTCGGCTCGCCTCGGCTCTAGGCTGGGCTTGGGGATTGTCTCGGGGCTCGTCTCGAGGCTCGGCTCTGGGCTCTGTGCTCGGCTGGGCTCGGGGCTCGGCTAGATGCTTTGCGCTGGGCTCGGCTCTAGGCTATGGTCTGGGCTCGGCTCGGCTCTAGGCTAAGCTCGGGGCTCGGCTCTGGATTCGGCTCTGGACTCGGCTCGCCTCGGCTCTAGGCTGGGCTTGGGGATTGTCTCAGGGCTCGTCTCGAGGCTCGGCTCTGGGCTCTGTGCTCGGATGTGCTCAGGGCTCGGCTCGAGGCTCGGCTCAGGGCTCGGCTCTAGGCTGGGCTCGGGGCTCGGATCTTGGTTCGGCTCTGGACTCGGCTCGCCTCGGCTCTAGGCTGGGCTTGGGGATTGTCTCGGGGCTCGTCGTCGAGGCTCGGCTCTGGGCTCTGTGCTCGGCTGGGCTCGGGGCTCGGCTCGAGGCTCGGCTCTGGGCTCGGCTCTGGACTCGGCTCTAGGCTGGGCTCGAGGATCGTCTCTGGGCTTGTCTGTTCTCGGCTTTTGGCTGGGCTCAGGGATCGGCTCTGCTCTTGGCTCGGCTCGAGGCTCAGATCGCGCCCGACTCTGGGCTCGGCTCTGGACTCGTCTCGGCTCTAGGCTGGGCTTGGGGATTGTCTCGGGGCTCGTCTCGAGGCTCGGATCTGGGCTCGGGGCTCGACTCGATTCTCGGCTCGATACTCGGCTCTGGGCTCGCCTCTAGGCTGGGCTCTGGGCTCGGCTCGGCTCTAGGCTGGGCTTGGGGCTTGTCTCGGGGCTCATCTCGAGGCTCGGCTCTGGGCTCGGGGCTCGGCTGGGCTCGGGGCTCGGGTCGAGGCTCGGCTCTGGGCTCGGCTCTAGGCTGGGCTCTGGCCTCGGCTCGGCTCTAGGCTGGGCTCGGGGCTCGGATCTGGGTTCGGCTCTGGACTCGGCTCGCCTCGGCTCTAGTCTGGGCTTGGGGATTGTCTCGGGGCTCGTCTCGAGGCTTGTCTCTGGGCTCTGTGCTCGGCTGGGCTCGGGGCTCGGCTCGAGGCTCGGCTCGATACTCGACTCTGGGCTCGCTTCTAGGCTGGGCTCTAAGCTCAGCTCGGCTCTAGGCTGGGCTCGGGGCTCGGATCTGGGTTCGGCTCTGGACTCGGCTCGCCTCGGCTCTAGTCTGGGCTTGGGGATTGTCTCGGGGCTCGTCTCGAGGCTCGGCTCTGGGCTCTGTGCTCGGCTGGGCTCGGGGCTCGGCTCGAGGCTCGGCTCGATACTCGACACTGGGCTCGCTTCTAGGCTGGGCTCTGGGCTCGGCTCGGCTCTAGGCTGGGCTCGGGGCTCGGATCTGGGTTCGGCTCTGGACTCGGCTCGCCTCGGCTCTAGGCTGGGCTTGGGGATTGTCTCGGGGCTCGTCTCGAGGCTCGGCTCTGGGCTATGTGCTCGGCTGGGCTCGGGGCTCGGCTCGAGGCTCGGCTCGATACTCGACTCTGGGCTCGCTTCTAGGCTGGGCTCTGGGCTCGGCTCGGCTCTAGGCTGGGCTCGGGGCTCGGATCTGGGTTCAGCTCTGGACTCGGCTCGCCTCGGCTCTAGGCTGGGCTTGGGGATTGTCTCGGGGCTCGTCTCGAGGCTCGGATCTGGGCTCTGTGTTCGGCTGTGCTCTGGGCTCGGCTCGAGGCTCGGATCTGGGCTCGGCTCTCTACTCGGGCCTAGGTTGCGCTCGTACCTCGGCTCTGGACACGGCTCGGCTCTAGGCTGGGCTCGAGGCTCGGCTCTGGGCTTGTCTGCTCTCGGCTTTGGGCTGGGCTCAGGGATCGGCTCTGCTCTTGGCTCGGCTCGAGGCTCAGATCGCGCCCGACTCTGGGCTCGGCTCTGGACTCGTCTCGGCTCTAGGCTGGGCTCGGGGCTCGGATCTCGGTTCGGCTCTGGACTCGGCTCGCCTCGGCTCTAGGCTGGGCTTGGGGATTGTCTCGGGGCTCGTCTCGAGGCTCGGATCTGGCCTCGGGGTTCGACTCGACTCTCGGCTCGATACTCGGCTCTGGGCTCGCCTCTAGGCTGGGCTCTGGGCTCGGCTCGGCTCTAGGCTGGGCTTGGGGCTTGTCTCGGGGCTCATCTCGAGGCTCGGCTCTGGGCTCGGGGCTCGGCTGGGCTCGGGGCTCGGGTCGAGGCTCGGCTCTGGGCTCGGCTCTAGGCTGGCCTCTGGCCTCGCCTCGGATCTAGGCTGGGCTAGGGGCTCGGGTCTGGGTTCGGCTCTGGACTCGGCTCGCCTCAGCTCTAGGATGGGCTCGGGGCTCGGATCTGGGTTCGGCTCTGGACTCGGCTCGCCTCGGCTCTAGTCTGGGCTTGGGGATTGTCTCGGGGCTCGTCTCGAGGCTCGGCTCTGGGCTCGGGGCTCGGCTGTGCTCGGGGCTCGGCTCGAGGCTCGGCTCTGGGCTCGGCTCGCCTCGGCTCTAGGCTGGGCTTGAGGATTGTCTCGGGGCTCGTCTCGAGGCTCGGCTCTGGGCTCTGTGCTCGGCTGGGCTCGGGGCTCGGCTCGAGGCTAAGTTCTGGGCTCGGCTAGGCTCTAGGCTGCGCTCGGTGCTCGGATCTGGGTTCGGCTCTAGACTCGGCTCGCCTCGGCTCTAGGCTGGGCTTGGGGATTTTCTCGGGGCTCGTCTCGAGGCTCGGCACTGGGATATGTGCTCGGCTGGGCTCGGGGCTCGGCTCGAGGCTCGGCTCAGGGCTCGGCTCTACGCTGGGCTCCGGGCTCGGCTCGGCTCTAGGCTGGGCTCGGGGCTCGGTTCTGGGCTCGGATCTGGACTCGGCTCGCCTCGGCTCTAGGCTGGGCTTGAGGATTGTATCGGGGCTCGTCTCGAGGCTCGGCTCTGTGCTCTGTGCTCGGCTGGGCTCGGGGCTCGGCTCGAGGCTAAGTTCTGGGCTCGGCTAGGCTCTAGGCTGCGCTCGGTGCTCGGATCTGGGTTCGGCTCTAGACTCGGCTCGCCTCGGCTCTAGGCTGGGCTTGGGGATTGTCTCGGGGCTCGTCTCGAGGCTCGGCTCTGGGCTCTGTGCTCGGCTGGGCTCGGGGCTCGGCTCGAGGCTCGGCTCGATACTCGACTCTGGGCTCGCTTCTAGGCTGGGCTCTGGGCTCAGCTCGGCTCTAGGCTGGGCTCGGGGCTCGGATCTGGGTTCGGCTCTGGACTCGGCTACCTCGGCTCTTGTCTGGGCTTGGGGATTGTCTTGGGGCTCGTCTCGAGGCTCGGCTCTGGGCTCTGTGCTCGGCTGGGCTCGGGGCTCGGCTCGAGGCTCGGCTCGATACTCGACTCTGGGCTCGCTTCTAGGCTGGGCTCTGGGCTCGGCTCGGCTCTAGGCTGTTCTCGGGGCTCGGATCTGGGTTAGGCTCTGGACTCGGCTCGCCTCGGCTCTAGTCTGGGCTTGGGGATTGTCTCGGGGCTCGTCTCGAGGCTCGGCTCTGGGCTCTGTGCTCGGCTGGGCTCGGGGCTCGGCTCGAGGCTCGGCTCGATACTCGACTCTGGGCTCGCTTCTAGGCTGGGCTCTGGGCTCGGCTCGGCTCTAGGCTGGGCTCGGGGCTCGGATCTGGGTTCGGCTCTGGACTCGGCTCGCCTCGGCTCTAGGCTGGGCTTGGGGATTGTCTCGGGGCTCGTCTCGAGGCTCGGATCTGGGCTCTGTGCTCGGCTGCGCTCGGGGCTCGGCTCGAGGCTCGGCTCTGGGCTCGGCTCGCCTCGGCTCTAGGCTGGGCTTGGGGATTGTCTCGGGGCTCGGCTCGAGGCTCGGCTCAGGGCTCGGCTCTACGCTGGGCTCCGGGCTCTGCTCGGCTCTAGGCTGGGCTCGGGTCTCGGTTCTGGGCTCGGGGCTCGGCTGGGCTCGGGGCTCGGATCTGGGTTCGGCTCTGGACTCGGCTCGCCTCGGCTCTAGTCTGGGCTTGGGGATTGTCTCGGGGCTCGTCTCGAGGCTCGGCTCTGGGCTATGTGCTCGGCTGGGCTCGGGGCTCGGCTCGAGGCTCGGCTCGATACTCGACTCTTAGCTCGACTCTAGGCTGTTCTCTGGGCTCGGCTCGGCTCTAGGCTGGGTTTGGGGATTGTCTCGGGGCTCGTCTCGGGGCTCGGCTCTGGGCTCGGGGCTCGGCTGGGCTCGGGGCTCGGCTCGAGGCTCGGCTATGGGCTCGGCTCTCTACTCGGCTCTAGGCTGCGCTCGTACCTCGGCTCTGGAATCGGCTCGGGTCTAGGTTGGGCTCGGGGCTCTGATCTCGCTTCGGCTCTGGACTCGGCTCGCCTCGGCTCTAGGCTGGGCTTGGGGATTGTCTCGGGGCTCGTCTCGAGGCTCGGCTCTGGGCTCTGTGCTCGGCTGGGCTCGGGGCTCGGCTAGATGCTTTGCGCTGGGCTCGGCTCTAGGCTATGGTCTGGGCTCGGCTCGGCTCTAGGCTAAGCTCGGGGCTCGGCTCTGGATTCAGCTCTGGACTCGGCTCGCCTCGGCTCTAGGCTGGGCTTGGGGATTGTCTCAGGGCTCGTCTCGAGGCTCGGCTCTGGGCTCTGTGCTCGGATGTGCTCAGGGCTCGGCTCGAGGCTCGGCTCAGGGCTCGGCTCTAGGCTGGGCTCGGGGCTCGGATCTTGGTTCGGCTCTGGACTCGGCTCGCCTCGGCTCTAGGCTGGGCTTGGGGATTGTCTCGGGGCTCGTCGTCGAGGCTCGGCTCTGGGCTCTGTGCTCGGCTGGGCTCGGGGCTCGGCTCGAGGCTCGGCTCTGGGCTCGGCTCTGGACTCGGCTCTAGGCTGGGCTCGAGGATCGTCTCTGGGCTTGTCTGTTCTCGGCTTTTGGCTGGGCTCAGGGATCGGCTCTGCTCTTGGCTCGGCTCGAGGCTCAGATCGCGCCCGACTCTGGGCTCGGATCTGGACTCGTCTCGGCTCTAGGCTGGGCTTGGGGATTGTCTCGGGGCTCGTCTCGAGGCTCGGATCTGGGCTCGGGGCTCGACTCGATTCTCGGCTCGATACTCGGCTCTGGGCTCGCCTCTAGGCTGGGCTCTGGGCTCGGCTCGGCTCTAGGCTGGGCTTGGGGCTTGTCTCGGGGCTCATCTCGAGGCTCGGCTCTGGGCTCGGGGCTCGGCTGGGCTCGGGGCTCGGGTCGAGGCTCGGCTCTGGGCTCGGCTCTAGGCTGGGCTCTGGCCTCGGCTCGGCTCTAGGCTGGGCTCGGGGCTCGGATCTGGGTTCGGCTCTGGACTCGGCTCGCCTCGGCTCTAGTCTGGGCTTGGGGATTGTCTCGGGGCTCGTCTCGAGGCTTGTCTCTGGGCTCTGTGCTCGGCTGGGCTCGGGGCTCGGCTCGAGGCTCGGCTCGATACTCGACTCTGGGCTCGCTTCTAGGCTGGGCTCTAAGCTCAGCTCGGCTCTAGGCTGGGCTCGGGGCTCGGATCTGGGTTCGGCTCTGGACTCGGCTCGCCTCGGCTCTAGTCTGGGCTTGGGGATTGTCTCGGGGCTCGTCTCGAGGCTCGGCTCTGGGCTCTGTGCTCGGCTGGGCTCGGGGCTCGGCTCGAGGCTCGGCTCGATACTCGACACTGGGCTCGCTTCTAGGCTGGGCTCTGGGCTCGGCTCGGCTCTAGGCTGGGCTCGGGGCTCGGATCTGGGTTCGGCTCTGGACTCGGCTCGCCTCGGCTCTAGGCTGGGCTTGGGGATTGTCTCGGGGCTCGTCTCGAGGCTCGGCTCTGGGCTATGTGCTCGGCTGGGCTCGGGGCTCGGCTCGAGGCTCGGCTCGATACTCGACTCTGGGCTCGCTTCTAGGCTGGGCTCTGGGCTCGGCTCGGCTCTAGGCTGGGCTCGGGGCTCGGATCTGGGTTCAGCTCTGGACTCGGCTCGCCTCGGCTCTAGGCTGGGCTTGGGGATTGTCTCGGGGCTCGTCTCGAGGCTCGGATCTGGGCTCTGTGTTCGGCTGTGCTCTGGGCTCGGCTCGAGGCTCGGATCTGGGCTCGGCTCTCTACTCGGGCCTAGGTTGCGCTCGTACCTCGGCTCTGGACACGGCTCGGCTCTAGGCTGGGCTCGAGGCTCGGCTCTGGGCTTGTCTGCTCTCGGCTTTGGGCTGGGCTCAGGGATCGGCTCTGCTCTTGGCTCGGCTCGAGGCTCAGATCGCGCCCGACTCTGGGCTCGGCTCTGGACTCGTCTCGGCTCTAGGCTGGGCTCGGGGCTCGGATCTCGGTTCGGCTCTGGACTCGGCTCGCCTCGGCTCTAGGCTGGGCTTGGGGATTGTCTCGGGGCTCGTCTCGAGGCTCGGATCTGGCCTCGGGGTTCGACTCGACTCTCGGCTCGATACTCGGCTCTGGGCTCGCCTCTAGGCTGGGCTCTGGGCTCGGCTCGGCTCTAGGCTGGGCTTGGGGCTTGTCTCGGGGCTCATCTCGAGGCTCGGCTCTGGGCTCGGGGCTCGGCTGGGCTCGGGGCTCGGGTCGAGGCTCGGCTCTGGGCTCGGCTCTAGGCTGGCCTCTGGCCTCGCCTCGGATCTAGGCTGGGCTAGGGGCTCGGGTCTGGGTTCGGCTCTGGACTCGGCTCGCCTCAGCTCTAGGATGGGCTCGGGGCTCGGATCTGGGTTCGGCTCTGGACTCGGCTCGCCTCGGCTCTAGTCTGGGCTTGGGGATTGTCTCGGGGCTCGTCTCGAGGCTCGGCTCTGGGCTCGGGGCTCGGCTGTGCTCGGGGCTCGGCTCGAGGCTCGGCTCTGGGCTCGGCTCGCCTCGGCTCTAGGCTGGGCTTGAGGATTGTCTCGGGGCTCGTCTCGAGGCTCGGCTCTGGGCTCTGTGCTCGGCTGGGCTCGGGGCTCGGCTCGAGGCTAAGTTCTGGGCTCGGCTAGGCTCTAGGCTGCGCTCGGTGCTCGGATCTGGGTTCGGCTCTAGACTCGGCTCGCCTCGGCTCTAGGCTGGGCTTGGGGATTTTCTCGGGGCTCGTCTCGAGGCTCGGCACTGGGATATGTGCTCGGCTGGGCTCGGGGCTCGGCTCGAGGCTCGGCTCAGGGCTCGGCTCTACGCTGGGCTCCGGGCTCGGCTCGGCTCTAGGCTGGGCTCGGGGCTCGGTTCTGGGCTCGGATCTGGACTCGGCTCGCCTCGGCTCTAGGCTGGGCTTGAGGATTGTCTCGGGGCTCGTCTCGAGGCTCGGCTCTGTGCTCTGTGCTCGGCTGGGCTCGGGGCTCGGCTCGAGGCTAAGTTCTGGGCTCGGCTAGGCTCTAGGCTGCGCTCGGTGCTCGGATCTGGGTTCGGCTCTAGACTCGGCTCGCCTCGGCTCTAGGCTGGGCTTGGGGATTGTCTCGGGGCTCGTCTCGAGGCTCGGCTCTGGGCTCTGTGCTCGGCTGGGCTCGGGGCTCGGCTCGAGGCTCGGCTCGATACTCGACTCTGGGCTTGCTTCTAGGCTGGGCTCTGGGCTCAGCTCGGCTCTAGGCTGGGCTCGGGGCTCGGATCTGGGTTCGGCTCTGGACTCGGATACCTCGGCTCTTGTCTGGGCTTGGGGATTGTCTTGGGGCTCGTCTCGAGGCTCGGCTCTGGGCTCTGTGCTCGGCTGGGCTCGGGGCTCGGCTCGAGGCTCGGCTCGATACTCGACTCTGGGCTCGCTTCTAGGCTGGGCTCTGGGCTCGGCTCGGCTCTAGGCTGTTCTCGGGGCTCGGATCTGGGTTCGGCTCTGGACTCGGCTCGCCTCGGCTCTAGTCTGGGCTTGGGGATTGTCTCGGGGCTCGTCTCGAGGCTCGGCTCTGGGCTCTGTGCTCGGCTGGGCTCGGGGCTCGGCTCGAGGCTCGGCTCGATACTCGACTCTGGGCTCGCTTCTAGGCTGGGCTCTGGGCTCGGCTCGGCTCTAGGCTGGGCTCGGGGCTCGGATCTGGGTTCGGCTCTGGACTCGGCTCGCCTCGGCTCTAGGCTGGGCTTGGGGATTGTCTCGGGGCTCGTCTCGCGGCTCGGCTCTGGGCTCTGTGCTCGGCTGGGCTCGGGGCTCGGCTCGAGGCTCGGCTCTGGGCTCGGCTCGCCTCGGCTCTAGGCTGGGCTTGGGGATTGTCTCGGGGCTCGGCTCGAAGCTCGGCTCAGGGCTCGGCTCTACGCTGGGCTCCGGGCTCTGCTCGGCTCTAGGCTGGGCTCGGGTCTCGGTACTGGGCTCGGGGCTCGGCTGGGCTCGGGGCTCGGCTCGAGGCTCGGCTCTGGGCTCGGCTCTCTACTCGGCTCTAGGCTGCGCTCGTACCTCGGCTCTGGACTCGGCTCGGCTCTAGGCTGGGCTCGGGGCTCTGATCTCTCTTCGGCTCTGGACTCGGCTCGCCTCGGCTCTAGGCTGGGCTTGGGGATTGTCTCGGGGCTCGTCTCGAGGCTCGGCTCTGGGCTCTGTGCTCGGCTGGGCTCGGGGCTCGGCTCGATGCTTGGCGCTGGGCTCGGCTCTAGGCTATGGTCTTGGCTCGGCTCGGCTCTAGGCTGCGCTCGAGTCTCGGATCTGAGTTAGGCTCTGGACTCGGCTCGCCTCGGCTCTAGTCTGGGCTTGGGGATTGTCTCGGGGCTCGTCTCGAGGCTCGGATCTGGGCTCTGTGTTCGGCTGTGCTCTGGGCTCGGCTCGAGGCTCGGCTCTGGGCTCGGCTCTCTACTCGGCTCTAGGCTGCGCTCGTACCTCGGCTCTGGACTCGGCTCGGCTCTAGGCTGGGCTCGGGGCTCTGATCTCGCTTCGGCTCTGGACTCGGCTCGCCTCGGCTCTAGGCTGGGCTTGGGGATTGTCTCGGGGATCGTGTCGAGGCTCGGCTCTGGGCTCTGTGCTCGGCTGGGCTCGGGGCTCGGGTCGAGCCTCGGCTCAGGGCTCGGCTCTAGGCTGGGCTCCGGGCTCGGCTCGGCTCTAGGCTGGCCTCGGGGCTCGGATCTGGGTTCGGCTCTGGACTCGGCTCGCCTCGGCTCTAGGCTGGGCTTGGGGATTGTCTCGGGGCTCATCTTGAGACTCGGATCTGGGCTCTGTGCTCGGCTGGGCTCGGGGCTCGGCTCGAGGCTCGGCTCTGGACTCGGCTCGCCTCGGCTCTAGGCTGGGCTTGGGGATTGTCTCGGCGCTCGTCTCGAGGCTCGGATCTGGGCTCGGAGCTCGACTCGATTCTCGGCTCGATACTCGGCTCTGGGCTCGCCTCTAGGCTGGGCTCTGGGCTCGGCTCGGCTCTAGGATGGGCTTGGGGCTTGTCTCGGGGCTAATCTCGAGGCTCGGCTCTGGGCTCGGGGCTCGGCTGGGCTCGGGGCTCGGGTCGAGGCTCGGCTCTGGGCTCGGCTCTAGGCTGGGCTCTGGCGTCGCCTCGGCTCTAGGCTGGGCTTGGGGATTGTCTCGGGGCTCGGCTCGAGGCTGGGCTCTTGGCTCGGCTCTCTACTCGGCTCTAGGCTGCGCTCTTACCTCGGCTCTGGACTCGGCTCGGCTCTAGGCTGTGCTCGGGGCTCTGATCTCGCTTCCGCTCTGGACTCGGCTCGCCTCGGCTCTAGGCTGGGCTTGGGGATTGTCTCGGGGCTCGTCTCGAGGCTCGGCTCTGGACTCTGTGCTCGGCTGGGCTCGGGGCTCGGCTCGGGGCTCGGCTCAGGGCTCGGCTCTAGGCTGGGCTCCGGGCTCGACTCGGCTCTAGGCTGGGCTCGGGGCTCGACTCGATTCTCGGCTCGATACTCGGCTCTGGGCTCGCCTCTAGGCTGGGCTCTGGGCTTGGCTCGGCTCTAGGCTGGGCTTGGGGCTTGTCTCGGGGCTCGTCTCGAGGCTCGGCTCTGGGCTCGGGGCTCGGCTGGGCTCGGGGCTCGGGTCGAGGCTCGGCTCTGGGCTCGGCTCTAGGCTGGGCTCTGGCCTCGCCTCGGATCTAGGCTGGGCTCGGGGCTCGGGTCTGGGTTCGGCTCTGGACTCGGCTCGCCTCGGCTCTAGGATGGGCTCGGGGCTCGGATCTGGGCTCTGTGCTCGGCTGTGCTCGGGGTTCGGCTCGAGGCTCGGCTCGTGGCTCGGCTCTCTACTCGGCTCTAGGCTGCGCTCGTACCTCGGCTCTGGACTCGGCTCGGCTCTAGGCTGGGCTAGGGGCTCTGATCTCGCTTCGGCTCTGGACTCGGCTCGCCTCGGCTCTAGGCTGGGCTTGGGGATTGTCTCGGGGCTCGTCGTCGAGGCTCGGCTCTGGGCTCTGTGCTCGGCCGGGCTCGGGGCTCGGCTCGATGCCCGGCGCTGGCCTCGGCTCTAGGCTATGCTCTGGCATCGGCTCGGCTCTAGGCTGCGCTCGGTGCTCGGATCTGGTTTCGGCTCTAGACTCGGCTCGCCTCGGCTCTAGGCTGGGCTTGGGGATTGTCTCGGGGCTCGTCTCGGGGCTCGGCTCTGGGCTCTGTGCTCGCCTGGGCTCGGGGCTCGGCTCGAGGCTCGACTCTGGGCTCGGCTCTCTACTCGGCTCTAGGCTGCGCTCGTACCTCGGCTCTGGACTCGGCTCGGCTCTAGGCTGGGCTCGGGGCTCTGATCTGGGTTCGGCTCTGGACTCGGCTCGCCTCGGCTCTAGGCTGGGCTTGGGGATTGTTTCGGGGCTCGTCTCGAGGCTCGGCTCTGGGCTCTGGGCTCGGCTGGGCTCGGGGCAGGGCTCGAGGCTCGGCTCAGGGCTCGGCTCTAGGCTGGGCTCCGGGCTCGGCTCGGCTCTAGGCTGGGCTCGGGGCTCGGCTCGAGGCTCGGCTCTGGGCTCGGCTCTGGACTCGGCTCTAGGCTGGGCTCGAGGCTCGGCTCTGGGCTTGTCTGCTTTCGGCTTTGGGCTGGGCTCAGGGATCGGCTCTGCTCATGGCTCGGCTCGAGGCTCAGATCGCGCCCGACTCTGGGCTCGGCTCTGGACTCGTCTCGGCTCTAGGCTGGGCTCGGGACCCGGATCTGGGTTCGGCTCTGGACTCGGCTAGCCTCGGCTCTAGGCTGGGCTTGGGGATTGTCTCGGGGCTCGTCTAGAGGCTCGGATCTGGGCTCGGGGCTCGGCTGGGCTCGGGGCTCGGCTCTGGGTTCGGCTCTGGACTCGGCTCGCCTCGGCTCTAGGCTGGGCTTGGGGATTGTCTCGGGGCTCGTCTCGAGGCTCGGCTCTGGGCTCTGTGCTCGGCTGGGCTCGGGGCTCGGCTCGGGGCTCGGCTCAGGGCTCGGCTCTAGGCTGGGCTCCGGGCTCGGCTCGGCTCTAGGCTGGGCTCGGGGCTCGGATCTGGGTTCGGCTCTGGACTCGGCTCGCCTCGGTTCTAAGCTGGGCTTGGGGATTGTCTCGGGGCTCGTCTCGGGGCTCGGCTCTGGGCTCGGGGCTCGGCTGGGCTCGGGGCTCGGCTCGAGGCTCGGCTCTGGGCTCGGCTCTCTATTCGGCTCTAGGCTGCGCTCGTACCTCGGCTCTGGACTCGGCTCGGCTCTAGGCTGAGCTCGAGGCTCGGCTCTCGGTTCGGCTCTGGACTCGGCTCGCCTCGGCTCTAGGCTGGGCTTGGGGATTGTCTCGGGGCTCGTCTTGAGACTCGGCTCTGGGCTCTGTGCTCGGCTGTGCTCGGGGCTCAGCTCGAGGCTCGGCTCGATACTCGGCTCTAGGCTGGTCTCCGGGCTCGGCTCGGCTCTAGGCTGGGCTCGGGGCTCGGATCTGGGTTCGGCTCTGGACTCGGCTCGCCTCGGCTCTAAGCTGGGCTTGGGGATTGTCTCGGGGCTCGTCTCGAGGCTCGGCTCTGGGCTCTGTGCTCGGCTGCGCTCGGGGCTCGGCTCGATGCTTGGCGCTGGGCTCGGCTCTAGGCTATTGTCTGGGCTCGGCTCGGCTCTAGGCTAAACTCGGGGCTCGGATCTGGGTTCGGCTCTGGACTCGGCTCGCCTCGGCTCTAGGCTGGGCTTGTGGATTGTCTCGGGGCTCGTCTCGAGGCTCGGATCTGGGCTCTGTGCTCGGCTGTGCTCGGGGTTCGGCTCGAGGCTCGGCTCGTGGCTCGGCTCTCTACTCGGCTCTAGGCTGCGCTCGTACCTCGTCTCTGGACTCGGCTCGGCTCTAGGCTGGGCTCGGGGCTCTGATCTCGCTTCGGCTCTGGACTCGGCTCGCCTCGGCTCTAGGCTGGGCTTGGGGATTGTCTCCGGGCTCGTCGTCGAGGCTCGGCTCTGTGCTCTGTGCTCGGCTGGGCTCGGGGCTCGGCTCGATGCCCGGCGCTGGCCTCGGCTCTAGGCTATGCTCTGGGATCGGCTCGACTCTAGGCTGCGCTCTGTGCTCGGATCTGGGTTCGGCTCTAGACTCGGCTCGCCTCGGCTCTAGGCTGGGCTTGGGGATTGTCTCGGGGCTCGTCTCGAGGCTCGGCTCTGGGCTCTGTGCTCGGCTGGGCTCGGGGCTCGGCTCGAGGCTCGGCTCTGGGCTGGGCTCTCTACTCGGCTCTAGGCCGCGCTCGTACCTCGGCTCTGCACTCGGCTCGGCTCTAGGCTGGGCTCGGGGCTCTGATCTCGCTTCGGCTCTGGACTCGGCTCGCCTCGTCTCTAGGCTGGGCTTGGGGATTTTCTCGGGGCTCGTCTCGAGGCTCGGCACTGGGATATGTGCTCGGCTGGGCTCGGGGCTCGGCTCGAGGCTCGGCTCAGGGCTCGGCTCTAGGCTGGGCTCCGGGTTCGGCTCGGCTCTAGGCTAGGCTCGGGGCTCGGTTCTGGGCTCGGCTCTGGTCTCGGCTCGGCTCTAGGCTGGGCTCGAGGCTCGGCTCTGGAATTGTCTGCTCTCGGCTTTGGGCTGGGCCAAATGATCGGCTCTGCTCTTGGCTAGGCTCGAGGCTCAGCTCGCGCCCGACTCTGGGCTCGGCTCTGGACTCGGCTCGGCTCTAGGCTGTGCTCGGGGCTCGGATCTGGGTTCGGCTCTGGACTCGGCTCGCCTCGGCACTAAGCTGGGCTTGGGGATTGTCTCGGGGCTCGTCTCGAGGCTCGGCTCTGGGCTCTGTGCTCGGCTGGGCTCGGGTCTCGGCTCGATGCTTGGCGCTGGGCTCGGCTCTAGGCTATTGTCTGGGCTCGTCTCGGCTCTAGGCTAAGCTCGGGGCTCGGATCTGGGTTCGGCTCTGGACTCGGCTCGTCTCGGCTCTAGTCTGGGCTTGGGGATTGTCTCGGGGCTCGTCTCGAGGCTCGGATCTGGGCTCGGGGCTCGGCTGGGCTCGGGGCTCGGCTCGAGGCTCGGCTCTGTGCTCGGCTCTCTACTCGGCTCTAGGCTGCGCTCGTACCTCGGCTCTGGACTCGGCTCGGCTCTAGGCTGGGCTCGGGGCTCTGATCTCGCTTCGGCTCTGGACTCGGCTCGCCTCGGCTCTAGGCTGGGCTTGGGGATTGTCTCGGGGCTCGTCTCGAGGCTCGGCTCTGGGCTCTGTGCTCGGCTGGGCTCGGGGCTCGGCTCGATGCTTGGCGCTGGGCTCGGCTCTAGGCTATGGTCTGGGCTCGGCTCGGCTCTAGGCTAAGCTCCGGGCTCGGATCTGGGTTCGACTCTGGACTCGGCTCGCCTCGGCTCTAGTCTGGGCTTGGGGATTGTCTCGGGGCTCGTCTCGAGGCTCGGATCTGGGCTCTGTGTTCGGCTGTGCTCTGGGCTCGGCTCTCTACTCGGCTCTAGGCTGCGCTCGTACCTCGGCTCTGGACTCGGCTCGGCTCGCGGCTGGGCTCGAGGCTCGGCTCTGGATTCGGCTCTGGACTCGGCTCGCCTCGGCTCTAGGCTGGGCTTGGCGATTGTCTCGGGGCTCGTCTTGAGACTCGGCTCTGGGCTCTGTGCTCGGCTGTGCTCGGGGCTCAGCTCGAGGCTCGGCTCGATACTCGGCTCTAGGCTGGGCTCGGGGCTCGGATCTGGGTTCGGCTCTGGACTCGGCTCGCCTCGGCTCTAGGCTGGGCTTGGGGATTGTCTCGGGGCTCGTCGTCGATGCTCGGCTCTGGGCTCTGTGCTCGGCTGGGCTCGGGGCTCGGCTCGATGCCCGGCGCTGGCCTCTGCTCTAGGCTATGCTCTGGGATCGGCTCGGCTCTAGGCTGGGCTCGGGGCTCTGATCTCGCTTCGGCTCTGGACTCGGCTCGCCTCGGCTCTAGGCTGGGCTTGGGGATTGTCTCGGGGCACGTCTCGAGGCTCGGCTCTGGGCTCTGTGCTCGGCTGGGCTCGGGGCTCGGCTCGATGCTTGGCGCTGGGCTCGGCTCTAGGCTATGATCTGGGCTCGGCTCGGCTCTAGGCTGCGCTCGGGGCTCGGATCTGGGTTAGGCTCTGGACTCGGCACGCCTCGGCTCTAGTCTGGGCTTGGGGATTGTCTCCGGGCTCGTCTCGAGGCTCGGCTCTGGGCTCTGTGTTCGGCTATGCTCTGGACTCGGCTCGGCTCTAGGCTGGGCTCGGGGCTCTGATCTCGCTTCGGCTCTGGACTCGGCTCGCCTCGGCTCTAGGCTGGGCTTGGGGATTGTCTCGGGGCTCGTCTCTAGGCGCGGCTCTGGGCTCGGGGCTCGGCTGGGCTCGGGGCTCGGCTCGATGCTTGGCGGTGTGCTCGGCTCTAGGCTATGGTCTGGACTCGGCTCGGCTCTAGGCTGGGCTCGAGGCTCGGATCTGGTTTCGGCTCTGGACTCGGCTCGCCTCGGCTCTAGGCTGGGCTTGGGGATTGTCTCGGGGCTCGGCTCGAGGCTCGGCTCAGGGCTCGGCTCTAGGCAGGGCTCCGGGCTCTGCTCGGCTCTAGGCTGGGCTCGGGGCTCGGATCTGGGTTCGGCTCTGGACTCGGCTCGCCTCGGCTCTAGGCTGGGCTTGGGGATTGTCTCGGGGCTCCTCTTGAGACTCGGCTCTGAGCTCTGTGCTCGGCTGGGCTCGGGGCTCGGCTCGAGGCTCGGCTCTGGGCTCGGCTCTGGACTCGGCTCTAGGCTGGGCTCGAGGCTCGGCTCTGGGCTTGTCTGCTCTCGGCTTTGGGCTGGGCTCAGTGATCGGCTCTGCTCATGGCTCGGCTCGAGGCTCAGATCGCGCCTGACTCTGGGCTCGGCTCTGGACTCGTCTCGGCTCTAGGCTGGGCTCGGGGCTCGGATCTCGGTTCGGCTCTGGACTCGGCTCGCCTCGGCTCTAGGCTGGGCTTGGGGATTGTCTCGGGGCTCGTCTCGAGGCTCGGATCTGGGCTCGGGGCTCGACTCGATTCTCTGCTCGATACTCGCTCTGGGCTCGCCTCTAGGCTGGGCTCTGGGCTCGGCTCGGCTCTAGGCTGGGCTCGGGTCTCGGATCTGGGTTCGGCTCTGGACTCGGCTCGCCTCGGCTCTAGGCTGGGCTTGGGGATTGTCTCGGGGCTCGTCTCGAGGCTCGGCTCTGGGCTCTGTGCTCGGCTGGGCTCTGGGCTCGGCTCGGGGCTCGGCTCAGGGCTCGGCTCTAGGCTGGGCTCCGGGCTCGGCTCGGCTCTAGGCTGGGCTCGGGGCTCGGATCTGGGTTCGGCTCTGGACTCGGCTCGCCTCGGCTCTAGGCTGGGCTTGGGGATTGTCTCGGGGCTCGTCACGAGGCTCGGCTCTGGGCTCGGGGCTCGGCTGGGCTCGGGGCTCGGCTCGAGGCTCGGCTCTGGGCTCGGCTCTCTACTCGGCTCTAGGCTGCGCTCGTACCTCGGCTCTGGACTCGGCTCGGCTCTAGGCTGGGCTCGGGGCTCTGATCTCGCTTCGGCTCTGGACTCGGCTCGCCTCGGCTCTAGGCTGGGCTTGGGGATTGTCTCGGGGCTCGTCTCTAGGCTCGGCTCGGGGCTCGGCTGGGCTCGGGGCTCGGCTCGATGCTTGGCGCGTGCTCGGCTCTAGGCTATGGTCTGGACTCGGCTCGGCTCTAGGCTGGGCTCGAGGCTCGGATCTGGGTTCGGCTCTGGACTCGGCTAGCCTCGGCTCAAGGCTGGGCTTGGGGATTGTCTCGGGGCTCGTCTCGAGGGTCGGCTCTGGGCTATGGGCTCGGCTGGGCTCGGGGCTCGGCTCGAGGCTCGGCTCAGGGCTCGGCTCTAGGCTGGGCTCCGGGCTCGGCTCGGCTCTAGGCTGGGCTCGAGGCTCGGCTCGAGGCTCGGCTCTGGGCTCGGCTCTGTACTCGGCTCTAGGCTGGGCTCGAGGCTCGGCTCTGGGCTTGTCTGCTCTCGGCTTTGGGCTGGGCTCAGGGATCGGCTCTGCTCATGGCTCGGCTCGAGGCTCAGATCGCGCCCGACTCTGGGCTCGGCTCTGGACTCGTCTCGGCTCTAGGCTGGGCTCGGGGCTCGGATCTCGCTTCGGCTCTGGACTCGGCTCGCCTCGGCTCTAGGCTGGGCTTGGGGATTGTCTCGGGGCTCGTCTCGAAGCTCGGATCTGGGCTCGGGGCTCGGCTGGGCTCGGGGCTCGGCTCTGGGTTCGGCTCTGGACTCGGCTCGCCTCGGCTCTAGGCTGGGCTTGGGGATTGTCTCGGGGCTCGTCTCGAGGCTCGGCTCTGGGCTCTGTGCTCGGCTGGGCTCGGGGCTCGGCTCGAGGCTCGGCTCTATACTCGACTTTGGGCTCGCCTCTAGGCTGGGCTCTGGGCTCGGCTCGGCTCTAGGCTGGGCTCGGGGCTCGGATCTGGGTTCGGCTCTGGACTCGGCTCGCCTCGGCTCTAAGCTGGGCTTGGGGATTGTCTCGGGGCTCGTCTCGGGGCTCGGCTCTGGGCTCTGGGCTCGGCTGGGCTCGGGGCTCGGCTCGAGGCTCGGCTCTGGGCTCGGCTCTCTACTCGGCTCTAGGCTGCGCTCGTACCTCGGCTCTGGACTCGGCTCGGCTCTAGACTGGGCTCGGGGCTCTGATCTCGCTTCGGCTCTGGACTCGGTTCGCCTCGGCTCTAGGCTGGGCTTGGGGATTGTTTCGGGGCTCGTCTCGAGACTCGGCTCTGGGCTCTGTGCTCTGCTGGGCTCGGGGCTCGGCTCGATGCTTGGCGCTGTGCTCGGCTCTAGGCTATGGTCTGGGCTCGGCTCGGCTCTAGGCTGGGCTTGGGGATTGTCTCGGGGCTCTTCTCGAGGCTCGGATCTGGGCTCGGGGCTCGACTCGATTCTCGGCTCGATACTCGGCTCTGGGCTCGCCTCTAGGCTGGGCTCTGGGCTCGGCTCGGCTCTAGGCTGGGCTTGGGGATTGTATCGGGGCTCATCTCGAGGCTCGGCTCTGGGCTCGGGGCTCGACAGGGCTCGGGGCTCGGGTCGAGGCTCGACTCTGGGCTCGGCTCTAGGCTGGGTGCTGGCCTCGGCTCGGCTCTGGGCTGGGCTCGGGGCTCGGATCTGGGTTCTGCTCTGGACTCGGCTCGCCTCGGCTCTAGGCTGGGCTTGGGGATTGTCTCGGGGCTCGTCTCGAGGCTCGGATCTGGGCTCGGGGCTCGACTCGATTCTCGGCTCGATACTCGGCTCTGGGCTCGCCTCTAGGCTGGGCTCTGGGCTCGGCTCGGCTCTAGGCTGGGCTTGGGGCTTGTCTCGGGGCTCGGGTCGAGGCTCGGCTCTGGGCTCGGGGCTCGGCTGGGCTCGGGGCTCGGGTCGAGGCTCGGCTCTGGGCTCGGCTCTAGGCTGGGCTCTGGCCTCGCCTCGGATCTAGGCTGGGCTCGGGTCTCGGGTCTGGGTTCGGCTCTGGACTCGGCTCGCCTCGGCTCTAGGATGGGCTCGGGGCTCGGCTGGGCTCGGGGCTCGGGTCGAGGCTCGGCTCTGGGCTCGGCTCTAGGCTGGGCTCTGGCCTCCCCTCAGATCTAGGCTGGGCTCGGGGCTCGGGTCTGGGTTCGGCTCTGGACTCGGCTCGCCTCGGCTCTAGGCTGGGCTTGGGGATTGTCTCGGGGCTCGTCTCGAGGCTCGGATCTGGGCTCTGTGCTCGGCTGGGCTCGGGGCTCGGCTGGGCTCGGGGCTCGGCTCGAGGCTCGGCTCTGGGCTCGGCTCTCTACTCGGCTCTAGGCTGCGCTCGTACCTCGGCTCTGGTCTCGGCTCGGCTCTAGGCTGGGCTCGGGTCTCTGATCTCGCTTCGGCTCTGGACTCGGCTCGCCTCGGCTCTAGGCTGGGCTTGGGGATTTTCTCGGGGCTCGTCTCGAGGCTCGGCACTGGGATATGTGCTCGGCTGGGCTCGGGGCTCGGCTCGAGGCTCAGCTCAGGGTTCGGCTCTTGGCTGGGCTCCGGGCTCGGCTCGGCTCTAGGCTGGGCTCGGGGCTCGGTTCTGGAATTGTCTGCTCTCGGCTTTGGGCTGGCCCAAATGATCGTCTCTGCTCTTGGCTAGGCTCGAGGCTCAGCTCGCGCCCGACTCTGGGCTCGGCTCTGGACTCGGCTCGGCTCTAGGCTGGGCTCGGGGCTCGGATCTGGGTTCGGCTCTGGACTCGGCTCGACTCGGCTCTAAGCTGGGCTTGGGTATTGTCTCGGGGCTCGTCTCGAGGTTCGGCTCTGGGCTCGGGGCTCGGCTGGGCTCGGGGCTCGGCTCGAGGCTCGGCTCTGGGCTCGGCTCTCTACTCGGCTCTAGGCTGCGCTCGTACCTCGGCTCTGGACTCGGCTCGGCTCTAGGCTATGCTCGGGGCTCTGATCTCGCTTCGGCTCTGGACTCGGCTCGCCTCGGCTCTAGGCTGGGCTTGGGGATTGTCTCGGGGCTCGTCTCGAGGCTCGGCTCTGGGCTCGGGGCTCGGCTGGGCTCGGGGCTCGGCTCGATGCTTGGCGCGTGCTCGGCTCTAGGCTATGGTCTGGACTCGGCTCGGCTCTAGGCTGGGCTCCAGGCTCGGATCTGGGTTCGGCTCTGGACTCGGCTCGCCTCGGCTCTAGTCTGGGCTTGGGGATTGTCTCGGGGCTCGTCTCGAGGCTCGGCTCTGGGCTCTGGGCTCGGCTGGGCTCGGGGCTCGGCTCGAGGCTCGGCTCAGGGCTCGGCTCTAGGCTGGGCTCGGGTCTCGGCTCGAGGCTCGGCTCTGGGCTCGGCTCTGTACTCGGCTCTAGGCTGGGCTCGAGGCTCGGCTCTGGGCTTGTCTGCTCTCGGCTTTGGGCTGGGCTCAGGGATCGTCTCTGCTCATGGCTTGGCTCGAGGCTCAGATCGCGCCCGACTCTGGGCTCGGCTCTGGACTCGTCTCGGCTCTAGGCTGGGCTCGGGGCTCGGATCTCCCTTCGGCTCTGGACTCGGCTCGCCTCGGCTCTAGTCTGGGCTTGGGGATTGTCTCGGGGCTCGTCTCGAGGCTCGGCTCTGGGCTCTGGGCGCGGCTGGGCTCGGGGCTCGGCTCGAGGCTCGGCTCAGGGCTGTGCTCTAGGCTGGTCTCCGGGCTCGGCTCGGCTCTAGGCTGGGCTCGGGGCTCGGATCTGGGTTCGGCTCTGGACTCGGCTCGGCTCTAGGCTGGGCTCGGGGCTCGGATCTCGCTTCGGCTCTGGACTCGGCTCGGCTCGGCTCTCGTCCGGGCTTGGGGATTGTCTCGGGGCTCGTCTCGAGGCTCGGCTCTGGGCTTTGTGCTCGGCTGGGCTCGGGGCTCGGCTCGAGGCTCGGCTCGATACTCGACTATGGACTCGCCTCTAGGCTGGGCTCTGGGCTCGGCTCGGCTCTAGGCTGGGCTCGGGGCTCGGATCTGGGTTCGGCTCTGGACTCGGCTCGCCTCGGCTCTAGGCTGGGCTTGGGGATTGTCTCGGGGCTAGTCTCGAGGCTCGGCTCTGGGCTCTGTGCTCGGCTGTGCTCGGGGCTCGGCTCGAGGCTCGGCTCTGGGCTCGGCTCTCTACTCGGCTCTAGGCTGCGCTTGTACCTCGGCTCTGGACTCGGCTCGGCTCTAGGCTGGGCTCGGGGCTCGGATCTCGCTTCGGCTCTGGACTCGGCTCGCCTCGGCTCTAGGCTGGGCTTGGGGATTGTCTCGGGGCTCGTCGTCGAGGCTCGGCTCTGGGCTCTGTGCTCGGCTGGGCTCGGGGCTCGGCTCGAGGCTAGGCTCGATACTCGACTACGGACTCGCCTCTAGGCTGGGCTATTGGTTCGGCTCGGCTCTAAGCTGGGCTCCGGGCTCTGCTCGGCTCTAGGCTGGGCTCGGGGCTCGGTTCTGTGTTCGGCTCTGGACTCGGCTCGCCTCGGCTCTAGGCTGGGCTTGGGGATTGTCTCGGGGCTCGTCTTGAGGCTCGGCTCTGGGCTCTGTGCTCGGCTGGGCTCGGGGCTCGGCTCGAGGCTCGGCTCTGGGCTCGTCTCTAGGCTGGGCTCGGGGCTCGGATCTGGGTTCGGCTCTGGACTCGGCTCGCCTCGGCTCTAGGCTGGGCTTGGGGATTGTCTCGGGGCTCGTCTTGAGACTCGGCTCTGGGCTCTGTGCTCGGCTGTGCTCGGGGCTCGGCTCGAGGCTCGGCTCGATACTCGGCTCTAGGCTGGGCTCCGGGCTCGGCTCGGCTCTAGGCTGGGCTCGGGGCTCGGATCTGGATTCGGCTCTGGACTCGGCTCGCCTCGGTTCTAGGCTGGGCTTGGGGATTGTCTCGGGGCTCGTCTTGAGACTCGGCTCTGAGCTCTGTGCTCGGCTGGGCTCTGGGCTCGGCTCGGCTCTAGGCTGGGCTTGGGGCTTGTCTCGGGGCTCATCTCAAGGCTCGGCTCTGCGCTCGGGGCTCGGCTGGGCTCGGGGCTCGGGTCGAGGCTCGGCTCTGGGCTCGGCTCTAGGCTGGGCTCTGGCCTCGCCTCGGATCTAGGCTGGGCTCGGGTCTCGGGTCTGGGTTCGGCTCTGGACTCGGCTCGCCTCGGCTCTAGGATGGGCTCGGGGCTCGGCTGGGCTCGGGGCTCGGGTCGAGGCTCGGCTCTGGGCTCGGCTCTAGGCTGGGCTCTGGCCTCCCCTCAGATCTTGGCTGGGCTCGGGGCTCGGGTCTGGGTTCGGCTCTGGACTCGGCTCGCCTCGGCTCTAGGCTGGGCTTGGGGATTGTCTCGGGGCTCGTCTCGAGGCTCGGATCTGGGCTCTGTGCTCGGCTGTGCTCGGGGCTCGGCTCGAGGCTCGGCTCTGGGCTCGGCTCGCGTCGGCTCTAGGCTGGGCTTGGGGATTGTCTCGGGGCTCGTCTCGAGGCTCGGCTCTGGTCTCTGTGCTCGGCTGGGCTCGGGGCTCGGCTCGAGGCTAAGCTCTGGGCTCGGCTCGGCTCTAGGCTGCGCTCGTACCTCGGCTCTGGACTCGGCTCGGCTCTAGGCTGGGCTCGGGGCTCTGATCTCGCTTCGGCTCTGGACTCGGCTCGCCTCGGCTCTATGCTGGGCTTGGGGATTTTCTCGGGGCTCGTCTCGATGCTCGGCACTGGGATATGTGCTCGGCTGGGCTCGGGGCTCGGCTCGAGGCTCGGCTCAGGGCTCGGCTCTTGGCTGGGCTCCGGGCTCGGCTCGGCTCTAGGCTGGGCTCGGGGCTCGGATCTGGGTTCGGCTCTGGACTCGGCTCGACTCGGATCTAGGCTGGGCTTGGGGATTGTCTCGGGGCTCGTCTCGAGGCTCGGCTCTGGGCTCTGTGCTCGGCTGGGCTCGGGGCTCTGCTCGGGGCCGGGCTCAGGGCTCGGCTCTAGGCTGGGCTCCGGGCTCGGCTCGGCTCTAGGCTGGGCTCGGGGCTCGGATCTGGGTTCGGCTCTGGACTCGGCTCGCCTCGGATCTAGGCTGGGCTTGGGGATTGTCTCGGGGCTCGTCTCGAGGCTCGGCTCTGGGCTCGGGGCTCGGCTGGGCTCGGGGCTCGGCTCGAGGCTCGGCTCTGGGCTCGGCTCTCTACTCGGCTCTAGGCTGCGCTCGTACCTCGGCTCTGGACTCGGCTCGGCTCTAGGCTGGGCTCGGGCTCTGATCTCGCTTCCGCTCTGGACTCGGCTCGCCTCGGCTCTAGGCTGGACTTGGGGATTGTCTCGGGGATCGGCTCGAGGCTGGGCTCTGGGCTCTGTGCTCGGCTGGGCTCGGGGCTCGGCTCGGGGCCCGGCTCATGGCTCGGCTCTAGGCTGGTCTCCGGGCTCGGCTCGGCTCTAGGCTGGGCTCTGGGCTCGGATCTGGGTTCGGCTCTGGACTCGGCTCGCCTCGGCTCTAGGCTGGGCTTGGGGATTGTCTCGGGGCTCGTCTCGAGGCTCGGCTCTGGTCTCTGTGCTCGGCTGGGCTCGGGGCTCGGCTCGGGGCTCGGCTCAGGGCTCAGATCTAGGCTGGGCTCCGGGCTCGGCTCGGCTCTAGGCTGGGCTCGGGGCTCGGATCTGGGTTCGGCTCTGGACTCGGCTCTAGGCTGGGCTCGAGGCTCGGCTCTGGGCTTGTCTGCTCTCGGCTTTGGTCTGGGCTCAGGGATCGGCTCTGCTCTTGGCTCGGCTCGAGTCTCAGATCGCGCCAGACTCTGGGCTCGGCTCTGGACTCGGCTCTAGGCTGGGCTCCGGGCTCGGCTCGGCTCTAGGCTGGGCTCGGGGCTCGGATCTGGGTTCGGCTCTGGACTCGGCTCGCCTCGGCTCTTGGCTGGGCTTGGGGATTGTCTCGGGGCTCGTCTCGAGGCTCGGCTCTGGGCTCGGGGCTCGGCTGGGCTCGGGGCTCGGCTCGAGGCTCGGCTCTGGGCTCGGCTCTCTACTCGGCTCTAGGCTGCGCTCGTACCTCGGCTCTGGACTCGGCTCGGCTCTAGGCTGGGCTCGGGGCTCTGATCTCGCTTCGGCTCTGGACTCGGCTCGCCTCGGCTCTAGGCTGGGCTTGGGGATTGTCTCGGGGCTCGTCTCGAGGCTCGGCTCTGGGCTCGGGGCTCGGCTGGGCTCGGGGCTCGGCTCGATGCTTGGCGCTGTGCTCGGCTCTAGGCTATGGTCTGGACTCGGCTCGGCTCTAGGCTGGGCTCGAGGCTCGGATCTGGGTTCGGCTCTGGACTCGGCTCGCCTCGGCTCTAGGCTGGGCTTGGGGATTGTCTCGGGGCTCATCTCGAGGCTCGGCTCTGGGCTCGGGGCTCGGCTGGGCTCGGGTCTCGGGTCGAGGCTCGGCTCTGGGCTCGGCTCTAGGCTGGGCTCTGGCCTCGGCTCGGCTCTAGGCTGGGCTCGGGGCTCGGATCTGGATTCGGCTCTGGACTCGGCTCGCCTCGGCTCTAGGATGGGCTCGGGGCTCGGATCTGGGTTCGGCTCTGGACTCGGCTCGCCTCGGCTCTAGGCTGGGCTTGGGGATTGTCTCGGGGCTCGTCTCGAGGCTCGGCTCTGGGCTCTGTGGTCGGCTGGGCTCGGGGCTCGGCTCGGGGCTCGGCTCAGGGCTCGGATCTAGGCTGGGCTCCGGGCTCGGCTCGGCTCTAGGCTGGGCTCGGGGCTCGGATCTGGGTTCGGCTCTGGACTCGGCTCGACTCGGCTCTAAGCTGGGCTTGGGTATTGTCTCGGGGCTCGTCTCGAGGCTCGGCTCTGGGCTCGGGGCTCGGCTGGGCTCGGGGCTCGGGTCGAGGCTCGGCTCTGGGCTCGGCTCTAGGCTGGGCTCTGGCCTCGGCTCGGCTCTAGGCTGGGCTCGGGCTCGGATCTGGATTCGCCTCTGGACTCGGCTCGCCTCGGCTCTAGGATGGGCTCGGGGCTCGGATCTGGGTTCGGCTCTGGACTCGGCTCGCCTCGGCTCTAGGCTGGGCTTGGGGATTGTCTCGGGGCTCGTCTCGAGGCTCGGCTCTGGGCTCTGTGCTCGGCTGGGCTCGGGGCTCGGCTCGAGGCTCGGCTCGATACTCGACTCTGGGCTCGCTTCTAGGCTGGGCTCTGGGCTCGGCTCGGCTCTAGGCTGGGCTCGGGGCTCGGATCTGGGTTCGGCTCTGGACTCGGCTCGCCTCAGCTCTAGGCTGGGCTTGGGGATTGTCTCGGGGCTTGTCTCGAGGCTCGGCTCTGGGCTCTGTGCTCGGCTGGGCTCGGGGCTCGGCTCGAGGCTCGACTCTGTGCTCGGCTCTCTACTCGGCTCTAGGCTGCGCTCGTACCTCGGCTCTGGACTCGGCTCGGCTCTAGGCTGTGCTCGGGGTTCGGATCTCGGTTCGGCTCTGGACTCGGCTCGCCTCGGCTCTAGGCTGGGCTTGGGGATTGTCTCGGGGCTCGGCTCGAGGCTGGGCTCTGGGCTCTGTGCTCGGCTGCGCTCGGGGCTCGGCTCGGGGCCCGGCTCAGGGCTCGGCTCTAGGCTGGTCTCCGGGCTCGGCTCGGCTCTAGGCTGGGCTCGGGGCTCGGATCTGGGTTCGGCTCTGGACTCGGCTCGACTCGGCTCTAGGCTGGGCTTGGGGATTGTCTCGGGGCTCGTCTCGAGGCTCGGCTCTGGGCTCTGTGCTCGGCTGGGCTCGGGGCTCGGCTCGGGGCTCGGCTCAGGGCTCGGATCTAGGCTGGGCTCCGGGCTCGGCTCGGCTCTAGGCTGGGCTCGGGGCTCGGATCTGGGTTCGGCTCTGGACTCGGCTCGACTCGGCTCTAAGCTGGGCTTGGGTATTGACTCGGGGCTCGTCTCGAGGCTCGGCTCTGGGCTCGGGGCCCGGCTGGGCTCGGGGCTCGGGTCGAGGCTCGGCTCTGGGCTCGGCTCTAGGCTGGGCTCTGGCCTCGGCTCGGCTCTAGGCTGGGCTCGGGGCTCGGATCTGGATTCGCCTCTGGACTCGGCTCGCCTCGGCTCTAGGCTGGGCTTGGGAATTGTCTCGGGGCTCGTCTCGAGGCTCGGATCTGGGCTCTGTGCTCGGCTGTGCTCGGGGTTCGGCTCGAGGCTCGGCTCTGGGCTCGGCTCTCTACTCGGCTCTAGGCTGCGCTTGTACCTCGGCTCTGGACTCGGCTCTAGGCTGGGCTCGAGGCTCGGCTCTGGGCTTGTCTGCTCTCGGCTTTGGGCTGGGCTCAGGGATCGGCTCTGCTCATGGCTCGGCTCGAGGCTCAGATCGCGCCCGACTCTGGGCTCGGCTCTGGACTCGTCTCGGCTCTAGGCTGGGCTCGGGGCTCGGATCTCGCTTCGGCTCTGGACTCGGCTCGCCTCGGCTCTCGTCGGGGCTTGGGGATTGTCTCGGGGCTCGTCTCGAGGCTCGGCTCTGGGCTCTGTGCTCGGCTGGGCTCGGGGCTCGGCTCGAGGCTCGGCTAAATACTCGACTATGGACTCGCCTCTAGGCTGGGCTCTGGGCTCGGCTCGGCTCTAGGCTGGGCTCGGGGCTCGGATCTGGGTTCGGCTCTGGACTCGGCTCGCCTCGGCTCTAGGCTGGGCTTGGGAATTGTCTCGGGGCTCGTCTCGAGGCTCGGATCTGGGCTCTGTGCTCGGCTGTGCTCGGGGTTCGGCTCGAGGCTCGGCTCTGGGCTCGGCTCTCTACTCGGCTCTAGGCTGCGCTTGTACCTCGGCTCTGCACTCGGCTCGGCTCTAGGCTGGGCTCGGGGCTCGGATCTCGCTTCGGCTCTGGACTCGGCTCGCCTCGGCTCTAGGCTGGGCTTGGGGATTGTCTCGGGGCTCGTCTCGAGGCTCGGCTCTGGGCTCTGTGCTCGGCTGGGCTCGGGGCTCGGCTCGAGGCTCGGCTCGATACTCGACTATGGACTCGCCTCTAGGCTGGGCTCTGGGCTCGGCTCGGCTCTAGGCTGTGCTCGGGGCTCGGATCTGGGTTCGGCTCTGGACTCGGCTCGCCTCGGCTCTAGGCTGGGCTGGGGGATTGTCTCGGGGCTCGTCTCGAGGCTCGGATCTGGGCTCTGTGCTCGGTTGTGCTCGGGGCTCGGCTCGAGGCTCGGCTCAGGGCTCGGCTCTAGGCAGGGCTCCGGGCTCTGCTCGGCTCTAGGCTGGGCTCGGGGCTCGGTTCTGTGTTCGGCTCTAGACTCGGCTCGCCTCGGCTCTAGGCTGGGCTTGGGGATTGTCTCGGGGCTCGTCTTGAGGCTCGGCTCTGGGCTCTGTGCTCGGCTGGGCTCGGGGCTCGGCTCGAGGCTCGGCTCTGGGCTCGGCTCTAGGCTGGGCTCGGGGCTCGGATCTGGGTTCGGCTCTGGACTCGGCTCGCCTCGGCTCTAGGCTGGGCTTGGGGATTGTCTCGGGGCTCGTCTTGAGGCTCGGCTCTGAGCTCTGTGCTCGGGTGGGCTCGGGGCTCGGCTCGAGGCTCGGCTCGATACTCGGCTCTAGGCTGGGCTCCGGGCTCGGCTCGGCTCTAGGCTGGGCTCGGGGCTCGGATCTGGATTCGGCTCTGGACTCGGATCGCCTCGGTTCTAGGCTGGGCTTGGGGATTGTCTCGGGGCTCGTCTTGAGGCTCGGCTCTGAGCTCTGTGCTCGGCTGGGCTCGGGGCTCGGCTCGAGGCTCGGCTCGATACTCGGCTCTGGACTCGGCTCTAGGCTGGGCTCGAGGCTCGGCTCTGGGCTTGTCTGCTCTCGGCTTTGGGCTGGCCCAAATGATCGGCTCTGCTCTTGGCTAGGCTCGAGGCTCAGCTCGCGCCCGACTCTGGGCTCGGCTCTGGACTCGGCTCGGCTCTAGGCTGTGCTCGGGGCTCGGATCTGGGTTCGGCTCTGGACTCGGCTCGCCTCGGCTCTAGGCTGGGCTTGGGGATTGTCTCGGGGCTCGTCTCGAGGCTCGGCTCTGGGCTCTGGGCTCGGCTGGGCTCGGGGCTCGGCTCGGGGCTCGGCTCAGGGCTCGGCTCTAGGCTGGGCTCCGGGCTCGGCTCGGCTCTAGGCTGGGCTCGGGGCTCGGATCTGCGTTCGGCTCTGGACTCGGTTCGACTCGGCTCTAAGCTGGGCTTGGGGATTGTCTCGGGGCTCGTCTCGAGGCTCGGCTCTGGGCTCGGCTCTCTACTCGGCTCTAGGCTGCGCTCGTACCTCGGATCTGGACTAGGCTCGGCTCTAGGCTGGGCTCGGGGCTCTGATCTCGCTTCGGCTCTGGACTCGGGTCGCCTCGGCTCTAGGCTGGGCTTGGGGATTGTCTCGGGGCTCGTCTCGAGGCTCGGCTCTGGGCTCTGTGCTCGGCTGGGCTCGGGGCTCGGCTCGATGCTTGGCGCTGGGCTCGGGTCTAGGCTATGGTCTGGACTCGGCTCGGCTCTAGGCTGCGCTCGGGGCTCGGATCTGGGTTCGGCTCTGGACTCGGCTCGCCTCGGCTCTAGGCTGGGCTTGGGGATTGTCTCGGGGCTCGTCTCGAGGCTCGGCTCTGGGCTCTGTGCTCGGCTGGGCTCGGGGCTCGGCTCGAGGCTCGGCTCTGGGCTCGGCTCGGCTCTAGGCTGCGCTCGGTGCTCGGATCTGGGTTCGGCTCTAGACTCGGCTCGCCTCGGCTCTAGGCTGGGCTTGGGGATTTTCTCGGGGCTCGTCTCGAGGCTCGGCACTGGGATATGTGCTCGGATGGGCTCGGGGCTCGGCTCGAGGCTCGGCTCAGGGCTCGGCTCTACGCTCTACGCTGGGCTCCGGGCTCGGCTCCGCTCTAGGCTGGGCTCGGGGCTCGGTTCTGGGCTCGGATCTGGACTCGGCTCGGCTCTCGGCTGGGCTCGGGGCTCGGCTCGAGGCTCGTCTCAGGGCTCGGCTCTACGCTGGACTCCGGGCTCGTCTAGGCTCTAGGCTGGGCTCGGGGCTCGGTTCTGGAATTGTCTGCTCTCGGCTTTGGGCTGGCCCAAATGATCGGCTCTGCTCTTGGCTAGGCTCGAGGCTCAGCTCGCGCCCGACTCTGGGCTCGGCTCTGGACTCGGCTCGGCTCTAGGCTGTGCTCGGGGCTCGGATCTGGGTTCGGCTCTGGACTCGGCTCGCCTCGGCTCTAGGCTGGGCTTGGGGATTGTCTCGGGGCTCGTCTCGAGGCTCGGCTCTGGGCTCTGGGCTCGGCTGGGCTCGGGGCTCGGCTCGGGGCTCGGCTCAGGGCTCGGCTCTTGGCTGGGCTCCGGGCTCGGCTCGGCTCTAGGCTGGGCTCGGGGCTCGGATCTGCGTTCGGCTCTGGACTCGGCTCGACTCGGCTCTAAGCTGGGCTTGGGGATTGTCTCGGGGCTCGTCTCGAGGCTCGGCTCTGGGCTCTGTGCTCGGCTGGGCTCGGGGCTCGGCTCGATGCTTGGCGCTGGGCTCGGGTCTAGGCTATGGTCTGGACTCGGCTCGGCTCTAGGCTGCGCTCGGGGCTCGGATCTGGGTTAGGCTCTGGACTCGGCTCGCCTCGGCTCAAGTCTGGGCTTGGGTATTGTCTCGGGGCTCGTCTCGAGGCTCGGATCTGGGCTCTGTGTTCGGCTGTGCTCTGGGCTCGGCTCGAGGTTCGGCTCTGGGCTCGGCTCTCTACTCGGCTGTAGGCTGCGCTCGTACCTCGGCTCTGGACTCGGCTCGGCTCTAGGCTGGGCTCGAGGCTCGGCTCTGGGTTCGGCTCTGGACTCGGCTCGCCTCGGCTCTAGTCTGGGCTTCGGGATTGTCTCGGGGCTCGTCTCGAGGCTCGGCTCTGGGCTCTGGGCGCGGCTGGGCTCGGGGCTCGGCTCGAGGCTCGGCTCAGGGCTCTGCTCTAGGCTGGTCTCCGGGCTCGGCTCGGCTCTAGGCTGGGCTCGAGGCTCGGATCTGGGTTCGGCTCTGGACTCGGCTCGCCTCGGCTCTAGGCTGGGCTTGGGGATTGTCTCGGGGCTCGTCTTGAGACTCGGCTCTGTGCTCTGTGCTCGGCTGGGCTCGGGGCTCGGCTCGAGGCTCGGCTCTGGGCTCGGCTCTGGACTCGGCTCTAGGCTGGGCTCGAGGCTCGGCTCTGGGCTTGTCTGCTCTCGGCTTTGGGCTGGGCTCAGAGATCGGCTCTGCTCATGGCTCGGCTCGAGGCTCAGATCGCGCCCGACTCTGGGCTCGGCTCTGGACTCGTCTCGGCTCTAGGCTGGGCTCGGGGCTCGGATCTCGCTTCGGCTCTGGACTCGGCTCGCCTCGGCTCTCGTCGGGGCTTGGGGATTGTCTCGGGGCTCGTCTCGAGGCTCGGCTCTGGGCTCTGTGCTCGGCTGGGCTCGGGGCTCGGCTCGAGGCTCGGCTAAATACTCGACTATGGACTCGCCTCTAGGCTGGGCTCTGGGCTCGGCTCGGCTCTAGGCTGGGCTCGGGGCTCGGATCTGGGTTCGGCTCTGGACTCGGCTCGCCTCGGCTCTAGGCTGGGCTGGGGGATTGTCTCGGGGCTCGTCTCGAGGCTCGGATCTGGGCACTGTGCTCGGCTGTGCTCGGGGCTCGGCTCGAGGCTCGGCTCAGGGCTCGGCTCTAGGCAGGGCTCCGGGCTCTGCTCGGCTCTAGGCTGGGCTCGGGGCTCGGTTCTGTGTTCGGCTCTAGACTCGGCTCGCCTCGGCTCTAGGCTGGGCTTGGGGATTGTCTCGGGGCTCGTCTTGAGGCTCGGCTCTGGGCTCTGTGCTCGGCTGGGCTCGGGTCTCGGCTCGAGGCTCGGCTCTGGGCTCGGCTCTAGGCTGGGCTCGGGGCTCGGATCTGGGTTCGGCTCTGGACTCGGCTCGCCTCGGCTCTAGGCTGGGCTTGGGGATTGTCTCGGGGCTCGTCTTGAGACTCGGCTCTGGGCTCTGTGCTCGGCTGTGCTCGGGGCTCGGTTCGAGGCTCGGCTCGATACTCGGCTCTAGGCTGGGCTCCGGGCTCGGCTCGGCTCTAGGCTGGGCTCGGGGCTCGGATCTGGATTCGGCTCTGGACTCGGCTCGCCTCGGTTCTAGGCTGGGCTTGGGGATTGTCTCGGGGCTCGTCTTGAGGCTCGGCTCTGAGCTCTGTGCTCGGCTGGGCTCGGGGCTCGGCTCGAGGCTCGGCTCGATACTCGGCTCTGGACTCGGCTCTAGGCTGGGCTCGAGGCTCGGCTCTGGGCTTGTCTGCTCTCGGCTTTGGGCTGGCCCAAATGATCGGCTCTGCTCTTGGCTAGGCTCGAGGCTCAGCTCGCGCCCGACTCTGGGCTCGGCTCTGGACTCGGCTCGGCTCTAGGCTGTGCTCGGGGCTCGGATCTGGGTTCGGCTCTGGACTCGGCTCGCCTCGGCTCTAGGCTGGGCTTGGGGATTGTCTCGGGGCTCGTCTCGAGGCTCGGCTCTGGGCTCTGGGCTCGGCTGGGCTCGGGGCTCGGCTCGGAGCTCGGCTCAGGGCTCGGCTCTAGGCTGGGCTCCGGGCTCGGCTCGGCTCTAGGCTGGGCTCGGGGCTCGGATCTGCGTTCGGCTCTGGACTCGGTTCGACTCGGCTCTAAGCTGGGCTTGGGGATTGTCTCGGGGCTCGTCTCGAGGCTCGGCTCTGGGCTCGGCTCTCTACTCGGCTCTAGGCTGCGCTCGTACCTCGGATCTGGACTAGGCTCGGCTCTAGGCTGGGCTCGGGGCTCTGATCTCGCTTCGGCTCTGGACTCGGGTCGCCTCGGCTCTAGGCTGGGCTTGGGGATTGTCTCGGGGCTCGTCTCGAGGCTCGGCTCTGGGCTCTGTGCTCGGCTGGGCTCGGGGCTCGGCTCGATGCTTGGCGCTGGGCTCGGGTCTAGGCTATGGTCTGGACTCGGCTCGGCTCTAGGCTGCGCTCGGGGCTCGGATCTGGGTTCGGCTCTGGACTCGGCTCGCCTCGGCTCTAGGCTGGGCTTGGGGATTGTCTCGGGGCTCGTCTCGAGGCTCGGCTCTGGGCTCTGTGCTCGGCTGTGCTCGGGGCTCGGCTCGAGGCTCGGCTCTGGGCTCGGCTCGGCTCTAGGCTGCGCTCGGTGCTCGGATCTGGGTTCGGCTCTAGACTCGGCTCGCCTCGGCTCTAGGCTGGGCTTGGGGATTTTCTCGGGGCTCGTCTCGAGGCTCGGCACTGGGATATGTGCTCGGATGGGCTCGGGGCTCGGCTCGAGGCTCGGCTCAGGGCTCGGCTCTACGCTCTACGCTGGGCTCCGGGCTCGGCTCCGCTCTAGGCTGGGCTCGGGGCTCGGTTCTGGGCTCGGATCTGGACTCGGCTCGGCTCTCGGCTGGGCTCGGGGCTCGGCTCGAGGCTCGTCTCAGGGCTCGGCTCTACGCTGGACTCCGGGCTCGTCTAGGCTCTAGGCTGGGCTCGGGGCTCGGTTCTGGAATTGTCTGCTCTCGGCTTTGGGCTGGCCCAAATGATCGGCTCTGCTCTTGGCTAGGCTCGAGGCTCAGCTCGCGCCCGACTCTGGGCTCGGCTCTGGACTCGGCTCGGCTCTAGGCTGTGCTCGGGGCTCGGATCTGGGTTCGGCTCTGGACTCGGCTCGCCTCGGCTCTAGGCTGGGCTTGGGGATTGTCTCGGGGCTCGTCTCGAGGCTCGGCTCTGGGCTCTGGGCTCGGCTGGGCTCGGGGCTCGGCTCGGGGCTCGGCTCAGGGCTCGGCTCTTGGCTGGGCTCCGGGCTCGGCTCGGCTCTAGGCTGGGCTCGGGGCTCGGATCTGCGTTCGGCTCTGGACTCGGCTCGACTCGGCTCTAAGCTGGGCTTGGGGATTGTCTCGGGGCTCGTCTCGAGGCTCGGCTCTGGGCTCTGTGCTCGGCTGGGCTCGGGGCTCGGCTCGATGCTTGGCGCTGGGCTCGGGTCTAGGCTATGGTCTGGACTCGGCTCGGCTCTAGGCTGCGCTCGGGGCTCGGATCTGGGTTAGGCTCTGGACTCGGCTCGCCTCGGCTCTAGTCTGGGCTTGGGTATTGTCTCGGGGCTCGTCTCGAGGCTCGGATCTGGGCTCTGTGTTCGGCTGTGCTCTGGGCTCGGCTCGAGGCTCGGCTCTGGGCTCGGCTCTCTACTCGGCTGTAGGCTGCGCTCGTACCTCGGCTCTGGACTCGGCTCGGCTCTAGGCTGGGCTCGAGGCTCGGCTCTGGGTTCGGCTCTGGACTCGGCTCGCCTCGGCTCTAGTCTGGGCTTCGGGATTGTCTCGGGGCTCGTCTCGAGGCTCGGCTCTGGGCTCTGGGCGCGGCTGGGCTCGGGGCTCGGCTCGAGGCTCGGCTCAGGGCTCTGCTCTAGGCTGGTCTCCGGGCTCGGCTCGGCTCTAGGCTGGGCTCGAGGCTCGGATCTGGGTTCGGCTCTGGACTCGGCTCGCCTCGGCTCTAGGCTGGGCTTGGGGATTGTCTCGGGGCTCGTCTTGAGACTCGGCTCTGTGCTCTGTGCTCGGCTGGGCTCGGGGCTCGGCTCGAGGCTCGGCTCTGGGCTCGGCTCTGGACTCGGCTCTAGGCTGGGCTCGAGGCTCGGCTCTGGGCTTGTCTGCTCTCGGCTTTGGGCTGGGCTCAGAGATCGGCTCTGCTCATGGCTCGGCTCGAGGCTCAGATCGCGCCCGACTCTGGGCTCGGCTCTGGACTCGTCTCGGCTCTAGGCTGGGCTCGGGGCTCGGATCTCGCTTCGGCTCTGGACTCGGCTCGCCTCGGCTCTCGTCGGGGCTTGGGGATTGTCTCGGGGCTCGTCTCGAGGCTCGGCTCTGGGCTCTGTGCTCGGCTGGGCTCGGGGCTCGGCTCGAGGCTCGGCTAAATACTCGACTATGGACTCGCCTCGAGGCTGGGCTCTGGGCTCGGCTCGGCTCTAGGCTGGGCTCGGGGCTCGGATCTGGGTTCGGCTCTGGACTCGGCTCGCCTCGGCTCTAGGCTGGGCTTGGGGATTGTCTCGGGGCTCGTCTCGAGGCTCGGATCTGGGCTCTGTGCTCGGCTGTGCTCGGGGCTCGGCTCGAGGCTCGGCTCTGGGCTCGGCTCTCTACTCGGCTCTAGGCTGCGCTTGTACCTCGGCTCTGCACTCGGCTCGGCTCTAGGCTGGGTTCGGGCTCGGATCTCGCTTCGGCTCTGGACTCGGCTCGCCTCGGCTCTAGGCTGGGCTTGGGGATTGTCTCGGGGCTCGTCTCGAGGCTCGGCTCTGGGCTCTGTGCTCGGCTGGGCTCGGGGCTCGGCTCGAGGCTCGGCTAAATACTCGACTATGGACTCGCCTCGAGGCTGGGCTCTGGGCTCGGCTCGGCTCTAGGCTGGGCTCGGGGCTCGGATCTGGGTTCGGCTCTGGACTCGGCTCGCCTCGGCTCTAGGCTGGGCTTGGGGATTGTCTCGGGGCTCGTCTCGAGGCTCGGATCTGGGCACTGTGCTCGGCTGTGCTCGGGGCTCGGCTCGAGGCTCGGCTCAGGGCTCGGCTCTAGGCAGGGCACCGGGCTCTGCTCGGCTCTAGGCTGGGCTCGGGGCTCGGTTCTGTGTTCGGCTCTAGACTCGGCTCGCCTCGGCTCTAGGCTGGGCTTGGGGATTGTCTCGGGGCTCGTCTTGAGGCTCGGCTCTGGGCTCTGTGCTCGGCTGGGCTCGGGGCTCGGCTCGAGGCTCGGCTCTGGGCTCGGCTCTAGGCTGGGCTCGGGGCTCGGATCTGGGTTCGGCTCTGGACTCGGCTCGCCTCGGCTCTAGGCTGGGCTTGGGGATTGTCTCGGGGCTCGTCTTGAGACTCGGCTCTGGGCTCTGTGCTCGGCTGTGCTCGGGCTCGGTTCGAGGCTCGGCTCGATACTCGGCTCTAGGCTGGGCTCCGGGCTCGGCTCGGCTCTAGGCTGGGCTCGGGGCTCGGATCTGGATTCGGCTCGCCTCGGTTCTAGGCTGGTCTTGGGGATTGTCTCGGGGCTCGTCTTGAGGCTCGGCTCTGAGCTCTGTGCTCGGCTGGGCTCGGGGCTCGGCTCGAGGCTCGGCTCGATACTCGGCTCTGGACTCGGCTCTAGGCTGGGCTCGAGGCTCGGCTCTGGGCTTGTCTGCTCTCGGCTTTGGGCTGGGCTCAGGGATCGGCTCTGCTCTTGGCTCGGCTCGAGGCTCAGATCGCGCCCGACTCTGGGCTCGGCTCTGGACTCGTCTCGGCTCTAGGCTGGGCTCGGGGCTCGGATCTCGGTTCGGCTCTGGACTCGGCTCGCCTCGGCTCTAGGCTGGGCTTGGGGATTGTCTCGGGGCTCGTCTCGAGGCTCGGATCTGGGCTCGGGGCTCGACTCGATTCTCGGCTCGATACTCGGCTCTGGGCTCGCCTCTAGGCTGGGCTCTGGGCTCGGCTCGCCTCTAGGCTGTGCTTGGGGCTTGTCTCGGGGCTCATCTCAAGGCTCGGCTCTGGGTTCGGGGCTCGGCTGGGCTCGGGGCTCGGGTCGAGGCTCTGCTCTGGGCTCGGCTCTAGGCTGGGCTCTGGCCTCGCCTCGGATCTAGGCTGGGCTCGGGGCTCGGGTCTGGGTTCGGCTCTGGACTCGGCTCGCCTCGGCTCTAGGATGGGCTCGGGGCTCTGATCTGGGTTCGGCTCTGGACTCGGCTCGCCTCGGCTCTAGGCTGGGCTTGGGGATTTTCTCGGGGCTCGTCTCGAGGCTCGGCACTGGGATATGTGCTCGGCTGGGCTCGGGGCTCGGCTCGAGGCTCGGCTCTGGTCTCTGTGCTCGGCTGGGCTCGGGGCTCGGCTCGAGGCTAAGCTCTGGGCTCGGATCGGCTCTAGGCTGCGCTCGTACCTCGGCTCTGGACTCGGCTCGGCTCTAGGCTGGGCTCGGGGCTCTGATCTCGCTTCGGCTCTGGACTCGGCTCGCCTCGGCTCTAGGCTGGGCTTGGGGATTTTCTCGGGGCTCGTCTCGAGGCTCGGCACTGGGATATGTGCTCGGCTGGGCTCGGGGCTCGGCTCGAGGCTCGGCTCAGGGCTCGGCTCTTGGCTGGGCTCCGGGCTCGGCTCGGCTCTAGGCTGGGCTCGGGGCTCGGTTCTGGAATTGTCTGCTCTCGGCTTTGGGCTGGACCAAATGATCGTGTCTGCTCTTGGCTAGGCTCGAGGCTCAGCTCGCGCCCGACTCTGGGCTCGGCTCTGGACTCGGCTCGGCTCTAGGCTGTGCTCGGGGCTCGGATCTGGGTTCGGCTCTGGACTCGGCTCGCCTCGGCTTTAGGCTGGGCTTGGGGATTGTCTCGGGGCTCGTCTCGAGGCTCGGCTCTGGTCTCTGTGCTCGGCTGGGCTCGGGGTCGGCTCGAGGCTAAGCTCTGGGCTCGGATCGGCTCTAGGCTGCGCTCGTACCTCGGCTCTGGACTCGGCTCGGCTCTAGGCTGGGCTCGGGGCTCTGATCTCGCTTCGGCTCTGGACTCGGCTCGCCTCGGCTCTAAGCTGGGCTTGGGGATTTTCTCGGGGCTCGTCTCGAGGCTCGGCACTGGGATATGTGCTCGGCTGGGCTCGGGGCTCGGCTCGAGGCTCGGCTCAGGGCTCTGCTCTTGGCTGGGCTCCGGGCTCGGCTCGGCTCTAGGCTGGGCTCGGGGCTCGGTTCTGGAATTGTCTGCTCTCGGCTTTGGGCTGGCCCAAATGATCGTGTCTGCTCTTGGCTAGGCTCGAGGCTCAGCTCGCGCCCGACTCTGGGCTCGGCTCTGGACTCGGCTCGGCTCTAGGCTGTGCTCGGGGCTCGGATCTGGGTTCGGCTCTGGACTCGGCTCGCCTCGGCTCTAGTCTGGGCTTGGGGATTGTCTCGGGGCTCGTCTCGAGGCTCGGCTCTGGGCTCTGTGCTCGGCTGGGCTCGGGGCTCGGCTCGGGGCCCGGCTCAGGGCTCGGCTCTAGGCTGGGCTCCGGGCTCGGCTCGGCTCTAGGCTGGGCTCGGGTCTCGGATCTGGGTTCGGCTCTGGACTCGGCTCGACTCGGCTCTAAGCTCGGCTTGGGTATTGTCTCGGGGCTCGTCTCGAGGTTCGGCTCTGGGCTCGGGGCTCGGCTGGGCTCGGGGCTCGGCTCGATGCTTGGCGCGTGCTCGGCTCTAGGCTATGGTCTGGACTCGGCTCGGCTCTAGGCTGGGCTCGAGGCTCGGATCTGGGTTCGGCTCTGGACTCGGCTCGCCTCGGCTCTAGGCTGGGCTTGGGGATTGTTTCGGGGCTCGTCTCGAGGCTCGGCTCTGGGCTCTGGGCCCGGCTGGGCTCGGGGCTCGGCTCGAGGCTCGGCTCAGGGCTCGGCTCTAGGCTGGGCTCGGGGCTCGGCTCGGCTCTAGGCTGGGCTCGGGGCTCGGCTCGAGGCTCGGCTCTGGGCTCGGCTCTGGACTCGGCTCTAGGCTGGGCTCGAGGCTCGGCTCTGGGCTTGTCTGCTCTCGGCTTTGGGCTGGGCTCAGGGATCGGCTCTGCTCATGGCTCGGCTAGAGGCTCAGATCGCGCCCGACTCTGGGCTCGGCTCTGGACTCGTCTCGGCTCTAGGCTGGGCTCGGGGCTCGTATCTCGGTTCGGCTCTGGACTCGGCTCGCCTCGGCTCTCGTCGGGGCTTGGGGATTGTCTCGGGGCTCGTCTCGAGGCTCGGATCTGGGCTCGGGGCTCGGCTGGGCTCGGGGATCGGCTCTGGGTTCGGCTCTGGACACGGCTCGCCTCGACTCTAGGCTGGGCTTGGGGATTGTCTCGGGGCTCGTCTCGAGGCTCGGCTCTGGGCTCTGTGCTCGGCTGGGCTCGGGGCTCGGCTCGAGGCTCGGCTCGATATTCGACTCTGGGCTCGCCTCTAGGCTGGGCTCTGGGCTCGGCTCGGCTCTAGGCTGGGCTCGGGGCTCGGATCTGGGTTCGGCTCTGGACTCGGCTCGCCTCGGCTCTAGGCTGGGCTTGGGGATTGTCTCGGGGCTCGTCTCGAGGCTCGGCTCTGGGCTCTGTGCTCGGCTGGGCTCGGGGCTTGTCTCGGGGCTCGGCTCAGGGCTCGGCTCTAGGCTGGGCTCCGGGCTCGGCTCGGCTCTAGGCTGGGCTCGGGGCTCGGATCTGGGTTCGGCTCTGGACTCGGCTCGCCTCGGCTCTAAGCTGGGCTTGGGGATTGTCTCGGGGCTCGTCTCGGGGCTCGGCTCTGTACTCGGGGCTCGGCTGGGCTCGGGGCTCGGCTCGAGGCTCGGCTCTGGGCTCGGCTCTCTACTCGGCTCTAGGCTGCGCTCGTACCTCGGCTCTGGACTCGGCTCGGCTCTAGGCTGGGCTCGGGGCTCTGATCTCGCTTCGGCTCTGGACTCGGCTCGCCTCGGCTCTAGGCTGGGCTTGGGGATTGTCTCGGGGCTCGTCTCGAGGCTCGGATCTGGGCTCTGTGCTCGGCTGGTCTCGGGTCTCGGCTCGAGGCTCGGCTCTGGGCTCGGCTCTGGACTCGGCTCTAGGCTGGGCTCGAGGCTCGGCTCTGGGCTTGTCTGCTCTCGGCTTTGGGCTGGGCTCAGGGATCGGCTCTGATCTTGGCTCGGCTCGAGGCTCAGATCGCGCCCGACTCTGGGCTCGGCTCTGGACTCGTCTCGGCTCTAGGCTGGGCTCGGGGCTCGGATCTTGCTTCGGCTCTGGACTCGGCTCGCCTCGGCTCTAGGCTGGGCTTGGGGATTGTCTCGGGGCTCGTCTCGAGTCTCGAATCTGGGCTCGGGGCTCGACTCGATTCTCGGCTCGATACTCGGCTCTGGGCTCGCCTCTAGGCTGGGCTCTGGGCTCGGCTCGGCTCTAGGCTGGGCTTGGGGATTGTATCGGGGCTCAACTCGAGGCTCGGCTCTGGGCTCGGGGCTCGGCAATGCTCGGGGCTCGGGTCGAGGCTCGACTCTGGGCTCGGCTCTAGGCTGGGATCTGGCCTCGGCTCGGCTCTAGGCTGGGCTCGGGGCTCGGATCTGGGTTCGGCTCTGGACTCGGCTCGCCTCGGCTCTAGGATGGGCTCGGGGCTCGGCTCGAGGCTCGGCTCGATACTCGACTCTGGGCTCGCCTCTAGGCTGGGCTCTGGGCTCGGCTCGGCTCTAGGCTGGGCTCGGGGCTCGGATCTGGGTTCGGCTCTGGACTCGGCTCGCCTCGGCTCTAGGCTGGGCTTGGGGATTGTCTCGGGGCTCGTCTCGAGGCTCGGATCTGGGCTCTGTGCTCGGCTGTGCTCGGGGTTCGGCTCGAGGCTCGGCTCGTGGCTCGGCTCTCTACTCGGCTCTAGGCTGCGCTCGTACCTCGGCTCTGGACTCGGCTTGGCTCTAGGCTGGGCTCGGGGCTCGGATCTGGGTTCGGCTCTGGACTCGGCTCGCCTCGGCTCTAGGCTGGGCTTGGGGATTGTCTCGGGGCTCGTCGTCGAGGCTCGGCTCTGGGCTCTGTGCTCGGCTGGGCTCAGGGCTCGGCTCGATGCCCGGCGCTGGCCTCGGCTCTAGGCTATGCTCTGGGATCGGCTCGGCTCTAGGCTGCGCTCGGTGCTCGGATCTGGGTTCGGCTCTAGACTCGGCTCGCCTCGTCTCTAGGCTGGGCTTGGGGATTGTCTCGGGGCTCGTCTCGAGGCTCGGCTCTGGGCTCTGTGCTCGGCTGGGCTCGGGGCTCGGCTCGAGGCTCGACTCTGGGCTGGGCTCTCTACTCGGCTCTAGGCTGCGCTCGTACCTCGGCTCTGCACTCGGCTCGGCTCTAGGCTGGGCTCGGGGCTCTGATCTCGCTTCGGCTCAGGGCTCGGCTCTAGGCTGGGCTCCGGGCTCGGCTCGGCTCTAGGCTGGGCTCGGGGCTCGCATCTGGGCTCGGCTCTGGACTCGGCTCGGCTCTAGGCTGGGCTCGAGGCTCGGCTCTGGAATTGTCTGCTCTCGGCTTTGGGCTGGGCCAAATGATCGGCTCTGCTCTTGGCTAGGCTCGAGGCTCAGCTCGCGCCCGACTCTGGGCTCGGCTCTGGACTCGGCTCGGCTCTAGGCTGTGCTCGGGGCTCGGATCTGGGTTCGGCTCTGGACTCGGCTCGCCTCGGCTCTAAGCTGGGCTTGGGGATTGTCTCGGGGCTCGTCTCGAGGCTCGGCTCTGGGCTCTGTGCTCGGCTGGGCTCGGGGCTCGGCTCGATGCTTGGCGCTGGGCTCGGCTCTAGGCTATTGTCTGGGCTCGGCTCGGCTCTAGGCTTAGCTCGGGGCTCGGATCTGGTTTCGGCTCTGGACTCGGCTCGCCTCGGCTCTAGTCTGGGCTTGGGGATTGTCTCGGGGCTCATCTCAAGGCTCGGCTCTGGGCTCGTGGCTCGGCTGGGCTCGGGGCTCGGGTCGAGGCTCGGCTCTGGGCTCGGCTCTAGGCTGGGCTCTGGCCTCGGCTCGGATCTAGGCTGGGCTCGGGGCTCGGGTCTGGGTTCGGCTCTGGACTCAGCTCGCCTCGGCTCTAGGATGGGCTCGGGGCTCGGATCTGGGTTCGGCTCTGGACTCGGCTCGCCTCGGCTCTAGTCTGGGCTTGGGGATTGTCTCGGGGCTCGTCTCGAGGCTCGGCTCTGGTCTCTGTGCTCGGCTGGGCTCGGGGCTCGGCTCGAGGCTAAGCTCTGGGCTCGGATCGGCTCTAGGCTGCGCTCGTACCTCGGCTCTGGACTCGGCTCGGCTCTAGGCTGGGCTCGGGGCTCTGATCTCGCTTCGGCTCTGGACTCGGCTCGCCTCGGCTCTAGGCTGGGCTTGGGGATTTTCTCGGGGCTCGTCTCGAGGCTCGGCACTGGGATATGTGCTCGGCTGGTCTCGGGGCTCGGCTCGAGGCTCGGCTCAGGGCTCGGCTCTTGGCTGGGCTCCGGGCTCGGCTCGGCTCTAGGCTGGGCTCGGGGCTCGGTTCTGGAATTGTCTGCTCTCGGCTTTGGGCTGGCCCAAATGATCGTGTCTGCTCTTGGCTAGGCTCGAGGCTCAGCCCGCGCCCGACTCTGGGCTCGGCTCTGGACTCGGCTCGGCTCTAGGCTGTGCTCGGGGCTCGGATCTGGGTTCGGCTCTGGACTCGGCTCGCGTCGGCTCTAGGCTGGGCTTGGGGATTGTCTCGGGGCTCGTCTCGAGGCTCGGCTCTGGGCTCTGTGCTCGGCTGGGCTCGGGGCTCTGCTCGGGGCCCGGCTCAGGGCTCGGCTCTAGGCTGGGCTCCGGGCTCGGCTCGGCTCTAGGCTGGGCTCGGGGCTCGGATCTGGGTTCGGCTCTGGACTCGGCTCGACTCGGCTCTAAGCTGGGCTTGGGTATTGTCTCGGGGCTCGTCTCGAGGTTCGGCTCTGGGCTCGGGGATCGGCTGGGCTCGGGGCTCGGCTCGATGCTTGGCGCGTGCTCGGCTCTAGGCTATGGTCTGGACTCGGCTCGGCTCTAGGCTGGGCTCGAGGCTCGGATCTGGGTTCGGCTCTGGTCTCGGCTCGCCTCGGCTCTAGGCTGGGCTTGGGGATTGTTTCGGGGCTCGTCTCGAGGCTCGGCTCTGGGCTCTGGGCTCGGCTGGGCTCGGGGCTCGGCTCGAGGCTCGGCTCAGGGCTCGGCTCTAGGCTGGGCTCCGGGCTCGACTCGGCTCTAGGCTGGGCTCGGGGCTCGGCTCGAGGCTCGGCTCTGGGCTCGGCTCTGGACTCGGCTCTAGGCTGGGCTCGAGGCTCGGCTCTGGGCTTGTCTGCTCTCGGCTTTGGGCTGGGCTCAGGGATCGGCTCTGCTCATGGCTCGGCTAGAGGCTCAGATCGCGCCCGACTCTGGGCTCGGCTCTGGACTCGTCTCGGCTCTAGGCTGGGCTCGGGGCTCGGATCTCGGTTCGGCTCTGGACTCGGCTCGCCTCGGCTCTAGGCTGGGCTTGGGGATTGTCTCGGGGCTCGTCTCGGGGCTCGGCTCTGGGCTCGGGGCTCGGCTGGGCTCGGGGCTCGGCTCTGGGCTCGGCTCTCTACTCGGCTCTAAGCTGCGCTCGTACCTCGGCTCTGGACTCGGCTCGGCTCTAGGCTGGGCTCGGGGCTCTGATCTCGCTTCGGCTCTGGACTCGGCTCGCCTCGGCTCTAGGCTGGGCTTGGGGATTGTCTCGGGGCTCGTCTCGAGACTCGGCTCTGGGCTCTGTGTTCGGCTGGGCTCGGGGCTCGGCTAGATGCTTGGCGCTGGGCTCGGCTCTAGGCTATGGTCTGGGCTCGGCTCGGCTCTAGGCTAAGCTCGGGGCTCGGCTTTGGGTTCGGCTCTGGACTCGGCTTGCCTCGGCTCTAGGCTGGGCTTGGGGATTGTCTCGGGGCTCGTCTCGAGGCTCGGATCTGGGCTCTGTGCTCGGCTGGGCTCGGGTCTCGGCTCGAGGCTCGGCTCTGGGCTCGGCTCTAGACTCGGCTCTAGGCTGGGCTCGAGGCTCGGCTCTGGGCTTGTCTGCTCTCGGCTTTGGGCTGGGCTCAGGGATCGGCTCTGATCTTGGCTCGGCTCGAGGCTCAGATCGCGCCCGACTCTGGGCTCGGCTCTGGACTCGTCTCGGCTCTAGGCTGGGCTCGGGGCTCGGATCTCGCTTCGGCTCTGGACTCGGCTCGCCTCGGCTCTAGGCTGGGCTTGGGGATTGTCTCGGGGCTCGTCTCGAGTCTCGAATCTGGGCTCGGGGCTCGACTCGATTCTCGGCTCGATACTCGGCTCTGGGCTCGCCTCTAGGCTGGGCTCTGGATTCGCCTCGGCTCTAGTCTGGGCTTGGGGATTGTCTCGGGGCTCATCTCAAGGCTCGGCTCTGGGCTCGTGGCTCGGCTGGGCTCGGGGCTCGGGTCGAGGCTCGGCTCTGGGCTCGGCTCTAGGCTGGGCTCTGGCCTCGGCTCGGATCTAGGCTGGGCTCGGGGCTCGGGTCTGGGTTCGGCTCTGGACTCAGCTCGCCTCGGCTCTAGGATGGGCTCGGGGCTCGGATCTGGGTTCGGCTCTGGACTCGGCTCGCCTCGGCTCTAGTCTGGGCTTGGGGATTGTCTCGGGGCTCGTCTCGAGGCTCGGCTCTGGTCTCTGTGCTCGGCTGGGCTCGGGGCTCGGCTCGAGGCTAAGCTCTGGGCTCGGATCGGCTCTAGGCTGCGCTCGTACCTCGGCTCTGGACTCGGCTCGGCTCTAGGCTGGGCTCGGGGCTCTGATCTCGCTTCGGCTCTGGACTCGGCTCGCCTCGGCTCTAGGCTGGGCTTGGGGATTTTCTCGGGGCTCGTCTCGAGGCTCGGCACTGGGATATGTGCTCGGCTGGTCTCGGGGCTCGGCTCGAGGCTCGGCTCAGGGCTCGGCTCTTGGCTGGGCTCCGGGCTCGGCTCGGCTCTAGGCTGGGCTCGGGGCTCGGTTCTGGAATTGTCTGCTCTCGGCTTTGGGCTGGCCCAAATGATCGTGTCTGCTCTTGGCTAGGCTCGAGGCTCAGCCCGCGCCCGACTCTGGGCTCGGCTCTGGACTCGGCTCGGCTCTAGGCTGTGCTCGGGGCTCGGATCTGGGTTCGGCTCTGGACTCGGCTCGCGTCGGCTCTAGGCTGGGCTTGGGGATTGTCTCGGGGCTCGTCTCGAGGCTCGGCTCTGGGCTCTGTGCTCGGCTGGGCTCGGGGCTCTGCTCGGGGCCCGGCTCAGGGCTCGGCTCTAGGCTGGGCTCCGGGCTCGGCTCGGCTCTAGGCTGGGCTCGGGGCTCGGATCTGGGTTCGGCTCTGGACTCGGCTCGACTCGGCTCTAAGCTGGGCTTGGGTATTGTCTCGGGGCTCGTCTCGAGGTTCGGCTCTGGGCTCGGGGATCGGCTGGGCTCGGGGCTCGGCTCGATGCTTGGCGCGTGCTCGGCTCTAGGCTATGGTCTGGACTCGGCTCGGCTCTAGGCTGGGCTCGAGGCTCGGATCTGGGTTCGGCTCTGGTCTCGGCTCGCCTCGGCTCTAGGCTGGGCTTGGGGATTGTTTCGGGGCTCGTCTCGAGGCTCGGCTCTGGGCTCTGGGCTCGGCTGGGCTCGGGGCTCGGCTCGAGGCTCGGCTCAGGGCTCGGCTCTAGGCTGGGCTCCGGGCTCGACTCGGCTCTAGGCTGGGCTCGGGGCTCGGCTCGAGGCTCGGCTCTGGGCTCGGCTCTGGACTCGGCTCTAGGCTGGGCTCGAGGCTCGGCTCTGGGCTTGTCTGCTCTCGGCTTTGGGCTGGGCTCAGGGATCGGCTCTGCTCATGGCTCGGCTAGAGGCTCAGATCGCGCCCGACTCTGGGCTCGGCTCTGGACTCGTCTCGGCTCTAGGCTGGGCTCGGGGCTCGGATCTCGGTTCGGCTCTGGACTCGGCTCGCCTCGGCTCTAGGCTGGGCTTGGGGATTGTCTCGGGGCTCGTCTCGGGGCTCGGCTCTGGGCTCGGGGCTCGGCTGGGCTCGGGGCTCGGCTCTGGGCTCGGCTCTCTACTCGGCTCTAAGCTGCGCTCGTACCTCGGCTCTGGACTCGGCTCGGCTCTAGGCTGGGCTCGGGGCTCTGATCTCGCTTCGGCTCTGGACTCGGCTCGCCTCGGCTCTAGGCTGGGCTTGGGGATTGTCTCGGGGCTCGTCTCGAGACTCGGCTCTGGGCTCTGTGTTCGGCTGGGCTCGGGGCTCGGCTAGATGCTTGGCGCTGGGCTCGGCTCTAGGCTATGGTCTGGGCTCGGCTCGGCTCTAGGCTAAGCTCGGGGCTCGGCTTTGGGTTCGGCTCTGGACTCGGCTTGCCTCGGCTCTAGGCTGGGCTTGGGGATTGTCTCGGGGCTCGTCTCGAGGCTCGGATCTGGGCTCTGTGCTCGGCTGGGCTCGGGTCTCGGCTCGAGGCTCGGCTCTGGGCTCGGCTCTAGACTCGGCTCTAGGCTGGGCTCGAGGCTCGGCTCTGGGCTTGTCTGCTCTCGGCTTTGGGCTGGGCTCAGGGATCGGCTCTGATCTTGGCTCGGCTCGAGGCTCAGATCGCGCCCGACTCTGGGCTCGGCTCTGGACTCGTCTCGGCTCTAGGCTGGGCTCGGGGCTCGGATCTCGCTTCGGCTCTGGACTCGGCTCGCCTCGGCTCTAGGCTGGGCTTGGGGATTGTCTCGGGGCTCGTCTCGAGTCTCGAATCTGGGCTCGGGGCTCGACTCGATTCTCGGCTCGATACTCGGCTCTGGGCTCGCCTCTAGGCTGGGCTCTGGATTCGGCTCGGCTCTAGGCTGGGCTTGGGGATTGTATCGGGGCTCATCTCGAGGCTCGGCTCTGGGCTCGGGGCTCGGCAGGGCTCGGGCCTCGGGTCGAGGCTCGACTCTGGGCTCGGCTCTAGGCTGGGATCTGGCCTCGGCTCGGCTCTAGGCTGGGCTCGGGGCTCGGATCTGGGTTCGGCTCTGGACTCGGCTCGCCTCGGCTCTAGGATGGGCTCGGGGCTCGGCTCGAGGCTCGGCTCGATACTCGACTCTGGGCTCGCCTCTAGGCTGGGCTCTGGGCTCGGCTCGGCTCTAGGCTGGGCTCGGGGCTCGGATCTGGGTTCGGCTCTGGACTCGGCTCGCCTCGGCTCTAGGCTGGGCTTGGGGATTGTCTCGGGGCTCGTCTCGAGGCTCGGATCTGGGCTCTGTGCTTGGCTGTGCTCGGGGTTCGGCTCGAGGCTCGGCTCGTGGCTCGGCTCTCTACTCGGCTCTAGGCTGCGCTCGTACCTCGGCTCTGGACTCGGCTCGGCTCTAGGCTGGGCTCGGGGCTCTGATCTCGCTTCGGCTCTGGACTCGTCTCGCCTCGGCTCTAGGCTGGGCTTGGGGATTGTCTCGGGGCTCGTCGTCGAGGCTCGGCTCTGGGCTCTGTGCTCGGCTGGGCTCGGGGCTCGGCTCGAGGCTCGGCTCGATACTCGACTCTGGGCTCGCTTCTAGGCTGGGCTCTGGGCTCGGCTCGGCTCTAGGCTGGGCTTGGGGCTTGTCTCGGGGCTCATTTCGAGGCTCGGCTCTGGGCTCGGGGCTCGGCTGGGCTCGGGGCTCGGGTCGAGGCTCGCCTCTGGGCTCGGCTCTAGGCTGGGCTCTGTCCTCGCCTCGGCTCTAGGCTGGGCTCGGGGCTCGGATCTGGGTTCGGCTCTGGACTCGGCTCGCCTCGGCTCTAGGATGGGCACGGGGCTCGAATCTGGCTTCGGCTATGGACTCGGCTCGCCTCGGCTCTAGTCTGGGCTTGGGGATTGTCTCGGGGCTCGTCTCGAGGCTCGGCTCTGGGCTCTGTGCTCGGCTGGGCTCGGGGCTCGGCTCGAGGCTCGTTTCTGGGCTCGGCTCGGCTCTAGGCTGGGCTCGAGGCTCGGCTCTGGGTTCGGCTCTGGAGTCGGCTCGCCTCGGCTCTAGGCTGGGCTTCGGGATTGTCTCGGGGCTCGTCTCGAGGCTCGGCTCTGGGCTCTGGGCTCGGCTGGGCTCAGGGCTCGGCTCGGGGCTCGGCTCAGGGCTCGGCTGTAGGCTGGGCTCCGGGCTCGGATCTGGGTTCGGCTCTGGACTCGGCTCGCCTCGGCTCTAAGCTGGGCTTGGGGATTGTCTCGGGGCTCGTCTCGAGGCTCGGCTCTGGGCTCGGTGCTCGGCTGGACTCGGGGCTCCGCTCGAGGCTCGGCTCTGGGCTCTGCTCTCTACTCGGCTCTAGGCTGCGCTTGTACCTCGGCTCTGGACTCGGCTCGGCTCTAGGCTGGGCTCGGGGCTCGGATCTCGCTTCGGCTCTGGACTCGGCTCGCCTCGGCTCTAGGCTGGGCTTGGGGATTGTCTCGGGGCTCGTCTCGAGGCTCGGCTCTGGGCTCTGTGCTCGGCTGGGCTCGGAGCTCGGCTCGAGGCTCGGCTCGATACTCGACTATGGACTCGCCTCTAGGCTGGGCTCTGGGCTCGGCTCGGCTCTAGGCTGGGCTCGGGGCTCGGATCTGGGTTCGGCTCTGGACTCGGCTCGCCTCGGCTCTAGGCTGGGCTGGGGGATTGTCTCGGGGCTCGTCTCGAGGCTCGGATCTGGGCTCTGTGCTCGGCTGTGCTCGGGGCTCGGCTCGAGGCTCGGCTCAGGGCTCGGCTCTAGGCTGGGCTCGGGGCTCGGATCTGGGTTCGGCTCTGGACTCGGCTCGCCTCGGCTCTAGGCTGGGCTTGGGGATTGTCTCGGGGCTCGTCTCGAGGCTCGGCTCTGGGCTCTGTGCTCGGCTGGGCTCGGGGCTCGGCTCGAGGCTCGGCTCGATACTCGACTATGGACTCGCCTCTAGGCTGGGCTCTGGGCTCGGCTCGGCTCTAGGCTGGGCTCGGGGCTCGGATCTGGATTCGGCTCTAGACTCGGCTCGCCTCGGTTCTAGGCTGGGCTTGGGGATTGTCTCGGGGCTCGTCTTGAGACTCGGCTCTGAGCTCTGTGCTCGGCTGGGCTCGGGGCTCGGCTCGAGGCTCGGCTCGATACTCGGCTCTGGACTCGGCTCTAGGCTGGGCTCTGGGCTCGGCTCGGCTCTAGGCTGGGCTTGGGGCTTGTCTCGGGGCTAATCTCAAGGCTCGGCTCTGGGCTCGGGGCTCGGCTGGGCTCGGGGCTCGGGTCGAGGCTCGGCTCTGGGCTCGGCTCTAGGCTGGGCTCTGGCCTCGCCTCGGATCTAGGCTGGGCTCGGGGCTTGGGTCTGGGTTCGGCTCTGGACTCGGCTCGCCTCGGCTCTAGGATGGGCTCGGGGCTCGGATCTGGGTTCGGCTCTGGACTCGGCTCGCCTCGGCTCTAGGCTGGGCTTGGGGATTGTCTCGAGGCTCGTCTCGAGGCTCGGCTCTGGGCTCGGGGCTCGGCTGGGCTCGGGGCTCGGCTCGAGGCTAAGCTCTGGGCTCGGCTCGGCTCTAGGCTGGGCTCGGGGCTCTGATCTCGCTTCGGCTCTGGACTCGGCTCGCCTCGGTTCTAGGCTGGGCTTGGGGATTTTCTCGGGGCTCGTCTCGAGGCTCGGCACTGGGATATGTGCTCGGATGGGCTCCGGGCTCGGCTCGAGGCTCGGCTCAGGGCTCGGCTCTTGGCTGGGCTCCGGGCTCGGCTCGGCTCTAGGCTGGGCTCGGGGCTCGGTTCTGGAATTCTCTGCTCTCGGCTTTGGGCTGGCCCAAATGATCGGCTCTGCTCTTGGCTAGGCTCGAGGCTCAGCTCGCGCCCGACTCTGGGCTCGGCTCTGGACTCGGCTCGGCTCTAGGCTGTGCTCGGGGCTCGGATCTGGGTTCGGCTCTGGACTCGGCTCGCCTCGGCTCTAGGCTGGGCTTGGGGATTGTCTCGGGGCTCGTCTCGAGGCTCGGCTCTGGTCTCTGTGCTCGGCTGGGCTCGGGGCTCGGCTCGAGGCTAAGCTCTGGCCTCGGATCGGCTCTAGGCTGCGCTCGTACCTCGGCTCTGGACTCGGCTCGGCTCTAGGCTGGGCTCGGGGCTCTGATCTCGCTTCGGCTCTGGACTCGGCTCGCCTCGGCTCTAAGCTGGGCTTGGGGATTTTCTCGGGGCTCGTCTCGAGGCTCGGCACTGGGATATGTGCTCGGCTGGGCTCGGGGCTCGGCTCGAGGCTCGGCTCAGGGCTCGGCTCTAGGCTGGGCTCCGGGCTCGGCTCGGCTCTAGGCTGGGCTCGGGGCTCGGTTCTGGAATTGTCTGCTCTCGGCTTTGGGCTGGCCCAAATGATCGTGTCTGCTCTTGGCTAGGCTCCAGGCTCAGCTCGCGCCCGACTCTGGGCTCGGCTCTGGACTCGGCTCGGCTCTAGGCTGTGCTCGGGGCTCGGATCTGGGTTCGGCTCTGGACTCGGCTCGCCTCGGCTCTAGGCTGGGCTTGGGGATTGTCTCAGGGCTCGTCTCGAGGCTCGGCTCTGGGCTCTGTGCTCGGCTGGGCTCGGGGCTCGGCTCGGGGCCCGGCTCAGGGCTCGGCTCTAGGCTGGGCTCCGGGCTCGGCTCGGCTCTAGGCTGGGCTCGGGGCTCGGATCTGGGTTCGGCTCTGGACTCGGCTCGACTCGGCTCTAAGCTGGGCTTGGGTATTGTCTCGGGGCTCGTCTCGAGGTTCGGCTCTGGGCTCGGGGCTCGGCTGGGCTCGGGGCTCGGCTCGATGCTTGGCGCGTGCTCGGCTCTAGGCTATGGTCTGGACTCGGCTCGGCTCTAGGCTGGGCTCGAGGCTCGGATCTGGGTTCGTCTCTGGACTCGGCTCGCCTCGGCTCTAGGCTGGGCTTGGGGATTGTTTCGGGGCTCGTCTCGAGGCTCGGCTCTGGGCTCTGGGCTCGGCTGGGCTCGGGGCTCGGCTCGAGGCTCGGCTCAGGGCTCGGCTCTAGGCTGGGCTCCGGGCTCGGCTCGGCTCTAGGCTGGGCTCGGGGCTCGGCTCGAGGCTCGGCTCTGGGCTCGGCTCTGGACTCGGCTCTAGGCTGGGCTCGAGGCTCGGCTCTGGGCTTGTCTGCTCTCGGCTTTGGGCTGGGCTCAGGGATCGGCTCTGATCTTGGCTCGGCTCGAGGCTCAGATCGCGCCCGACTCTGGGCTCGGCTGTGGACTCGTCTCGGCTCTAGGCTGGGCTCGGGGCTCGGATCTCGGTTCGGCTCTGGACTCGGCTCGCCTCGGCTCTAGGCTGGGCTTGGGGATTGTCTCGGGGCTCGTCTCGAGGCTCGGATCTGGGCTCGGGGCTCGGCTGGGCTCGGGGATCCGCTCTGGGTTCGGCTCTGGACTCGGCTCGCCTCGGCTCTAGGCTGGGCTTGGGGATTGTCTCGGGGCTCGTCTCGAGGCTCGGCTCTGGGCTCTGTGCTCGGCTGGGCTCGGGGCTCGGCTCGATGCCCGGCGCTGGCCTCGGCTCTAGGCTATGCTCTGGGATCGGCTCGGCTCTAGGCTGCGCTCGGTGCTCGGATCTGGGTTCGGCTCTAGACTCGGCTCGCCTCGGCTCTAGGCTGGGCTTGGGGATTGTCTCGGGGCTCGTCTCGAGGCTCGGCTGTGGGCTCTGTGCTCGGCTGGGCTCGGGGCTCAGCTCGAGGCTCGACTCTGGGCTGGGCTCTCTACCCGGCTCTAGGCTGCGCTCGTACCTCGGCTCTGCACTCGGCTCGGCTCTAGGCTGGGCTCGGGGCTCTGATCTCGCTTCGGCTCTGGACTCGGCTCGCCTCGGCTCTAGGCTGGGCTTGGGGATTTTCTCGGGGCTCGTCTCGAGGCTCGGCACTGGGATATGTGCTCGGCTGGGCTCGGGGCTCGGCTCGGGGCTCGGCTCAGGGCTCGGCTCTAGGCTGGGCTCCGGGCTCGGCTCGGCTCTAGGCTGGGCTCGGGGCTCGGTTCTGGGCTCGGCTCTGGACTCGGCTCGGCTCTAGACTGGGCTCGAGGCTCGGCTCTGGAATTGTCTGCTCTCGGCTTTGGGCTGGGCCAAATGATCGGCTCTGCTCTTGGCTAGGCTCGAGGCTCAGCTCGCGCCCGACTCTGGGCTCGGCTCTGGACTCGGCTCGGCTCTAGGCTAAGCTCGGGGCTCGGATCTGGGTTCGGCTCTGGACTCGGCTCGCCTCGGCTCTAGTCTGGGCTTGGGGATTGTCTCGGGGCTCGTCTCGAGGCTCGGATCTGGGCTCGGGGCTCGGCTGGGGTGGGGGCTCGGCTCGAAGCTCGGCTCTGGACTCGGCTCGCCTCGGCTCTAGGCTGGGCTTGGGGATTGTCTCGGGGCTCGTCTCGAGGCTCGGATCTGGGCTCTGTGTTCCGCTGTGCTCTGGGCTCGGCTCTCTACTCGGCTCTAGGCTGCGCTCGTACCTCGGCTCTGGACTCGGCTCGGCTCTAGGCTGGGCTCGAGGCTCGGCTCTGGGTTCGGCTCTGGACTCGGCTCGCCTCGGCTCTAGGCTGGGCTTGGGGATTGTCTCGGGGCTCGTCTCGAGGCTCGGATCTGGGCTCGGGGCTCGACTCGATTCTCGGCTCGATACTCGGCTCTGGGCTCGCCTCTAGGCTGGGCTCTGGGCTCGGCTCGGCTCTAGGCTGGGCTCGGGGCTCGGGTCGAGGCTCGGCTCTGGGCTCGGCTCTAGGCTGGGCTCTGGCCTCGGCTCGGATCTAGGCTGGGCTCGGGGCTCGGGTCTGGGTTCGGCTCTGGACTCGGCTCGCCTCGGCTCTAGGATGGGCTCGGGGCTCGGATCTGGGTTCGGCTCTGGACTCGGCTCGCCTCGGCTCTAGGCTGGGCTTGGGGATTGTCTCGGGGCTCCTCTCGAGGCTCGGCTCTGGGCTCTGTGCTCGGCTGGGCTCGGGGCTCGGCTCGAGGCTCGGCTCGATATTCGACTCTGGGCTCGCCTCTAGGCTGGGCTCCGGGCTCGGCTCGGCTCTAGGCTGGGCTCGGGGCTCGGATCTGGGTTCGGCTCTGGACTCGGCTCGCCTCGGCTCTAGGCTGGGCTTGGGGATTGTCTCGGGGCTCGTCTCGAGGCTCGGCTCTGGGCTCTGTACTCGGCTGGGCTCGGGACTCGGCTCGGGGCCCGGCTCAGGGCTCGGCTCTAGGCTGGGCTCCGGGCTCGGCTCGGCTCTAGGCTGGGCTCGGGGCTCGGATCTGGGTTCGGCTCTGGACTCGGCTCGCCTCGGCTCTAAGCTGGGCTTGGGGATTGTCTCGGGGCTCGTCTCGAGGTTCGTCTCTGGGCTCGGGGCTCGGCTGGACTCGGGGCTCGGCTCGAGGCTCGGCTCTGGGCTCGGCTCTCTACTCGGCTCTAGGCTGCGCTCGTACCTCGGCACTGGACTCGGCTCGGCTCTAGGCTGGGCTCGGGGCTCTGATCTCTCTTCGGCTCTGGACTCGGCTCGCCTCGGCTCTAGGCTGGGCTTGGGGATTGTCTCGGGGCTCGTCTCGAGGCTCGGCTCTGGGCTCCGGGCTCGGCTGGGCTCGGGGCTCGGCTCGATGCTTGGCGCGTGCTCGGCTCTAGAATATGGTCTGGACTCGGCTCGGCTCTAGGCTGGGCTCGAGGCTCGGATCTGGGTTCGGCTCTGGACTCGGCTCGCCTCGGCTCTAGGCTGGGCTTGGGGATTGTTTCGGGGCTCGTCTCGAGGCTCGGCTCTGGTCTCTGTGCTCGGCTGGGCTCGGGGCTCGGCTCGAGGCTCGGCTCAGGGCTCGGCTCTAGGCTGGGCTCCGGGCTCGGCTCGGCTCTAGGCTGGGCTCGGGGCTCGGCTCGAGGCTCGGCTCTGGGCTCGGCTCTGGACTCGGCTCTAGGCTGGGCTCGAGGCTCGGCTCTGGGCTTGTCTGCTCTCGGCTTTGGGCTGGGCTCAGGGATCGGCTCTGCTCATGGCTCGGCTCGAGGCTCAGATCGCGCCCGACTCTGGGCTCGGCTCTGGACTCGTCTCGGCTCTAGGCTGGGCTCGGGGCTCGGATCTCGCTTCGGCTCTGGACTCGGCTCGCCTCGGCTCTAGGCTGGGCTTGGGGATTGTCTCGGGGCTCGTCTCGAGGCTCGGATCTGGGCTCGGGGCTCGGCTGGGCTCGGGGCTCGGCTCTGGGTTCGGCTCTGGACTCGGCTCGCCTCGGCTCTAGGATGGGCTCGGGGCTCGGCTCGAGGCTCGGCTCGATACTCGACTCTGGGCTCGCCTCTAGGCTGGGCTCTGGGCTCGGCTCGGCTCTAGGCTGGGCTCGGGGCTCGGATCTGGGTTCGGCTCTGGACTCGGCTCGCCTCGGCTCTAGGCTGGGCTTGGGGATTGTCTCGGGGCTCGTCTCGAGGCTCGGATCTGGGCTCTGTGCTCGGCTGTGCTCGGGGTTCGGCTCGAGGCTCGGCTCGTGGCTCGGCTCTCTACTCGGCTCTAGGCTGCGCTCGTACCTCGGCTCTGGACTCGGCTCGGCTCTAGGCTGGGCTCGGGGCTCTGATCTCGCTTCGGCTCTGGACTCGGCTCGCCTCGGCTCTAGGCTGGGCTTGGGGATTGTCTCGGGGCTCGGCTCGAGGCTCGGCTCTGGGCTCGGCTCTGGACTCGGCTCTAGGCTGGGCTCGAGGCTCGGCTCTGGGCTTGTCTGCTCTCGGCTTTGGGCTGGGCTCAGGGATCGGCTCTGCTCATGGCTCGGCTAGAGGCTCAGATCGCGCCCGACTCTGGGCTCGGCTCTGGACTCGTCTCGGCTCTAGGCTGGGCTCGGGGCTCGGATCTGGGTTCGGCTCTGGACTCGGCTCGCCTCGGCTCTAGGCTGGGCTTGGGGATTGTCTCGGGGCTCGTCTCGAGGCTCGGATCTGGGCTCGGGGCTCGGCTGGGCTCGGGGATCGGCTCTGGGTTCGGCTCTGGACTCGGCTCGCCTCGGCTCTAGGCTGGGCTTGGGGATTGTCTCGGGGCTCCTCTAGAGGCTCGGCTCTGGGCTCTGTGCTCGGCTGGGCTCGGGGCTCGGCTCGGGGCTCGGCTCAGGGCTCGGCTCTAGGCTGGGCTCCAGGCTCGGCTCGGCTCTAGGCTGGGCTCGGGGCTCGGCTCTGGGCTCGGCTCTCTACTCGGCTCTAGGCTGCGCTCGTACCTCGGCACTGGACTCGGCTCGGCTCTAGGCTGCGCTCGGGGCTCGGATCTGGGTTCGGCTCTAGACTCGGCTCGCCTCGGCTCTAGGCTGGGCTTGGGGATTGTCTCGGGGCTCGTCTCGAGGCTCGGCTCTGGGCTCTGTGCTCGGCTGGGCTCGGGGCTCAGCTCGAGGCTCGACTCTGGGCTGGGCTCTCTACTCGGCTCTAGGCTGCGCTCGTACCTCGGCTCTGCACTCGACTCGGCTCTAGGCTGGGCTCGGGGCTCTGATCTCGCTTCGGCTCTGGACTCGGCTCGCCTCGGCTCTAGGCTGGGCTTGGGGATTTTCTCGGGGCTCGTCTCGAGGCTCGGCACTGGGATATGTGCTCGGCTGGGCTCGGGGCTCGGCTCGAGGCTCGGCTCAGGGCTCGGCTCTAGGCTGGGCTCCGGGCTCGGCTCGGCTCTAGGCTGGGCTCGGGGCTCGGTTCTGGGCTCGGCTCTGGACTCGGCTCGGCTCTAGGCTGGGCTCGAGGCTCGGCTCTGGAATTGTCTGCTCTCGGCTTTGGGCTGGGCCAAATGATCGTCTCTGCTCTTGGCTAGGCTCGAGGCTCAGCTCGCGCCCGACTCTGGGCTCGGCTCTGGACTCGGCTCGGCTCTAGGCTGGGCTCGGGGCTCTGATCTCGCTTCGGCTCTGGACTCGGCTCGCCTCGGCTCTAGGCTGGGCTTGGGGATTGTCTCGGGGCTCGTCTCGAGGCTCGGCTCTGGGCTCCGGGCTCGGCTGGGCTCAGGGCTCGGCTCGATGCTTGGCGCGTGCTCGGCTCTAGGCTATGGTCTGGACTCGGCTCGGCTCTAGGATGGGCTCGAGGCTCGGATCTGGGTTCGGCTCTGGACTCGGCTCGCCTCGGCTCTAGGCTGGGCTTGGGGATTGTTTCGGGGCTCGTCTCGAGGCTCGGCTCTGGGCTCTGGGCTCGGCTGGGCTCGGGGCTCGGCTCGAGGCTCGGCTCAGGGCTCGGCTCTAGGCTGGGCTCCGGGCTCGGCTCGGCTCTAGGCTGGGCTCGGGGCTCGGCTCGAGGCTCGGCTCTGGGCTCGGCTCTGTACTCGGCTCTAGGCTGGACTCGAGGCTCGGCTCTGGGCTTGTCTGCTCTCGGCTTTGGGCTGGGCTCAGGGATCGGCTCTGCTCATGGCTCGGCTCGAGGCTCAGATCGCGCCCGACTCTGGGCTCGGCTCTGGACTCGTCTCGGCTCTAGGCTGGGCTTGGGGCTCGGATCTCGCTTCGGCTCTGGACTCGGCTCGCCTCGGCTCTAGGCTGGGTTTGGGGATTGTCTCGGGGCTCGTCTCGAGGCTCGGATCTGGGCTCGGGTCTCGGCTGGGCTCGGGGCTCAGCTCTGGGTTCGGCTCTGGACTCGGCTCGCCTCGGCTCTAGGCTGGGCTTGTGGATTGTCTCGGGGCTCGTCTCGATACTCGGCTCTGGGCTCGCCTCTAGGCTGGGCTCTGGGCTCGGCTCGGCTCTAGGCTGGGCTTGGGGCCTGTATCGGGGCTCATCTCGAGGCTCGGCTCTGGGCTCGGGGCTCGGCAGGGCTCGGGGCTCGGGTCGAGGCTCGACTCTGCGCTCGGCTCTAGGCTGGGCTCTGGCCTCGGCTCGGCTCTAGGCTGGGCTCGGGGCTCGGATCTGGGTTCGGCTCTGGACTCGGCTCGCCTCGGCTCTAGGATGGGCTCGGGGCTCGGCTCGAGGCTCGGCTCGATACTCGACTCTGGGCTCGCCTCTAGGCTGGGCTCTGGGCTCGGCTCGGCTCTAGGCTGGGCTCGGGGCTCGGATCTGGGTTCGGCTCTGGACTCGGCTCGCCTCGGCTCTAGGCTGGGCTTGGGGATTGTCTCGGGGCTCGTCGTCGAGGCTCGGCTCTGGGCTCTGTGCTCGGCTGGGCTCGGGGCTCGGCTCGATGCCCGGCGCTGGCCTCGGCTCTAGGCTATGCTCTGGGATCGGCTCGGCTCTAGGCTGCGCTCGGTTCTCGGATCTGGGATCGGCTCTGGACTCGGCTCGCCTCGGCTCTAGGCTGGGCTTGGGGATTGTCTCGGGGCTCGTCTCGAGGCTCGGGTCTGGGCTCCGCTCTGGACTCCGCTCTAGGCTGGGATCGACGCTCGGATCTGGACTTGTCTTCTCTCGGCTTTGGGCTGAGCTCAGGGATCGGCTCTGCTCTTGGCTCGGCTCGAGGCTCAGATCTCGCCCGACTCTGGGCTCGGCTCTGGACTCGGCTCGGCTCTAGGCTGTGCTCGGGGCTCGGATCTGGGTTCGGCTCTGGACTCGGCTCTCCTCGGCTCTAGGCTGAGCTTGGGGATTGTCTCGGGGCTCGTCTCGAGGCTCGGCTCTGGTCTCTGGGCTCGGCTGGGCTCGGGGCTCGGCTCGGGGCTCGGCTCAGGGCTCGGCTCTAGGCTGGGCTCCGGGCTCGGCTCGGCTCTAGGCTGGGCTCGGGGCTCGGATCTGGGTTCGGCTCTGGACTCGGCTTGCCTCGGCTCTAAGCTGGGCTTGGGGATTGTCTCGGGGCTCGTCTCGGGGCTCGGCTCGGGGCTCGGGGCTCGGCTGGGCTCGGGGCTCGGCTCGAGCCTCGGCTCAGGGCTCGGCTCTAGCTGGGCTCCGGGCTCGGCTCGGCTCTAGGCTGGACTCGGGGATCGGTTCTGGGCTCGGCTCTGGACTCGGCTCGGCTCTAGGCTGGGCTCGAGGCTCGGCTCTGGAATTGTCTGCTCTCGGCTTTGGGCTGGCCCAAATGATCGGCTCTGCTCTTGGCTAGGCTCGAGGCTCAGCTCGCGCCCGACTCTGGGCTCGGCTCTGGACTCGGCTCGGCTCTAGGCTGTGCTCGGGGCTCGGATCTGGGTTCGGCTCTGGACTCGGCTCGCCTCGGCTCTAGGCTGGGCTTGGGGATTGTCTCGGGGCTCGGCTCGAGGCTCGGCTCTGGGCTCTGGGCTCGGCTGGGCTCGGGGCTCGGCTCGGGGCTCGGCTCAGGGCTCGGCTCTAGGCTGGGCTCCGGGCTCGGCTCGGCTCTAGGCTGGGCTCGGGGCTCGGCTCGAGGCTCGGCTCTGGGCTCGGCTCTGTACTCGGCTCTAGGCTGGGCTCGAGGCTCGGCTCTGGGCTTGTCTGCTCTCGGCTTTGGGCTGGGCTCAGGGATCGGCTCTCCTCATGGCTCGCCTCGAGGCTCAGATCGCGCCCGACTCTGGGCTCGGCTCTGGACTCGTCTCGGCTCTAGGCTGTGCTCGGGGCTCGGATCTGGGTTCGGCTCTGGACTCGGCTCGCCTCGGCTCTAGTCTGGGCTTGGGGATTGTCTCGGGGCTCGTCTCGAGGCTCGGATCTGTGCTCTGTGCTCGGCTGTGCTCGGGGCTCGGCTCGAGGCTCGGCTCTGGGCTCGGCTCTCTACTCGGCTCTAGGCTGCGCTCGTACCTCGGCTCTGGACTCGGCTCGGCTCTAGGCTGGGCTCGGGGCTCTGATCTCGCTTCGGCTCTGGACTCGGCTCGCCTCGGCTCTAGGCTGGGCTTGGGGATTGTCTCGGGGCTCGTCTCGAGGCTCGGATCTGGGCTCGGGGCTCGACTCGATTCTCGGCTCGATACTCGGCTCTGGGCTCGCCTCTAGGCTGGACTCTGGGCTCGGCTCGGCTCTAGGCTGGGCTTGGGGATTGTCTCGGGGCTCATCTCGAGGCTCGGCTCTGGGCTCGGGGCTCGGCTGGGCTCGGGGCTCGGTTCGAGGCTCGGCTCTTGGCTCGGCTCTAGGCTCGGCTCTGGCCTCGGCTCGGCTCTAGGCTGGGCTCTGGGCTCGGATCTGGGTTCGGCTCTGGACTCGGCTCGGCTCGGCTCTAGGCTGGGCTTGGGGATTGTCTCGGGGCTCATCTCGAGGCTCGGCTCTGGGCTCGGGGCTCGGCTGGGCTCGGGGCTCGGTTCGAGGCTCGGCTCTTGGCTCGGCTCTAGGCTGGTCTCCGGGCTCGGCTCGGCTCTAGGCTGGGCTCTGGGCTCGGATCTGGGTTCGGCTCTGGACTCGGCTCTACGCTCTACGCTGGGCTTGGGGATTGTCTCGGGGCTCGTCTCGAGGCTCGGCTCTGGGCTCTGTGCTCGGCTGGGCTCGGGGCCCGGCTTGAGGCTCGGCTCGATACTCGACTCTGGGCTCGCTTCTAGGCTGGGCTCTGGGCTCGGCTCGGCTCTAGGCTGGGCTCGGGGCTCGGATCTGGGTTCGGCTCTGGACTCCGCTCGCCTCGGCTCTAGGCTGGGCTTGGGGAATGTCTCGGGGCTCGTCTCGAGGCTCGGATCTGGGCTCTGTGCTCGGCTGTGCTCGGGGCTCAGCTCGAGGCTCGGCTCTGGGCTCGGCTCTCTACTCGGCTCTAGGCTGGGCTTGGGGATTGTCTCGAGGCTCGGCTCTGGTCTCTGTGCTCGGCTGGGCTCGGGGCTCGGCTCGAGGCTAAGCTCTCGGCTCGGCTCGGCTCTAGTCTGCGCTCGGTGCTCGGATCTGGGTTCGGCTCTAGACTCGGCTCGCCTCGGCTGTAGGCTGGGCTTGGGGATTTTCTCGGGGCTCGTCTCGAGGCTCGGCACTGGGATATGTGCTCGGCTGGGCTCGGGGCTCGGCTCGAGGCTCGGCTCAGGGCTCGGCTCTAGGCAGGGCTCCGGGCTCTGCTCGGCTCTTGGCTGGGCTCGGGGCTCGGTTATGGGCTCGGATCTGGACTCGGCTCGGCTCTAGGCTGGGCTCGAGGCTCGGCTATGGAATTGTCTGCTCTCGGCTTTGGGCTGGCCCAAATGATCGGCTCTGCTCTTGGCTAGGCTCGAGGCTCAGCTCGCGCCTGACTCTGGGCTCAGCTCTGGACCCGGCTCGGCTCTAGGCTGTGCTCGGGGCTCGGATCTGGGTTCGGCTCTGGACTCGGCTCGCCTCGGCTCTAGGCTGGGCTTGGGGATTGTCTCGGTGCTCGTCTCGAGGCTCGGCTCTGGGCTCTGTGCTCGGCTGGGCTCGGGTCTCGGCTCGGGGCTCGGCTCAGGGCTCGGATCTAGGCTGGACTCCGGGCTTGACTCGGCTCTAGGCTGGGCTCGGGGCTCGGTTCTGGAATTGTCTGCTCTCGGCTTTGGGCTGGCCCAAATGATCGGCTCTGCTCTTTGCTAGGCTCGAGGCTCAGCTCGCGCCCAACTCTGGGCTCGGCTCTGGACTCTTCTCGGCTCTAGGCTGTGCTCGGGGCTCGGATCTGGGTTCGGCTCTGGACTCGGCTCGCCTCGGCTCTAGGCTGGGCTTGGGGATTGTCTCGGGGCTCGTCTCGAGGCTCGGCTCTGGGCTCTGTGCTCGGCTGGGCTCGGGGCTCGGCTCGGGGCTCGGCTCAGGGCTCGGCTCTAGGCTGGGCTCCGGGCTCGGCTCGGATCTAGGCTGGGCTCGGGGCTCGGATCTGGGTTCGGCTCTGGACTCGGCTCGCCTCGGCTCTAAGCTGGGCTTGGGGATTGTCTCGGGGCTCGTCTCGAGGCTCGGCTCTGGGCTCTGTGCTCGGCTGGGCTCGGGGCTCGGCTCGAGGCTCGGCTCTGGGCTCGGCTCTCTGCTCGGCTCTAGGCTGCGCTCGTACCTCGGCTCTGGACTAGGCTCGGCTCTAGGCTGGGCTCGGGGCTCTGATCTCGCTTCGGCTCTGGACTCGGCTCGCCTCGGCTCTAGGCTGGGCTTGGGGATTGTCTCGGGGCTCGGGGCTCGGCTCGAGGCTCTGGGCTCTGTGCTCGGCTGGGCTCGGGGCTCGGCTCGATGCTTGGCCCTGGGCTCGGCTCTAGGCTATGGTCTGGACTCGGCTCGGCTCTAGGCTGCGCTCGGGGCTCGGATCTGCGTTCGGCTCTGGACTCGGCTCGCCTCGGCTCTAGGCTGGGCTTGGGGATTGTCTCGGGGCTCGTCTCGAGGCTCGGCTCTTGTCTCTGGGCTCGGCTGGGCTCAGGGATCGGCTCTGCTCATGGCTCGGCTCGAGGCTCAGATCGCGCCCGACTCTGGGCTCGGCTCTGGACTCGTCTCGGCTCTAGGCTGTGCTCGGGGCTCGGATCTCGCTTCGGCTCTGGACTCGGCTCGCCTCGCCTCTAGGCTGGGCTCGGGGCTCGGATCTGTGTTCGGCTCTGGACTAGGCTCGACTCGGCTCTAGGATGGGCTCGGGGCTCGGATCTGGGTTCGGCTCTGGACTCGGCTCGCCTCGGCTCTAGTCTGGGCTAGGGGATTGTCTCGGGGCTCGTCTCGAGGCTCGGCTCTGTGCTCTGTGCTCGGCTGTGCTCGGGGCTCGGCTCGAGGCTCGGCTCGATACTCGACTCTGAGCTCGCCTCTAGGCTGGGCTCTGGGCTCGGCTCGGCTCTAGGCTGGGCTCGGGGCTCGGATCTCGCTTCGGCTCTGGACTCGGCTCGCCTCGCCTCTAGGCTGGGCTCGGGGCTCGGATCTGGTTTCGGCTCTGGACTAGGCTCGACTCGGCTCTAGGCTGGGCTCGGGGCTCGGATCTGGGTTCGGCTCTGGACTCGGCTCGCCTCGGCTCTAAGCTGGGCTTGGGGATTGTCTCGGGGCTCGTCTCGAGGCTCGGCTCTGTGCTATGTGCTCGGCTGTGCTCGGGGCTCGGCTCGAGGCTCGGCTCGATACTCGACCCTGAGCTCGCCTCTAGGCTGGGCTCTGGGCTCGGCTCGGCTCTAGGCTGGGCTCGGGGCTCGGATCTGGGTTCGGCTCTGGACTCGGCTCGCCTCGGCTCTAGGCTGGGCTTGGGGATTGTCTCGGGGCTCGTCTTGAGACTCGGCTCTGAGCTCTGTGCTCGGCTGGGCTCGGGGCTCGGCTCGAGGCTCGGCTCGATACTCGGCTCTGGACTCGGCTCTAGGCTGGGCTCGAGGCTCGGCTCTGGGCTTGTCTGCTCTCGGCTTTGGGCTGGGCTCAGGGATCGGCTCTGATCTTGGCTCGGCTCGAGGCTCAGATCGCGCCCGACTCTGGGCTCGGCTCTGGACTCGTCTCGGCTCTAGGCTGGGCTCGGGGCTCGGATCTCGGTTCGGCTCTGGACTCGGCTCGCCTCGGCTCTAGGCTGGGCTTGGGGATTTTCTCGGGGCTCGGCTCGAGGCTGGGCTCTGGGCTCTGTGCTCGGCTGCGCTCGGGGCTCGGCTCGGGGCCCGGCTCAGGGCTCGGCTCTAGGCCGGGCTCCGGGCTCGGCTCCGCTCTAGGCTGCGCTCGGGTCTCGGATCTGGGTTCGGCTCTGGACTCGGCTCGACTCGGCTCTAGGCTGGGCTTGGGGATTGTCTCGGGGCTCGTCTCGAGGCTCGGCTCTGGGCTCTGTGCTCGGCTGGGCTCGGGGCTCGGCTCGGGGCTCGGCTCAGGGCTCGGATCTAGGCTGGGCTCCGGGCTCGGCTCGGCTCTAGGCTGGGCTCGGGGCTCGGATCTGGGTTCGGCTCTGGACTCGGCTCTAGGCTGGGCTCGAGGCTCGGCTCTGGGCTTTTCTGCTCTCGGCTTTGGGCTGGGCTCAGGGATCGGCTCTGCTCTTGGCTCGGCTCGAGTCTCAGATCGCGCCAGACTCTGGGCTCGGCTCTGGACTCGGCTCGGCTCTAGGCTGTGCTCGGGGCTCGGATCTGGGTTCGGCTCTGGACTCGGCTCTCTACTCGGCTCTACGCTGGGCTTGGGGATTGTCTCGGGGCTCGTCTCGAGGCTCGGCTCTGGGCTCTGTGCTCGGCTGGGCTCGGGGCTCTGCTCGGGGCCGGGCTCAGGGCTCGGCTCTAGGCTGGGCTCCGGGCTCGGCTCGGCTCTAGGCTGGGCTCGGGGCTCGGATCTGGGTTCGGCTCTGGACTCGGCTCGACTCGGCTCTAAGCTGGGCTTGGGGATTGTCTCGGGGCTCGTCTCGAGGCTCGGCTCTGGGCTCGGGGCTCGGCTGGGCTCGGGGCTCGGCTCGAGGCTCGGCTCTGGGCTCGGCTCTCTACTCGGCTCTAGGCTGCGCTCGTACCTCGGCTCTGGACTCGGCTCGGCTCTAGGCTGGGCTCGGGGCTCTGATCTCGCTTCGGCTCTGGACTCGGCTCGTCTCGTCTCTAGGCTGGACTTGGGGATTGTCTCGGGGATCGTCTCGAGGCTGGGCTCTGGGCTCTGTGCTCGGCTGGGCTCGGGGCTCGGCTCGGGGCCCGGCTCATGGCTCGGCTCTAGGCTGGTCTCCGGGCTCGGCTCGGCTCTAGGCTGGGCTCGGGGCTCGGATCTGGGTTCGGCTCTGGACTCGGCTCGACTCGGCTCTAGGCTGGGCTTGGGGATTGTCTCGGGGCTCGTCTCGAGGCTCGGCTCTGGGCTCTGTGCTCGGCTGGGCTCGGGGCTCGGCTCGGGGCTCGGCTCAGGGCTCAGATCTAGGCTGGGCTCCGGGCTCGGCTCGGCTCTAGGCTGGGCTCGGGGCTCGGATCTGGGTTCGGCTCTGGACTCGGCTCTAGGCTGGGCTCGAGGCTCGGCTCTGGGCTTGTCTGCTCTCGGCTTTGGTCTGGGCTCAGGGATCGGCTCTGCTCTTGGCTCGGCTCGAGTCTCAGATCGCGCCAGACTCTGGGCTCGGCTCTGGACTCGGCTCGGCTCTAGGCTGTGCTCGGGGCTCGGATCTTGTTTCGGCTCTGGACTCGGCTCGCCTCGGCTCTAGGCTGGGCTTGGGGATTGTCTCGGGGCTCGTCTCGAGGCTCGGCTCTGGGCTCTGTGCTCGGCTGGGCTCGGGGCTCTGCTCGGGGCCGGGCTCAGGGCTCGGCTCTAGGCTGGGCTCCGGGCTCGGCTCGGCTCTAGGCTGGGCTCGGGTCTCGGATCTGGGTTCGGCTCTGGACTCGGCTCGACTCGGCTCTAAGCTGGGCTTGGGGATTGTCTCGGGGCTCGTCTCGAGGCTCGGCTCTGGGCTCGGGGCTCGGCTGGGCTCGGGGCTCGGCTCGAGGCTCGGCTCTGGGCTCGGCTCTCTACTCGGCTCTAGGCTGCGCTCGTACCTCGGCTCTGGACTCGACTCGGCTCTAGTCTGGGCTCGGGGCTCTGATCTCGCTTCGGCTCTGGACTCGGCTCGCCTCGGCTCTAGGCTGGGCTTGGGGATTGTCTCGGGGCTCGTCTCGAGGCTCGGCTCTGGGCTCGGGGCTCGGCTGGGCTCGGGGCTCGGCTCGATGCTTGGCGCTGTGCTCGGCTCTAGGCTATGGTCTGGACTCGGCTCGGCTCTAGGCTGGGCTCGAGGCTCGGATCTGGGTTCGGCTCTGGACTCGGCTGGCCTCGGCTCTAGGCTGGGCTTGGGGATTGTCTCGGGGCTCATCTCGAGGCTCGGCTCTTGGCTCGGGGCTCGGCTGGGCTCGGGGCTCGGGTCGAGGCTCGGCTCTGGGCTCGGCTCTAGGCTGGGCTCTGGCCTCGGCTCGGCTATAGGCTGGGCTCGGGGCTCGGATCTGGATTCGGCTCTGGACTCGGCTCGCCTCGGCTCTAGGATGGGCTCGGGGCTCGGATCTGGGTTCGGCTCTGGACTCGGCTCGCCTCGGCTCTAGGCTGGGTTTGGGGATTGTCTCGGGGCTCGTCCCGAGGCTCGGATCTGGGCTCTGTGCTCGGCTGTGCTCGGGGCTCGGCTCGAGGCTCGGCTCTGGGCTCCGCTCTCTACTCGGCTCTAGGCTGCGCTCGTACCTCGTCTCTGGACTCGGCTCGGCTCTAGGCTGGGCTCGGGGCTCTGATCTCGCTTCGGCTCTGGACTCGGCTCGCCTCGGCTCTAGGCTGGGCTTGGGGATTGTCTCGGGGCTCGTCTCGAGGCTCGGCTCTGGTCTCTGTGCTCGCCTGGGCTCGGGGCTCGGCTCGAGGCTCGGCTCGATACTCGACTCTGGGCTCGCTTCTAGGCTGGGCTCTGGGCTCGGCTCGGCTCTAGGCAGGGCTCGGGGCTCGGATCTGGGTTCGGCTCTGGACTCGGCTCGCCTCGGCTCTAGGCTGGGCTTGGGGATTGTCTCGGGGCTCGTCTCGAGGCTCGGCTCTGGGCTCGGCTCTCTACTCGGCTCTAGGCTGCGCTCGTACCTCGGCTCTGGACTAGGCTCGGCTCTAGGCTGGGCTCGGGGCTCTGATCTCGCTTCGGCTCTGGACTCGGCTCGCCTCGGCTCTAGGCTGGGCTTGGGGATTGTCTCGGGGCTCGTCTCGAGGCTCGGCTCTGGGCTCTGTGCTCGGCTGGGCTCGGGGCTCGGCTCGATGCTTGGAGCTGGGCTCGGGTCTAGGCTATGGTCTGGACTCGGCTCGGCTCTAGGCTGCGCTCGGGGCTCGGATCTGGGTTCGGCTCTGGACTCGGCTCGCCTCGGCTCTAGTCTGGGCTTGGGGATTGTCTCGGGGCTCGTCTCGAGGCTCGGCTCTGGGCTCTGTGCTCGGCTGGGCTCGGGGCTCGGCTCGAGGCTCGGCTCGATACTCGACTCTGGGCTCTCTTCTAGGCTGGGCTCTGGGCTCGGCTCGGCTCTAGGCTGGGCTCGGGGCTCGGATCTGGGTTCGGCTCTGGACTCGGCTCGCCTCGGCTCTAGGCTGGGCTTGGGGATTGTCTCGGGGCTCGTCTCGAGGCTCGGCTCTGGTCTCTGTGCTCGGCTGGGCTCGGGGCTCGGCTCGAGGCTCGACTCTGGGCTCGGTTCGGCTCTAGGCTGCGCTCGGTGCTCGGATCTGGGTTCGGCTCTAGACTCGGCTCGTCTCGGCTCTAGGCTGGGCTTGGGGATTTTCTCGGGGCTCGTCTCGAGGCTCGGCACTGGGATATGTGCTCGGATGGGCTCGGGGCTCGGCTCGAGGCTCGGCTCAGGGCTCGGCTCTACGCTCTACGCTGGGCTCCGGGCTCGGCTCCGCTCTAGGCTGGGCTCGGGGCTCGGTTCTGGGCTCGGATCTGGACTCGGCTCGGCTCTCGGCTGGGCTCGGGGCTCGGCTCGAGGCTCGGCTCAGGGCTCGGCTCTACGCTGGACTCCGGGCTCGTCTAGGCTCTAGGCTGGGCTCGGGGCTCGGTTCTGGAATTGTCTGCTCTCGGCTTTGGGCTGGCCCAAATGATCGGCTCTGCTCTTGGCTAGGCTCGAGGCTCAGCTCGCGCCCGACTCTGGGCTCGGCTCTGGACTCGGCTCGGCTCTAGGCTGTGCTGGGGGCTCGAATCTGGGTTCGGCTCTGGGCTCGGCTCTCTACTCGGCTCTAGGCTGCGCTCGTACCTCGGCTCTGGACTAGGCTCGGCTCTAGGCTGGGCTCGGGGCTCTGATCTCGATTCGGCTCTGGACTCGGCTCGCCTCGGCTCTAGTCTGGGCTTGGGGATTGTCTCGGGGCTCGTCTCGAGGCTCGGATCTGGGCTCTGTGTTCGGCTGTGCTCTGGGCTCGGCTCGAGGCTCGGCTCTGGGCTCGGCTCTCTACTCGGCTCTAGGCTGCGCTCGTACCTCGGCTCTGGACTCGGCTCGGCTCTAGGCTGGGCTCGAGGCTCGGCTCTGGGTTCGGCTCTGGACTCGGCTCGGCTCTCGTCTGGGCTTGGGGATTGTCTCGGGGCTCGTCTCGAGGCTCGGCTCTGGGCTCTGGGCGCGGCTGGGCTCGGGGCTCGGCTCGAGGCTCGGCTCAGGGCTCTCCTCTAAGCTGGTCTCCGGGCTCGGCTCGGCTCTAGGCTGGGCTCGGGGCTCGGCTCTGGGTTCGGCTCTGGACTCGGCTCGCCTCGGCTCTAGGCTGGGCTTGGGGATTGTCTCGGGGCTCGTTTTGAGACTCGGCTCTGTGCTCTGTGCTCGGCTGGGCTCGGGGCTCGGCTCGAGGCTCGGCTCTGGGCTCGGCTCTGGACTCGGCTCTAGGCTGGGCTCGAGGCTCGGCTCTGGGCTTGTCTGCTCTCGGCTTTGGGCTGGGCTCAGGGATCGGCTCTGCTCATGGCTCGACTCGAGGCTCAGATCGCGCCCGACTCTGGGCTCGGCTCTGGACTCGTCTCGGCTCTAGGCTGGGCTCGGGGCTCGGATCTCGCTTCGGCTCTGGACTCGGCTCGCCTCGGCTCTCATCGGGGCTTGGGGATTGTCTCGGGGCTCGTCTCGAGGCTCGGCTCTGGGCTCTGTGCTCGGCTGGGCTCGGGGCTCCGCTCGAGGCTCGGCTCTGGGCTCTGCTCTCTACTCGGCTCTAGGCTGCGCTTGTACCTCGGCTCTGGACTCGGCTCGGCTCTAGGCTGGGCTCGGGGCTCGGATCTCGCTTCGGCTCTGGACTCGGCTCGCCTCGGCTCTAGGCTGGGCTTGGGGATTGTCTCGGGGCTCGTCTCGAGGCTCGGCTCTGGGCTCTGAGCTCGGCTGGGCTCGGAGCTCGGCTCGAGGCTCGGCTCGATACTCGACTATGGACTCGCCTCTAGGCTGGGCTCTGGGCTCGGCTCGGCTCTATGCTGGGCTCGGGGCTCGGATCTGGGTTCGGCTCTGGACTCGGCTCGCCTCGGCTCTAGGCTGGGCTGGGGGATTGTCTCGGGGCTCGTCTCGAGGCTCGGATCTGGGCTCTGTGCTCGGCTGTGCTCGGGGCTCGGCTCGAGGCTCGGCTCAGGGCTCGGCTCTAGGCTGGGCTCGGGGCTCGGATCTGGGTTCGGCTCTGGACTCGGCTCGCCTCGGCTCTAGGCTGGGCTTGGGGATTGTCTCGGGGCTCGTCTCGAGGCTCGGCTCTGGGCTCTGTGCTCGGCTGGGCTCGGGGCTCGGCTCGAGGCTCGGCTCGATACTCGACTATGGACTCGCCTCTAGGCTGGGCTCTGGGCTCGGCTCGGCTCTAGGCTGGGCTCGAGGCTCGGATCTGGGTTCGGCTCTGGACTCGGCTCGCCTCGGCTCTAGGCTGGGCTGGGGGATTGTCTCGGGGCTCGTCTCGAGGCTCGGATCTGGGCTCTGTGCTCGGCTGTGCTCGGGGCTCGGCTCGAGGCTCGGCTCAGGGCTCGGCTCTAGGCTGGGCTCGGGGCTCGGATCTGGGTTCGGCTCTGGACTCGGCTCGCCTCGGCTCTAGGCTGGGCTTGGGGATTGTCTCGGGGCTCGTCTTGAGACTCGGCTCTGAGCTCTGTGCTCGGCTGGGCTCGGGGCTCGGCTCGAGGCTCGGCTCGATACTCGGCTCTGGACTCGGCTCTAGGCTGGGCTCGAGGCTCGGCTCTGGGCTTGTCTGCTCTCGGCTTTGGGCTGGGCTCAGGGATCGGCTCTGCTCTTGGCTCGGCTCGAGGCTCAGTTCGCGCCCGACTCTGGGCTCGGCTCTGGACTCGTCTCGGCTCTAGGCTGGGCTCGGGGCTCGGATCTCGGTTCGGCTCTGGACTCGGCTCGCCTCGGCTCTAGGCTGGGCTTGGGGAATGTCTCGGGGCTCGTCTCGAGGCTCGGATCTGGGCTCGGGGCTCGACTCGATTCTCGGCTCGATACTCGGCTCTGGGCTCGCCTCTAGGCTGGGCTCTGGGCTCGGCTCGGCTCTAGGCTGGGCTTGGGGCTTGTCTCGGGGCTCATCTCAAGGCTCGGCTCTGGGCTCGGGGCTCGGCTGGGCTCGGGGCTCGGGTCGAGGCTCGGCTCTGGGCTCGGCTCTAGGCTGGGCTCTGGCCTCGCCTCGGATCTAGGCTGGGCTCGGGGCTTGGGTCTGGGTTCGGCTCTGGACTCGGCTCGCCTCGGCTCTAGGATGGGCTCGGGGCTCGGATCTGGGTTCGGCTCTGGACTCGGCTCGCCTCGGCTCTAGGCTGGGCTTGGGGATTGTCTCGGGGCTCGTCTCGAGGCTCGGCTCTGGGCTCGGGGCTCGGCTGGGCTCGGGGCTCGGCTCGAGGCTAAGCTCTGGGCTCGGATCGGCTCTAGGCTGCGCTCGTACCTCGGCTCTGGACTCGGCTCGGCTCTAGGCTGGGCTCGGGGCTCTGATCTCGCTTCGGCTCTGGACTCGGCTCGCCTCGGCTCTAGGCTGGGCTTGGGGATTTTCTCGGGGCTCGTCTCGAGGCTCGGCACTGGGATATGTGCTCGGCTGGGCTCCGGGCTCGGCTCGAGGCTCGGCTCAGGGCTCGGGTCTTGGCTGGGCTCCGGGCTCGGCTCGGCTCTAGGCTGGGCTCGGGGCTCGGTTCTGGAATTGTCTGCTCTCGGCTTTGGGCTGGCCCAAATGATCGTGTCTGCTCTTGGCTAGGCTCGAGGCTCAGCTCGCGCCCGACTCTGGGCTCGGCTCTGGACTCGGCTCGGCTCTAGGCTGTGCTCGGGGCTCGGATCTGGGTTCGGCTCTGGGCTCGGCTCTGGACTCGGCTCTAGGCTGGGCTCGAGGCTCGGCTCTGGGCTTGTCTGCTCTCGGCTTTGGGCTGGGCTCAGGGATCGGCTTTGATCTTGGCTCGGCTCGAGGCTCAGATCGCGCCCGACTCTGGGCTCGGCTCTGGACTCGTCTCGGCTCTAGGCTGGGCTCGGGGCTCGGATCTCGGTTCGGCTCTTGACTCGGCTCGCCTCGGCTCTAGGCTGGGCTTGGGGATTGTCTCGGGGCTCGTCTCGAGTCTCGAATCTGGGCTCGGGGCTCGACTCGATTCTCGGCTCGATACTCGGCTCTGGGCTCGCCTCTAGGCTGGGCTCTGGGCTCGTCTCGGCTCTAGGCTGGGCTTGGGGATTGTATCGGGGCTCATCTCGAGGCTCGACTCTGGGCTCGGCTCTAGGCTGGGATCTGGCCTCGGCTCGGCTCTAGGCTGGGCTCGGGGCTCGGATCTGGGTTCGGCTCTGGACTCGGCTCGCCTCGGCTTTAGGATGGGCTCGGGGCTCGGCTCGAGGCTCGGCTCGATACTCGACTCTGGGCTCGCCTCTAGGCTGGGCTCTGGGCTCGGCTCGGCTCTAGGCTGGGCTCGGGGCTCGGATCTCGGTTCGGCTCTGGACTCGGCTCGCCTCGGCTCTAGGCTGGGCTTGGGGATTGTCTCGGGGCTCGTCTCGAGGCTCGGATCTGGGCTCTGTGCTCGGCTGTGCTCGGGGTTCGGCTCGAGGCTCGGCTCGTGGCTCGGCTCTCTACTCGGCTCTAGGCTGCGCTCGTACCTCGGCTCTGGACTCGGCTCGGCTCTAGGCTGGGCTCGGGGCTCTGATCTCGCTTCGGCTCTGGACTCGGCTCGCCTCGGCTCTAGGCTGGGCTTGGGGATTGTCTCGGGGCTCGTCGTCGAGGCTCGGCTCTGGGCTCTGTGCTCGGCTGGGCTCGGGGCTCGGCTCGATGCCCGGCGCTGGCCTCGGCTCCAGGCTCTGCTCTGGGATCGGCTCGGCTCTAGGCTGCGCTCGGTGCTCGGATCTAGGTTCGGCTCTAGACTCGGCTCGCCTCGTCTCTAGGCTGGGCTTGGGGATTGTCTCGGGGCTCGTCTCGAGGCTCGGCTCTGGGCTCTGTGCTCGGCTGGGCTCGGGGCTCGGCTCGAGGCTCGACTCTGGGCTGGGCTCTCTACTCGGCTCTAGGCTGCGCTCGTACCTCGGCTCTGCACTCGGCTCGGCTCTAGGCTGGGCTCGGGGCTCTGATCTCGCTTCGGCTCTGGACTCGGCTCGCCTCGGCTCTAGGCTGGGCTTGGGGATTTTCTCGGGGCTCGTCTCGAGGCTCTGCACTGGGATATGTGCTCGGCTGGGCTCGGGGCTCGGCTCGAGGCTCGGCTCAGGGCTCGGCTCTAGGCTGGGCTCCGGGCTCGGCTCGGCTCTAGGCCTGGCTCGGGGCTCGGATCTGGGCTCGGCTCTGGACTCGGCTCGGCTCTAGGCTGGGCTCGAGGCTCGGCTCTGGAATTGTCTGCTCTCGGCTTTGGGCTGGGCCAAATGATCGTCTCTGCTCTTGGCTAGGCTCGAGGCTCAGCTCGCGCCCGACTCTGGGCTCGGCTCTGGACTCGTCTCGGCTCTAGGCTGTGCTCGGGGCTCGGATCTCGGTTCGGCTCTGGACTCGGCTCGCCTCGGCTCTAAGCTGGGCTTGGGGATTGTCTCGGGGCTCGTCTCGAGGCTCGGCACTGGGCTCTGTGCTCGGCTGGGCTCGGGGCTCGGCTCGATGCTTGGCGCTGGGCTCGGCTCTAGGCTATTGTCTGGGCTCGACTCGGCTCTAGGCTAAGCTCGGGGCTCGGATCTGGTTTCGGCTCTGGACTCGGCTCGCCTCGGCTCTAGTCTGGGCTTGGGGATTGTCTCGGGGCTCATCTCAAGGCTCGGCTCTGGGCTCGGGGCTCGGCTGGGCTCGGGGCTCGGGTCGAGGCTCGGCTCTGGGCTCGGCTCTAGGCTGGGCTCTGGCCTCGGCTCGGATCTAGGCTGGGCTCGGGGCTCGGGTCTGGGTTCGGCTCTGGACTCAGCTCGCCTCGTCTCTAGGCTGGGCTTGGGGATTGTCTCGGGGCTCGTCTCGAGGCTCGGCTCTGGTCTCTGTGCTCGGCTGGGCTCGGGGCTCGGCTCGAGGCTAAGCTCTGGGCTCGGATCGGCTCTAGGCTGCGCTCGTACCTCGGCTCTGGACTCGGCTCGGCTCTAGGCTGGGCTCGGGGCTCTGATCTCGCTTCGGCTCTGGACTCGGCTCGCCTCGGCTCTAAGCTGGGCTTGGGGATTTTCTCGGGGCTCGTCTCGAGGCTCATCACTGGGATATGTGCTCGGCTGGGCTCGGGGCTCGGCTCGAGGCTCGGCTCAGGGCTCGGCTCTTGGCTGGGCTCCGGGCTCGGCTCGGCTCTAGGCTGGGCTCGGGGCTCGGTTCTGGAATTGTCTGCTCTCGGCTTTGGGCTGGCCCAAATGATCGTGTCTGCTCTTGGCTAGACTCGAGGCTCAGCTCGCGCCCGACTCTGGGCTCGGCTCTGGACTCGGCTCGGCTCTAGGCTGTGCTCGGGGCTCGGATCTGTGTTCGGCTCTGGACTCGGCTCGCCTCGGCTCTAGGCTGGGCTTGGGGATTGTCTCGGGGCTCGTCTCGAGGCTCGGCTCTGGGCTCTGTGCTCGGCTGGGCTCGGGGCTCGGCTCGGGGCCCGGCTCAGGGCTCGGCTCTAGGCTGGGCTCCGGGCTCGGCTCGGCTCTAGGCTGGGCTCGGGGCTCGGATCTGGGTTCGGCTCTGGACTCGGCTCGACTCGGCTCTAAGCTGGGCTTGGGTATTGTCTCGGGGCTCGTCTCGAGGTTCGGCTTTGGGCTCGGGGCTCGGCTGGGCTCGGGGCTCGGCTCGATGCTTGGCGCGTGCACGGCTCTAGGCTATGGTCTGGACTCGGCTCGGCTCTAGGCTGGGCTCGAGGCTCGGATCTGGGTTCGGCTCTGGACTCGGCTCGCCTCGGCTCTAGGCTGGGCTTGGGGATTGTCTCGGGGCTCGTCTCGAGGCTCGGCTCTGGGCTCTGGGCTCGGCTGGGCTCGGGGCTCGGCTCGAGGCTCGGCTCAGGGCTCGGCTCTAGGCTGGGCTCCGGGCTCGGCTCGGCTCTAGGCTGGGCTCGGGGCTCGGCTCGAGGCTCGGCTCTGGGCTCGGCTCTGGACTCGGCTCTAGGCTGGGCTCGAGGCTCGGCTCTGGGCTTGTCTGCTCTCGGCTTTGGGCTGGGCTCAGGGATCGGCTCTGCTCATGGCTCGGCTAGAGGCTCAGATCGCGCCCGACTCTGGGCTCGGCTCTGGACTCGTCTCGGCTCTAGGCTGGGCTCGGGGCTCGGATCTCGGTTCGGCTCTGGACTCGGCTCGCCTCGGCTCTAGGCTGGGCTTGGGGATTGTCTCGGGGCTCGTCTCGGGGCTCGGCTCTGGGCTCGGGGCTCGGCTGGGCTCGGGGCTCGGCTCGAGGCTCGGCTCTGGGCTCGGCTCTCTACTCGGCTCTAAGCTGCGCTCGTACCTCGGCTCTGGACTCGGCTCGGCTCTAGGCTGGGCTCGGGGCTCTGATCTCGCTTCGGCTCTGGACTCGGCTCGCCTCGGCTCTAGGCTGGGCTTGGGGATTGTCTCGGGGCTCGTCTCGAGACTCGGCTCTGGGCTCTGTGCTCGGCTGGGCTCGGGGCTCGGCTAGATGCTTGGCGCTGGGCTCGGCTCTAGGCTATGGTCTGGGCTCGGCTCGGCTCTAGGCTAAGCTCGGGGCTCGGCTTTGGGTTCGGCTCTGGACTCGGCTTGCCTGGGCTCTAGGCTGGGCTTGGGGATTGTCTCGGGGCTCGTCTCGAGGCTCGGATCTGGGCTCTGTGCTCGGCTGGGCTCGGGTCTCGGCTCGAGGCTCGGCTCTGGGCTCGGCTCTGGGCTTGTCTGCTCTCGGCTTTGGGCTGGGCTCAGGGATCGGCTCTGCTCTTGGCTCGGCTCGAGGCTCAGTTCGCGCCCGACTCTGGGCTCGGCTCTGGACTCGTCTCGGCTCTAGGCTGGGCTCGGGGCTCGGATCTCGGTTCGGCTCTGGACTCGGCTCGCCTCGGCTCTAGGCTGGGCTTGGGGATTGTCTCGGGGCTCGTCTCGAGGCTCGGATCTGGGCTCGGGGCTCGACTCGATTCTCGGCTCGATACTCGGCTCTGGGCTCGCCTCTAGGCTGGGCTCTGGGCTCGGCTCGGCTCTAGGCTGGGCTTGGGGCTTGTCTCGGGGCTCATCTCAAGGCTCGGCTCTGGGCTCGGGGCTCGGCTGGGCTCGGGGTTCGGGTCGAGGCTCGGCTCTGGGCTCGGCTCTAAGCTGGGCTCTGGCCTCGCCTCGGATCTAGGCTGGGCTCGGGGCTTGGGTCTGGGTTCGGCTCTGGACTCGGCTCGCCTCGGCTCTAGGATGGGCTCGGGGCTCGGATCTGGGTTCGGCTCTGGACTCGGCTCGCCTCGGCTCTAGGCTGGGCTTGGGGATTGTCTCGGGGCTCGTCTCGAGGCTCCGCTCTGGTCTCTGTGCTCGGCTGGGCTCGGGGCTCGGCTCGAGGCTAAGCTCTGGGCTCGGATCGGCTCTAGGCTGCGCTCGTACCTCGGCTCTGGACTCGGCTCGGCTCTAGGCTGGGCTCGGGGCTCTGATCTCGCTTCGGCTCTGGACTCGGCTCGCCTCGGCTCTAGGCTGGGCTTGGGGATTTTCTCGGGGCTCGTCTCGAGGCTCGGCACTGGGATATGTGCTCGGCTGGGCTCCGGGCTCGGCTCGAGGCTCGGCTCAGGGCTCGGCTCTTGGCTGGGCTCCGGGCTCGGCTCGGCTCTAGGCTGGGCTCGGGGCTCGGTTCTGGAATTGTCTGCTCTCGGCTTTGGGCTGGCCCAAATGATCGTGTCTGCTCTTGGCTAGGCTCGAGGCTCAGCTCGCGCCCGACTCTGGGCTCGGCTCTGGACTCGGCTCGGCTCTAGGCTGTGCTCGGGGCTCGGATCTGGGTTCGGCTCTGGACTCGGCTCGCCTCGGCTCTAGGCTGGGCTTGGGGATTGTCTCGGGGCTCGTCTCGAGGCTCGGCTCTGGTCTCTGTGCTCGGCTGGGCTCGGGGCTCGGCTCGAGGCTAAGCTCTGGGCTCGGATCGGCTCTAGGCTGCGCTCGTACCTCGGCTCTGGACTCGGCTCGGCTCTAGGCTGGGCTCGGGGCTCTGATCTCGCTTCGGCTCTGGACTCGGCTCGCCTCGGCTCTAAGCTGGGCTTGGGGATTTTCTCGGGGCTCGTCTCGAGGCTCGGCACTGGGATATGTGCTCGGCTGCGCTCGGGGCTCGGCTCGAGGCTCGGCTCAGGGCTCGGCTCTTGGCTGGGCTCCGGGCTCGGCTCGGCTCTAGGCTGGGCTCGGGGCTCGGTTCTGGAATTGTCTGCTCTCGGCTTTGGGCTGGCCCAAATGATCGTGTCTGCTCTTGGCTAGGCTCGAGGCTCAGCTCGCGCCCGACTCTGGGCTCGGCTCTGGACTCGGCTCGGCTCTAGGCTGTGCTCGGGGCTCGGATCTGGGTTCGGCTCTGGGCTCGGCTCTGGACTCGGCTCTAGGCTGGGCTCGAGGCTCGGCTCTGGGCTTGTCTGCTCTCGGCTTTGGGCTGGGCTCAGGGATCGGCTCTGATCTTGGCTCGGCTCGAGGCTCAGATCGCGCCCGACTCTGGGCTCGGCTCTGGACTCGTCTCGGCTCTAGGCTGCGCTCGGGGCTCGGATCTCGGTTCGGCTCTTGACTCGGCTCGCCTCGGCTCTAGGCTGGGCTTGGGGATTGTCTCGGGGCTCGTCTCGAGTCTCGAATCTGGGCTCGGGGCTCGACTCGATTCTCGGCTCGATACTCGGCTCTGGGCTCGCCTCTAGGCTGGGCTCTGGGCTCGTCTCGGCTCTAGGCTGGGCTTGGGGATTGTATCGGGGCTCATCTCGAGGCTCGACTCTGGGCTCGGCTCTAGGCTGGGATCTGGCCTCGGCTCGGCTCTAGGCTGGGCTCGGGGCTCGGATCTGGGTTCGGCTCTGGACTCGGCTCGCCTCGGCTTTAGGATGGGCTCGGGGCTCGGCTCGAGGCTCGGCTCGATACTCGACTCTGGGCTCGCCTCTAGGCTGGGCTCTGGGCTCGGCTCGGCTCTAGGCTGGGCTCGGGGCTCGGATCTGGGTTCGGTTCTGGACTCGGCTCGCCTCGGCTCTAGGCTGGGCTTGGGGATTGTCTCGGGGCTCGTCTCGAGGCTCGGATCTGGGCTCTGTGCTCGGCTGTGCTCGGGGTTCGGCTCGAGGCTCGGCTCGTGGCTTAGCTCTCTACTCGGCTCTAGGCTGCGCTCGTACCTCGGCTCTGGACTCGGCTCGGCTCTAGGCTGGGCTCGGGGCTCTGATCTCGCTTCGGCTCTGGACTCGGCTCGCCTCGGCTCTAGGCTGGGCTTGGGGATTGTCTCGGGGCTCGTCGTCGAGGCTCGGCTCTGGGCTCTGTGCTCGGCTGGGCTCGGGGCTCGGCTCGATGCCCGGCGCTGGCCTCGGCTCCAGGCTCTGCTCTGGGATCGGCTCGGCTCTAGGCTGCGCTCGGTGCTCGGATCTAGGTTCGGCTCTAGACTCGGCTCGCCTCGTCTCTAGGCTGGGCTTGGGGATTGTCTCGGGGCTCGTCTCGAGGCTCGGCTCTGGGCTCTGTGCTCGGCTGGGCTCGGGGCTCGGCTCGAGGCTCGACTCTGGGCTGGGCTCTCTACTCGGCTCTAGGCTGCGCTCGTACCTCGGCTCTGCACTCGGCTCGGCTCTAGGCTGGGCTCGGGGCTCTGATCTCGCTTCGGCTCTGGACTCGGCTCGCCTCGGCTCTAGGCTGGGCTTGGGGATTTTCTCGGGGCTCGTCTCGAGGCTCTGCACTGGGATATGTGCTCGGCTGGGCTCGGGGCTCGGCTCGAGGCTCGGCTCAGGGCTCGGCTCTAGGCTGGGCTCCGGGCTCGGCTCGGCTCTAGGCTGGGCTCGGGGCTCGGATCTGGGCTCGGCTCTGGACTCGGCTCGGCTCTAGGCTGGGCTCGAGGCTCGGCTATGGAATTGTCTGCTCTCGGCTTTGGGCTGGGCCAAATGATCGGCTCTGCTCTTGGCTAGGCTCGAGGCTCAGCTCGCGCCCGACTCTGGGCTCGGCTCTGGACTCGGCTCGGCTCTAGGCTGTGCTCGGGGCTCGGATCTCGGTTCGGCTCTGGACTCGGCTCGCCTCGGCTCTAAGCTGGGCTTGGGGATTGTCTCGGGGCTCGTCTCGAAGCTCGGCACTGGGCTCTGTGCTCGGCTGGGCTCGGGGCTCGGCTCGATGCTTGGCGCTGGGCTCGGCTCTAGGCTATTGTCTGGGCTCGACTCGGCTCTAGGCTAAGCTCGGGGCTCGGCTCTGGTTTCGTCTCTGGACTCGGCTCGCCTCGGCTCTAGTCTGGGCTTGGGGATTGTCTCGGGGCTCATCTCAAGGCTCGGCTCTGGGCTCGTGGCTCGGCTGGGCTCGGGGCTCGGGTCGAGGCTCGGCTCTGGGCTCGGCTCTAGGCTGGGCTCTGGCCTCGGCTCGGATCTAGGCTGGGCTCGGGGCTCGGGTCTGGGTTCGGCTCTGGACTCAGCTCGCCTCGGCTCTAGGATGGGCTCGGGGCTCGGATCTGGGTTCGGCTCTGGACTCGGCTCGCCTCGGCTCTAGGCTGGGCTTGGGGATTGTCTCGGGGCTCGTCTCGAGGCTCGGCTCTGGTCTCTGTGCTCGGCTGGGCTCGGGGCTCGGCTCGAGGCTAAGCTCTGGGCTCGGATCGGCTCTAGGCTGCGCTCGTACCTCGGCTCTGGACTCGGCTCGGCTCTAGGCTGGGCTCGGGGCTCTGATCTCGCTTCGGCTCTGGACTCGGCTCGCCTCGGCTCTAAGCTGGGCTTGGGGATTTTCTCGGGGCTCGTCTCGAGGCTCGGCACTGGGATATGTGCTCGGCTGGGCTCGGGGCTCGGCTCGAGGCTCGGCTCAGGGCTCGGCTCTTGGCTGGGCTCCGGGCTCGGCTCGGCTCTAGGCTGGGCTCGGGGCTCGGTTCTGGAATTGTCTGCTCTCGGCTTTGGGCTGGCCCAAATGATCGTGTCTGCTCTTGGCTAGGCTCGAGGCTCAGCTCGCGCCCGACTCTGGGCTCGGCTCTGGACTCGGCTCGGCTCTAGGCTGTGCTCGGGGCTCGGATCTGGGTTCGGCTCTGGACTCGGCTCGCCTCGGCTCTAGGCTGGGCTTGGGGATTGTCTCGGGGCTCGTCTCGAGGCTCGGCTCTGGGCTCTGTGCTCGGCTGGGCTCGGGGCTCGGCTCGGGGCCCGGCTCAGGGCTCGGCTCTAGGCTGGGCTCCGGGCTCGGCTCGGCTCTAGGCTGGGCTCGGGGCTCGGATCTGGGTTCGGCTCTGGACTCGGCTCGACTCGGCTCTAAGCTGGGCTTGGGTATTGTCTCGGGGCTCGTCTCGAGGTTCGGCTTTGGGCTCGGGGCTCGGCTGGGCTCGGGGCTCGGCTCGATGCTTGGCGCGTGCTCGGCTCTAGGCTATGGTCTGGACTCGGCTCGGCTCTAGGCTGGGCTCGAGGCTCGGATCTGGGTTCGGCTCTGGACTCGGCTCGCCTCGGCTCTAGGCTGGGCTTGGGGATTGTCTCGGGGCTCGTCTCGAGGCTCGGCTCTGGGCTCTGGGCTCGGCTGGGCTCGGGGCTCGGCTCGAGGCTCGGCTCAGGGCTCGGCTCTAGGCTGGGCTCCGGGCTCGGCTCGGCTCTAGGCTGGGCTCGGGGCTCGGCTCGAGGCTCGGCTCTGGGCTCGGCTCTGGACTCGGCTCTAGGCTGGGCTCGAGGCTCGGCTCTGGGCTTGTCTGCTCTCGGCTTTGGGCTGGGCTCAGGGATCGGCTCTGCTCATGGCTCGGCTAGAGGCTCAGATCGCGCCCGACTCTGGGCTCGGCTCTGGACTCGTCTCGGCTCTAGGCTGGGCTCGGGGCTCGGATCTCGGTTCGGCTCTGGACTCGGCTCGCCTCGGCTCTAGGCTGGGCTTGGGGATTGTCTCGGGGCTCGTCTCGGGGCTCGGCTCTGGGCTCGGGGCTCGGCTGGGCTCGGGGCTCGGCTCGAGGCTCGGCTCTGGGCTCGGCTCTAGGCTGGGCTCCGGGCTCGGCTCGGCTCTAGGCTGGGCTCGGGGCTCGGCTCGAGGCTCGGCTCTGGGCTCGGCTCTGGACTCGGCTCTAGGCTGGGCTCGAGGCTCGGCTCTGGGCTTGTCTGCTCTCGGCTTTGGGCTGGGCTCAGGGATCGGCTCTGCTCATGGCTCGGCTAGAGGCTCAGATCGCGCCCGACTCTGGGCTCGGCTCTGGACTCGTCTCGGCTCTAGGCTGGGCTCGGGGCTCGGATCTCGGTTCGGCTCTGGACTCGGCTCGCCTCGGCTCTAGGCTGGGCTTGGGGATTGTCTCGGGGCTCGTCTCGAGGCTCGGATCTGGGCTCGGGGCTCGACTCGATTCTCGGCTCGATACTCGGCTCTGGGCTCGCCTCTAGGCTGGGCTCTGGGCTCGGCTCGGCTCTAGGCTGGGCTTGGGGCTTGTCTCGGGGCTCATCTCAAGGCTCGGCTCTGGGCTCGGGGCTCGGCTGGGCTCGGGGCTCGGGTCGAGGCTCGGCTCTGTGCTCGGCTCTAGGCTGGGCTCTGGCCTCGCCTCGGATCTAGGCTGGGCTCGGGGCTTGGGTCTGGGTTCGGCTCTGGACTCGGCTCGCCTCGGCTCTAGGATGGGCTCGGGGCTCGGATCTGGGTTCGGCTCTGGACTCGGCTCGCCTCGGCTCTAGGCTGGGCTTGGGGATTGTCTCGGGGCTCGTCTCGAGGCTCGGCTCTGGTCTCTGTGCTCGGCTGGGCTCGGGGCTCGGCTCGAGGCTAAGCTCTGGGCTCGGATCGGCTCTAGGCTGCGCTCGTACCTCGGCTCTGGACTCGGCTCGGCTCTAGGCTGGGCTCGGGGCTCTGATCTCGCTTCGGCTCTGGACTCGGCTCGCCTCGGCTCTAGGCTGGGCTTGGGGATTTTCTCGGGGCTCGTCTCGAGGCTCGGCACTGGGATATGTGCTCGGCTGGGCTCCGGGCTCGGCTCGAGGCTCGGCTCAGGGCTCGGCTCTTGGCTGGGCTCCGGGCTCGGCTCGGCTCTAGGCTGGGCTCGGGGCTCGGTTCTGGAATTGTCTGCTCTCGGCTTTGGGCTGGCCCAAATGATCGTGTCTGCTCTTGGCTAGGCTCGAGGCTCAGCTCGCGCCCGACTCTGGGCTCGGCTCTGGACTCGGCTCGGCTCTAGGCTGTGCTCGGGGCTCGGATCTGGGTTCGGCTCTGGACTCGGCTCGCCTCGGCTCTAGGCTGGGCTTGGGGATTGTCTCGGGGCTCGTCTCGAGGCTCGGCTCTGGTCTCTGTGCTCGGCTGGGCTCGGGGCTCGGCTCGAGGCTAAGCTCTGGGCTCGGATCGGCTCTAGGCTGCGCTCGTACCTCGGCTCTGGACTCGGCTCGGCTCTAGGCTGGGCTCGGGGCTCTGATCTCGCTTCGGCTCTGGACTCGGCTCGCCTCGGCTCTAAGCTGGGCTTGGGGATTTTCTCGGGGCTCGTCTCGAGGCTCGGCACTGGGATATGTGCTCGGCTGCGCTCGGGGCTCGGCTCGAGGCTCGGCTCAGGGCTCGGCTCTTGGCTGGGCTCCGGGCTCGGCTCGGCTCTAGGCTGGGCTCGGGGCTCGGTTCTGGAATTGTCTGCTCTCGGCTTTGGGCTGGCCCAAATGATCGTGTCTGCTCTTGGCTAGGCTCGAGGCTCAGCTCGCGCCCGACTCTGGGCTCGGCTCTGGACTCGGCTCGGCTCTAGGCTGTGCTCGGGGCTCGGATCTGGGTTCGGCTCTGGGCTCGGCTCTGGACTCGGCTCTAGGCTGGGCTCGAGGCTCGGCTCTGGGCTTGTCTGCTCTCGGCTTTGGGCTGGGCTCAGGGATCGGCTTTGATCTTGGCTCGGCTCGAGGCTCAGATCGCGCCCGACTCTGGGCTCGGCTCTGGACTCGTCTCGGCTCTAGGCTGGGCTCGGGGCTCGGATCTCGGTTCGGCTCTTGACTCGGCTCGCCTCGGCTCTAGGCTGGGCTTGGGGATTGTCTCGGGGCTCGTCTCGAGTCTCGAATCTGGGCTCGGGGCTCGACTCGATTCTCGGCTCGATACTCGGCTCTGGGCTCGCCTCTAGTCTGGGCTCTGGGCTCGTCTCGGCTCTAGGCTGGGCTTGGGGATTGTATCGGGGCTCATCTCGAGGCTCGACTCTGGGCTCGGCTCTAGGCTGGGATCTGGCCTCGGCTCGGCTCTAGGCTGGGCTCGGGGCTCGGATCTGGGTTCGGCTCTGGACTCGGCTCGCCTCGGCTTTAGGATGGGCTCGGGGCTCGGCTCGAGGCTCGGCTCGATACTCGACTCTGGGCTCGCCTCTAGGCTGGGCTCTGGGCTCGGCTCGGCTCTAGGCTGGGCTCGGGGCTCGGATCTGGGTTCGGTTCTGGACTCGGCTCGCCTCGGCTCTAGGCTGGGCTTGGGGATTGTCTCGGGGCTCGTCTCGAGGCTCGGATCTGGGCTCTGTGCTCGGCTGTGCTCGGGGTTCGGCTCGAGGCTCGGCTCGTGGCTTAGCTCTCTACTCGGCTCTAGGCTGCGCTCGTACCTCGGCTCTGGACTCGGCTCGGCTCTAGGCTGGGCTCGGGGCTCTGATCTCGCTTCGGCTCTGGACTCGGCTCGCCTCGGCTCTAGGCTGGGCTTGGGGATTGTCTCGGGGCTCGTCGTCGAGGCTCGGCTCTGGGCTCTGTGCTCGGCTGGGCTCGGGGCTCGGCTCGATGCCCGGCGCTGGCCTCGGCTCCAGGCTCTGCTCTGGGATCGGCTCGGCTCTAGGCTGCGCTCGGTGCTCGGATCTGGGTTCGGCTCTAGACTCGGCTCGCCTCGGCTCTAGGCTGGGCTTGGGGATTGTCTCGGGGCTCGTCTCGAGGCTCGGCTCTGGGCTCTGTGCTCGGCTGGGCTCGGGGCTCGGCTCGAGGCTCGACTCTGGGCTGGGCTCTCTACTCGGCTCTAGGCTGCGCTCGTACCTCGGCTCTGCACTCGGCTCGGCTCTAGGCTGGGCTCGGGGCTCTGATCTCGCTTCGGCTCTGGACTCGGCTCGCCTCGGCTCTAGGCTGGGCTTGGGGATTTTCTCGGGGCTCGTCTCGAGGCTCGGCACTGGGATATGTGCTCGGCTGGGCTCGGGGCTCGGCTCGAGGCTCGGCTCAGGGCTCGGCTCTAGGCTGGGCTCCGGGCTCGGCTCGGCTCTAGGCTGGGCTCGGGGCTCGGATCTGGGCTCGGCTCTGGACTCGGCTCGGCTCTAGGCTGGGCTCGAGGCTCGGCTATGGAATTGTCTGCTCTCGGCTTTGGGCTGGGCCAAATGATCGGCTCTGCTCTTGGCTAGGCTCGAGGCTCAGCTCGCGCCCGACTCTGGGCTCGGCTCTGGACTCGGCTCGGCTCTAGGCTGTGCTCGGGGCTCGGATCTCGGTTCGGCTCTGGACTCGGCTCGCCTCGGCTCTAAGCTGGGGTTGGGGATTGTCTCGGGGCTCGTCTCGAGGCTCGGCACTGGGCTCTGTGCTCGGCTGGGCTCGGGGCTCGGCTCGATGCTTGGCGCTGGGCTCGGCTCTAGGCTATTGTCTGGGCTCGACTCGGCTCTAGGCTAAGCTCGGGGCTCGGCTCTGGTTTCGTCTCTGGACTCGGCTCGCCTCGGCTCTAGTCTGGGCTTGGGGATTGTCTCGGGGCTCATCTCAAGGCTCGGCTCTGGGCTCGTGGCTCGGCTGGGCTCGGGGCTCGGGTCGAGGCTCGGCTCTGGGCTCGGCTCTAGGCTGGGCTCTGGCCTCGGCTCGGATCTAGGCTGGGCTCGGGGCTCGGGTCTGGGTTCGGCTCTGGACTCAGCTCGCCTCGGCTCTAGGATGGGCTCGGGGCTCGGATCTGGGTTCGGCTCTGGACTCGGCTCGCCTCGGCTCTAGGCTGGGCTTGGGGATTGTCTCGGGGCTCGTCTCGAGGCTCGGCTCTGGGCTCTGTGCTCGGCTGGGCTCGGGGCTCGGCTCGAGGCTAAGCTCTGGGCTCGGATCGGCTCTAGGCTGCGCTCGTACCTCGGCTCTGGACTCGGCTCGGCTCTAGGCTGGGCTCGGGGCTCTGATCTCGCTTCGGCTCTGGACTCGGCTCGCCTCGGCTCTAAGCTGGGCTTGGGGATTTTCTCGGGGCTCGTCTCGAGGCTCGGCACTGGGATATGTGCTCGGCTGGGCTCGGGGCTCGGCTCGAGGATCGGCTCAGGGCTCGGCTCTTGGCTGGGCTCCGGGCTCGGCTCGGCTCTAGGCTGGGCTCGGGGCTCGGTTCTGGAATTGTCTGCTCTCGGCTTTGGGCTGGCCCAAATGATCGTGTCTGCTCTTGGCTAGGCTCGAGGCTCAGCTCGCGCCCGACTCTGGGCTCGGCTCTGGACTCGGCTCGGCTCTAGGCTGTGCTCGGGGCTCGGATCTGGGTTCGGCTCTGGACTCGGCTCGCCTCGGCTCTAGGCTGGGCTTGGGGATTGTCTCGGGGCTCGGCTCGAGGCTGGGCTCTGGGCTCTGTGCTCGGCTGCGCTCGGGGCTCGGCTCGGGGCCCGGCTCAGGGCTCGGCTCTAGGCTGGGCTCCGGGCTCGGCTCGGCTCTAGGCTGGGCTCGGGGCTCGGATCTGGGTTCGGCTCTGGACTCGGCTCGACTCGGCTCTAAGCTGGGCTTGGGTATTGTCTCGGGGCTCGTCTCGAGGTTCGGCTTTGGGCTCGGGGCTCGGCTGGGCTCGGGGCTCGGCTCGATGCTTGGCGCGTGCTTGGCTCTAGGCTATGGTCTGGACTCGGCTCGGCTCTAGGCTGGGCTCGAGGCTCGGATCTGGGTTCGGCTCTGGACTCGGCTCGCCTCGGCTCTAGGCTGGGCTTGGGGATTGTTTCGGGGCTCGTCTCGAGGCTCGGCTCTGGGCTCTGGGCTCGGCTGGGCTCGGGGCTCGGCTCGAGGCTCGGCTCAGGGCTCGGCTCTAGGCTGGGCTCCGGGCTCGGCTCGGCTCTAGGCTGGGCTCGGGGCTCGGCTCGAGGCTCGGCTCTGTGCTCGGCTCTGGACTCGGCTCTAGGCTGGGCTCGAGGCTCGGCTCTGGGCTTGTCTGCTCTCGGCTTTGGGCTGGGCTCAGGGATCGGCTCTGCTCATGGCTCGGCTAGAGGCTCAGATCGCGCCCGACTCTGGGCTCGGCTCTGTACTCGTCTCGGCTCTAGGCTGTGCTCGGGGCTCGGATCTCGGTTCGGCTCTGGACTCGGCTCGCCTCGGCTCTAGGCTGGGCTTGGGGATTGTCTCGGGGCTCGTCTCGGGGCTCGGCTCTGGGCTCGGGGCTCGGCTGGGCTCGGGGCTCGGCTCGAGGCTCGGCTCTGGGCTCGGCTCTCTACTCGGCTCTAAGCTGCGCTCGTACCTCGGCTCTGGACTCGGCTCGGCTCTAGGCTGGGCTCGGGGCTCTGATCTCGCTTCGGCTCTGGACTCGGCTCGCCTCGGCTCTAGGCTGGGCTTGGGGATTGTCTCGGGGCTCGTCTCGAGACTCGGCTCTGGGCTCTGTGCTCGGCTGGGCTCGGGGCTCGGCTAGATGCTTGGCGCTGGGCTCGGCTCTAGGCTATGGTCTGGGCTCGGCTCGGCTCTAGGCTAAGCTCGGGGCTCGGCTTTGGGTTCGGCTCTGGACTCGGCTTGCCTCGGCTCTAGGCTGGGCTTGGGGATTGTCTCGGGGCTCGTCTCGAGGCTCGGATCTGGGCTCTGTGCTCGGCTGGGCTCGGGTCTCGGCTCGAGGCTCGGCTCTGGGCTCGGCTCTGGACTCGGCTCTAGGCTGGGGTCGAGGCTCGGCTCTGGGCTTGTCTGCTCTCGGCTTTGGGCTGAGCTCAGTGATCGGCTCGGCTCTAGGCTGGGCTTGGGGATTGTATCGGGGCTCATCTCGAGGCTCGGCTCTGGGCTCGGGGCTCGGCAGGGCTCGGGGCTCGGGTCGAGGCTCGACTCTGGGCTCGGCTCTAGGCTGGGATCTGGCCTCGGCTCGGCTCTAGGCTGGGCTCGGGGCTCGTATCTGGGTTCGGCTCTGGACTCGGCTCGCCTCGGCTCTAGGATGGGCTCGGGGCTCGGCTCGAGGCTCGGCTCGATACTCGACTCTGGGCTCGCCTCTAGGCTGGGCTCTGGGCTCGGCTCGGCTCTAGGCTGGGCTCGGGGCTCGGATCTGGGTTCGGCTCTGGACTCGGCTCGCCTCGGCTCTAGGCTGGGCTTGGGGATTGTCTCGGGGCTCGTCTCGAGGCTCGGATCTGGGCTCTGTGCTCGGCTGTGCTCGGGGTTCGGCTCAAGGCTCGGCTCGTGGCTCGGCTCTCTACTCGGCTCTAGGCTGCGCTCGTACCTCGGCTCTGGACTCGGCTCGGCTCTAGGCTGGGCTCGGGGCTCTGATCTCGCTTCGGCTCTGGACTCGGCTCGCCTCGGCTCTAGGCTGGGCTTGGGGATTGTCTCGGGGCTCGTCGTCGAGGCTCGGCTCTGGGCTCTGTGCTCGGCTGGGCTCGGGTCTCGGCTCGATGCCCGGCGCTGGCCTCGGCTCTAGGCTATGCTCTGGGATCGGCTCGGCTCTAGGCTGCGCTCGGTGCTCGGATCTGGGTTCGGCTCTAGACTCGGCTCGCCTCGGCTCTAGGCTGGGCTTGGGGATTGTCTCGGGGCTCGTCTCGAGGCTCGGCTCTGGGCTCTGTGCTCGGCTGGGCTCGGGGCTCGGCTCGAGGCTCGACTCTGGGCTGGGCTCTCTACTCGACTCTAGGCTGCGCTCGTACCTCGGCTCTGCACTCGGCTCGGCTCTAGGCTGGGCTCGGGGCTCTGATCTCGCTTCGGCTTTGGACTCGGCTCGCCTCGGCTCTAGGCTGGGCTTGGGGATTTTCTCGGGGCTCGTCTCGAGGCTCGGCACTGGGATATGTGCTCGGCTGGGCTCGGGGCTCGGCTCGAGGCTCGGCTCAGGGCTCGGCTCTAGGCTGGGCTCCGGGCTCGGCTCGGCTCTAGGCTGGGCTCGGGGCTCGGATCTGGTCTCGGCTCTGGACTCGGCTAGGCTCTAGGCTGGGCTCGAGGCTCGGCTCTGGAATTGTCTGCTCTCGGCTTTGGGCTGGGCCAAATGATCGGCTCTGCTCTTGGCTAGGCTCGAGGCTCAGCTCGCGCCCGACTCTGGGCTCGGCTCTGGACTCGGCTCGTCTCTAGGCTGTGCTCGGGGCTCGGATCTGGGTTCGGCTCTGGACTCGGCTCGCCTCGGCTCTAAGCTGGGCTTGGGGATTGTCTCGGGGCTCGTCTCGAGGCTCGGCTCTGGGCTCTGTGCTCGGCTGGGCTCGGGGCTCGGCTCGATGCTTGGCGCTGGGCTCGGCTCTAGGCTATTGTCTGGGCTCGGCTCGGCTCTAGGCTAAGCTCGGGGCTCGGATCTGGGTTCGGCTCTGGACTCGGCTCGCCTCGGCTCTAGTCTGGGCTTGGGGATTGTCTCGGGGCTCGTCTCGAGGCTCGGATCTGGGCTCGGGGCTCGGCTGGGCTCGGGGTTCGGCTCGAGGCTCGGCTCGATATTCGACTCTGGGCTCGCCTCTAGGCTGGGCTCTGGGCTCGGCTCGGCTCTAGGCTGGGCTCGGAGCTCGGATCTGGGTTCGGCTCTGGACTCGGCTCGCCTCGGCTCTAGGCTGGGCTTGGGGATTGTCTCGGGGCTCCTCTCGAGGCTCGGCTCTGGGCTCTGTGCTCGGCTGGGCTCGGGGCTCGGCTCGGGGCTCGGCTCAGGGCTCGGCTCTAGGCTGGGCTCCGGGCTCGGCTCGGCTCTAGGCTGGGCTCGGGGCTCGGATCTGGGTTCGGCTCTGGACTCGGCTCGACTCGGCTCTAAGCTGGGCTTGGGGATTGTCTCGGGGCTCGTCTCGGGGCTCGGCTCTGGGCTCGGGGCTCGGCTGGGCTCGGGGCTCGGCTCGAGGCTCGGCTCTGGGCTCGGCTCTCTACTCGGCTCAAAGCTGCGCTCGTACCTCGGCTCTGGAGTCGGCTCGGCTCTAGGCTGGGCTCGGGGCTCTGATCTCGCTTCGGCTCTGGACTCGGCTCGCCTCGGCTCTAGGCTGGGCTTGGGGATTGTCTCGGGGCTCGTCTCGAGACTCGGCTCTGGGCTCTGTGCTCGGCTGGGGGCGGGGCTCGGCTAGATGCTTGGCGCTGGGCTCGGCTCTAGGCTATGGTCTGGGATCGGCTCGGCTCTAGGCTAAGCTCGGGGCTCGGCTTTGGGTTTGGCTCTGGACTCGGCTTGCCTCGGCTCTAGGCTGGGCTTGGGGATTGTCTCGGGTCTCGGCTCGAGGCTCGGCTCTGGGCTCGGCTCTGGACTCGGCTCTAGGCTGGGCTCGAGGCTCGGCTCTGGGCTTGTCTGCTCTCGGCTTTGGGCTGGGCTCAGGGATCGGCTCTGATCTTGGCTCGGCTCGAGGCTCAGATCGCGCCCGACTCTGGGCTCGGCTCTGGACTCGTCTCGGCTCTAGGCTGGGCTCGGGGCTCGGATCTCGCTTCGGCTCTGGACTCGGCTCGCCTCGGCTCTAGGCTGGGCTTGGGGATTGTCTCGGGGCTCGTCTCGAGTCTCGAATCTGGGCTCGGGGCTCGACTCGATTCTCGGCTCGATACTCGGCTCTGGGCTCGCCTCTAGGCTGGGCTCTGGGCTCGGCTCGGCTCTAGGCTGGGCTTGGGGATTGTATCGGGGCTCATCTCGAGGCTCGGCTCTGGGCTCGGGGCTCGGCAGGGCTCGGGGCTCGGGTCGAGGCTCGACTCTGGGCTCGGCTCTAGGCTGGGCTCTGGGCTCGGCTCGGCTCTAGGCTGGGCTCGGGGCTCGGATCTGGGTTCGGCTCTGGACTCGGCTCGCCTCGGCTCTAGGATGGGCTTGGGGATTGTCTCGGGGCTCGTCGTCGAGGCTCGGCTCTGGGCTCTGTGCTCGGCTGGGCTCGGCTCGATGCCCGGCGCTGGCCTCGGCTCTAGGCTATGCTCTGTGATCGGCTCGGCTCTAGGCTGCGCTCGGTGCTGGGATCTGGGTTCGGCTCTAGACTCGGCTCGCCTCGGCTCTAGGCTGGGCTTGGGGATTGTCTCGGGGCTCGTCTCGAGGCTCGGCTCTGGGCTCTGTGCTCGGCTGGGCTCGGGGCTCGGCTCGAGGCTCGACTCTGGGCTGGGCTCTCTACTCGGCTCTAGGCTGCGCTCGTACCTCGGCTCTGCACTCGGCTCGGCTCTAGGCTGGGCTCGGGGCTCTGATCTCACTTCGGCTCTGGACTCGGCTCGCCTCGGCTCTAGGCTGGGCTTGGGGATTTTCTCGGGGCTCGTCTCGAGGCTCGGCACTGGGATATGTGCTCGGCTGGGCTCGGGGCTCGGCTCGAGGCTCGGCTCAGGGCTCGGCTCTAGGCTGGGCTCCGGGCTCGGCTCGGCTCTAGGCTGGGCTCGGGGCTCGGATCTGGTCTCGGCTCTGGACTCGGCTCGGCTCTAGGCTGGGCTCGAGGCTCGGCTCTGGAATTGTCTGCTCTCGGCTTTGGGCTGGGCCAAATGATCCGCTCTGCTCTTGGCTAGGCTCGAGGCTCAGCTCGCGCCCGACTCTGGGCTCGGCTCTGGACTCGGCTCGGCTCTAGGCTGTGCTCGGGGCTCGGATCTGGGTTCGGCTCTGGACTCGGCTCGCCTCGGCTCTAAGCTGGGCTTGGGGATTGTCTCGGGGCTCGTCTCGAGGCTCGGCTCTGGGCTCTGTGCTCGGCTGGGCTCGGGGCTCGGCTCGATGCTTGGCGCTGGGCTCGGCTCTAGGCTATTGTCTGGGCTCGGCTCGGCTCTAGGCTAAGCTCGGGGCTCGGATCTGGTTTCGGCTCTGCACTCGGCTCGCCTCGGCTCTAGTCTGGGCTTGGGGATTGTCTCGGGGCTCGTCTCGAGGCTCGGATCTGGGCTCGGGCCTCGGCTGGGCTCGGGGCTCGGCTCGAGGCTCGGCTCTGGGCTCGGCTCTCTACTCGGCTCTAGGCTGCGCTCGTACCTCGGCTCTGGACTCGGCTCGGCTCTAGGCTGGGCTCGGGGCTCTGATCTCGCTTCGGCTCTGGACTCGGCTCGCCTCGGCTCTAGGCTGAGCTTGGGGATTGTCTCGGGGCTCGTCTCGAGGCTCGGCTCTGGGCTCTGTGCTCGGCTGGGCTCGGGGCTCGGCTCGATGCTTGGCGCTGGGCTCGGCTCTAGGCTATGGTCTGGGCTCGGCTCGGCTCTAGGCTAAGCTCGGGGCTCGGATCTGGGTTCGGCTCTGGACTCGGCTCGCCTCGGCTCTAGTCTGGGCTTGGGGATTGTCTCGGGGCTCGTCTCGAGGCTCGGCTCTGGTCTCTGTGCTCGGCTGGGCTAGGGGCTCTTCTCGAGGCTAAGCTCTGGGCTCGGATCGGCTCTAGGCTGGGCTCGGGGCTCGGATCTCGGTTCGGCTCTTGACTCGGCTCGCCTCGGCTCTAGGCTGGGCTTAGGGATTGTCTCGGGGCTCGTCTCGAGGCTCGGATCTGGGCTCGGGGCTCGACTCGATTCTCGGCTCGATACTCGGCTCTGGGCTCGCCTCTAGGCTGGGCTCTGGGCTCGGCTCGGCTCTAGGCTGGGCTTGGGGCTTGTCTCGGGGCTCATCTCAAGGCTCGGCTCTGGGCTCGTGGCTCGGCTGGGCTCGGGGCTCGGGTCGAGGCTCGGCTCTGGCCTCGGCTCGGATCTAGGCTGGGCTCGGGGCTCGGGTCTGGGTTCGGCTCTGGACTCGGCTCGCCTCGGCTCTAGGATGGGCTCGGGGCTCGGATCTGGGTTCGGCTCTGGACTCGGCTCGCCTCGGCTCTAGGCTGGGCTTGGGGATTGTCTCGGGGCTCGTCTCGAGGCTCGGCTCTGGTCTCTGTGCTCGGCTGGGCTAGGGGCTCTTCTCGAGGCTAAGCTCTGGGCTCGGATCGGCTCTAGGCTGCGCTCGTACCTCGGCTCTGGACTCGGCTCGGCTCTAGGCTGGGCTCGGGGCTCTGATCTCGCTTCGGCTCTGGACTCGGCTCGCCTCGGCTCTAGGCTGGGCTTGGGGATTTTCTCGGGGCTCGTCTCGAGGCTCGGCACTGGGATATGTGCTCGGCTGGGCTCGGGGCTCGGCTCGAGGCTCGGCTCAGGGCTCGGCTCTTGGCTGGGCTCCGGGCTCGTCTAGGCTCTAGGCTGGGCTCGGGGCTCGGTTCTGGAATTGTCTGCTCTCGGCTTTGGGCTGGCCCAAATGATCGTCTCTGCTCTTGGCTAGGCTCGAGGCTCAGCTCGCGCCCGACTCTGGGCTCGGCTCTGGACTCGGCTCGGCTCTAGGCTGTGCTCGGGGCTCGGATCTGGGTTCGGCTCTGGACTCGGCTCGCCTCGGCTCTAGGCTGGGCTTGGGGATTGTCTCGGGGCTCGTCTCGAGGCTCGGCTCTGGGCTCTGTGCTCGGCTGGGCTCGGGGCTCGGTTCGGGGCCCGGCTCAGGGCTCGGCTCTAGGCTGGGCTCCGGGCTCGGCTCGGCTCTAGGCTGGGCTCGGGGCTGGGATCTGGGTTCGGCTCTGGACTCGGCTCGACTCGGCTCTAAGCTGGGCTTGGGTATTGTCTCGGGGCTCGTCTCGAGGCTCGGCTCTGGGCTCGGGGCTCGGCCGGGCTCGGGGCTCGGCTCGAGGCTCGGCTCTGGGCTCGGCTCTCTACTCGGCTCTAGGCTGCGCTCGTACCTCGGCTCTGGACTCGGCTCGGCTCTAGGCTGGGCTCGGGATTCGGATCTCGCTTCGGCTCTGGACTCGGCTCTCCTCGGCTCTAGGCTGGGCTTGGGGATTGTCTCGGGGCTCGTCTCGAGGCTCGGCTCTCGGCTCTGGGCTCGGCTGGGCTCGGGGCTCGGCTGGGCTCGGGGCTCGGCTCGATGCTTGGCGCTGTTCTCGGCTCTAGGCTATGGTCTGGACTCGGCTCGGCTCTAGGCTGGGCTCGAGGCTCGGATCTGGGTTCGGCTCTGGACTCGGCTCGCCTCGGCTCTAGGCTGTGCTTGGGGATTGTCTCGGGGCTCGTCTCGAGGCTCGGCTCTCGGCTCTGGGCTCGGCTGGGCTCGGGGCTCGGCTCGAGGCTCGGCTCAGGGCTCGTCTCTAGGCTGGGCTCCGGGCTCGGCTCGGCTCTAGGCTGGGCTCTGGGCTCGGATCTGTGTTCGGCTCTGGACTCGGCTCGCCTCGGCTCTAGGCTGGGCTTGGGGATTGTCTCGGGGCTCGTCTCGAGGCTCGGCTCTTGGCTCTGGGCTCGGCTGGGCTCGGGGCTCGGCTCGAGGCTCGGCTCTGGGCTCGGCTCTGGACTCGGCTCTAGGCTGGGCTCGAGGCTCGGCTCTGGGCTTGTCTGCTCTCGGCTTTGGGCTGGGCTCAGGGATCGGCTCTTCTCATGGCTCGGCTCGAGGCTCAGATCGCGCCCGACTCTGGGCTCGGCTCTGGACTCGTCTCGGCTCTAGGCTGTGCTCGGGGCTCGGATCTCGCTTCGGCTCTGGACTCGGCTCGCCTCGCCTCTAGGCTGGGCTCGGGGCTCGGATCTGTGTTCGGCTCTGGACTAGGCTCGACTCGGCTCTAGGATGGGCTCGGGGCTCGGATCTGGGTTCGGCTCTGGACTCGGCTCGCCTCGGCTCTAGTCTGGGCTTGGGGATTGTCTCGGGGCTCGTCTAGAGGCTCGGCTCTGGGCTCGGGGCTCGACTCGATTCTCGGCTCGATACTCGGCTCTGGGCTCGCCTCTAGGCTGGGCTCCGGTCTCGGCTTGGCTCTAGGCTGGGCTTGGGCCTTGTCTCGGGGCTCATCTCGAGGCTCGGCTCTGGGCTCGGGGCTCGGCTGGGCTCGGGGCTCGGCTCGAGGCTCGGCTCTGGGCTGCGCTCGTACCTCGGCTCTGGACTCGGCTCGGCTCTAGGCTGGGCTCGGGGCTCTGATCTCGCTTCGGCTCTGGACTCGGCTCGCCTCGGCTCTAGGCTGGGCTTGGGGATTGTCTCGGGGCTCGTCTCGAGACTCGGCTCTGGGCTCTGTGCTCGGCTGGGCTCGGGGCTCGGCTAGATGCTTGGCGCTGGGCTCGGCTCTAGGCTATGGTCTGGGCTCGGCTCGGCTCTAGGCTAAGCTCGGGGCTCGGCTTTGGGTTCGGCTCTGGACTCGGCTTGCCTCGGCTCTAGTCTGGGCTTGGGGATTGTCTCGGGGCTCGTCTCGAGGCTCGGCTCTGTGCTCTGTGCTCGGCTGGGCTCGGGGCTCGGCTCGAGGCTCGGCTCTGGGCTCGGCTCTGGACTCGGCTCTAGGCTGGGCTCGAGGCTCGGCTCTGGGCTTGTCTGCTCTCGGCTTTGGGCTGGGCTCAGGGATCGGCTCTGATCTTGGCTCGGCTCGAGGCTCAGATCGCGCCCGACTCTGGGCTCGGCTCTGGACTCCTCTCGGCTCTAGGCTGGGCTCGGGGCTCGGATCTCGCTTCGGCTCTGGACTCGGCTCGCCTCGGCTCTAGGCTGGGCTTGGGGATTGTATCGGGGCTCATCTCGAGGCTCGGCTCTGGGCTCGGGGCTCGGCAGGGCTCGGGGCTCGGGTCGAGGCTCGACTCTGGGCTCGGATCTAGGCTGGGATCTGGCCTCGGCTCGTCTCTAGGCTGGGCTCGGGGCTCTGATCTCGCTTCGGCTCTGGACTCGGCTCTCCTCGGCTCTAGGCTGTGCTTGGGGATTGTCTCGGGGCTCGTCTCGAGGCTCGGCTCTGGGCTCTGTGCTCGGCTGGGCTCGGGGCTCGGCTCGGGGCTCGGCTCAGGGCTCGGCTCTAGGCTATGCTGTGGGATCGGCTCGGCTCTAGGCTGGGCTCGGGGCTCGGATCTGGGTTCGGCTCTGGACTCGGCTCGCCTCGGCTCTAAGCTGGGCTTGGGGATTTTCTCGGGGCTCGTCTCGGGGCTCGGCTCTGGGCTCGGGGCTCGGCTGGGCTCGGGGCTCGGCTCGAGGCTCGGCTCTGGGCTCGGCTCTCTACTCGGCTCTAGGCTGCGCTCGTACCTCGGCTCTGGACTCGGCTCGGCTCTAGGCTGGGCTCGGGGATTGTCTCGGGGCTCGTCTCGAGACTCGGCTCTGGGCTCTGTGCTCGGCTGGGCTCGGGGCTCGGCTAGATGCTTGGCGCTGGGCTCGGCTCTAGGCTATGGTCTGGGCTCGGCTCGGCTCTAGGCTAAGCTCGGGGCTCGGCTTTGGGTTCGGCTCTGGACTCGGCTTGCCTCGGCTCTAGGCTGGGCTTGGGGATTGTCTCGGGGCTCGTCTCGAGGCTCGGCTCTGGGCTCTGTGCTCGGCTGGGCTCGGGGCTCGGCTCGAGGCTCGGCTCTGGTCTCGGCTCTGGACTCGGCTCTAGGCTGGGCTCGAGGCTCGGCTCTGGGCTTGTCTGCTCTCGGCTTTGGGCTGGGCTCAGGGATCGGCTCTGATCTTGGCTCGGCTCGAGGCTCAGATCGCGCCCGACTCTGGGCTCGGCTCTGGACTCCTCTCGGCTCTAGGCTGGGCTCGGGGCTTGGATCTCGCTTCGGCTCTGGACTCGGCTCGCCTCGGCTCTAGGCTGGGCTTGGGGATTGTATCGGGGCTCATCTCGAGGCTCGGCTCTGGGCTCGGGGCTCGGCAGGGCTCGGGGCTCGGGTCGAGGCTCGACTCTGGGCTCGAATCTAGGCTGGGATATGGCCTCGGCTCGGCTCTAGGCTGGGCTCGGGGCTCGGATCTGGGTTCGGCTCTGGACTCGGCTCGCCTCGGCTCTAGGATGGGCTCGGGGCTCGGCTCGAGGCTCGGCTCGATACTCGAATCTAGGCTCGCCTCTAGGCTGGGCTCTGGGCTCGGCTCGGCTCTAGGCTGGGCTCGGGGCTCGGATCTGGGTTCGGCTCTGGACTCGGCTCGCCTCGGCTCTAGGCTGGGCTTGGGGATTGTCTCGGGGCTCGTCTCGAGGCTCGGATCTGGGCTCTGTGCTCGGCTGTGCTCGGGTCTCGGCTCGAGGCTCGGCTCGTGGCTCGGCTCTCTACTCGGCTCTAGGCTGCGCTCGTACCTCGGCTCTGGACTCGGCTCGGCTCTAGGCTGGGCTCGGGGCTCTGATCTCGCTTCGGCTCTGGACTCGGCTCACCTCGGCTCTAGGCTGGGCTTGGGGATTGTCTCGGGGCTCGTCTCGAGACTCGGCTCTAGGCTCTGTGCTCGGCTGGGCTCGGGGCTCGGCTCGATGCCCGGCGCTGGCCTCGGCTCTAGGCTATGCTCTGGGATCGGCTCGGCTCTAGGCTGCGCTCGGTGCTCGGATCTGGGTTCGGCTCTGGACTCGGCTCGCCTCGGCTCTAGGCTGGGCTTGGGGATTGTCTCGGGGCTCGTCTCGAGGCTCGGCTCTGGGCTCTGTGCTCGGCTGGGCTCGGGGCTCGGCTCGAGGCTCGGCGCTGGGCTCGGCTCTAGGCTATGCTCTGGGCTCGGCTCGGCTCTAGGCTAAGCTCAGGGCTCGGATCTGGTTTCGGCTCTGGACTCCGTTCGCCTCGGATCTAGTCTGGGCTGGGGATTGTCTCGTGGCTCGTCTCGAGGCTCGGCTCTGGGCTCTGTGCTCGGCTGGGCTCGGGGCTCGGCTCGGGGCCCGGCTCAGGGCTCGGCTCTAGGCTGGGCTCCGGGCTCGGCTCGGCTCTAGGCTGGGCTCGGGGCTCGGATCTGGGTTCGGCTCTGGACTCGGCTCGCCTCGGCTCTAAGCTGGGCTTGGGGATTGTCTCGGGGCTCGTCTCGAGGCTCGGATCTGGGCTCGGGGCTCGGCTGGGCTCGGGGCTCGGCTCGAGGCTCGGCTCTGGGCTCGGCTCTCTACTCGGCTCTAGGCTGCGCTCGTACCTCGGCTCTGGACTCGGCTCGGCTCTAGGCTGGGCTCGGGGCTCTGATCTCGCTTCGGCTCTGGACTCGGCTCGCCTCGGCTCTAGGCTGGGCTTGGGGATTTTCTCGGGGCTCGTCTCGAGGCTCGGCACTGGGATATGTGCTCGGCTGGGCTCGGGGCTCGGCTCGAGGCTCGGCTCAGGGCTCGGCTCTTGGCTGGGCTCCGGGCTCGGCTCGGCTCTAGGCTGGGCTCGGGGCTCGGTTCTGGAATTGTCTGCTCTCGGCTTTGGGCTGGCCCAAATGATCGTGTCTGCTCTTGGCTAGGCTCGAGGCTCAGCTCGCGCCCGACTCTGGGCTCGGCTCTGGACTCGGCTCGGCTCTAGGCTGGGCTCGGGGCTCGGCTCAGGCTCGGCTCTGGGCTCGGCTCTCTTCTCGCCTCTAGGCTGCGCTCGTACCTCGGCTCTGGACTCGGCTCGGCTCTAGGCTGGGCTCGAGGCTCGGCTCTGGGTTCGGCTCTGGACTCGGCTCGCCTCGGCTCTAGGCTGGGCTTGGGGATTGTCTCGGGGCTCGTCTCGAGGCTCGGCTAGATACTCGACTCTGGGCTCGCCTCTAGGCTGGGCTCTGGGCTCGGCTCGGCTCTAGGCTGGGCTCGGGGCTCGGATCTGGGTTCGGCTCTGGACTCGGCTCGCCTCGGCTCTAGGCTGGGCTTGGGGATTGTCTCGGAGCTCGTCTCGAGGCTCGGATCTGGGCTCTGTGCTCGGCTGTGCTCGGGGCTCGGCTCGAGGCTCGGCTCTGGGCTCGGCTCTCTACTCGGCTCTAGGCTGCGCTTGTACATCGGCTCTGGACTCGGCTCGGCTCTAGGCTGAGCTCGGGGCTCTGATCTCGCTTCGGCTCTGGACTCGGCTCGCCTCGGCTCTAGGCTGGTCTTGGGGATTGTCTCGGGGCTCGTCTCGAGGCTCGGCTCTGGGCTCTGTGCTCGGCTGGGCTCGGGGCTCGGCTCGGGGCTCGGCTCAGGGCTCGGCTCTAGGCTGGGCTCCGGGCTCGGCTCGGCTCTAGGCTGGGCTCGGGGCTCGGATCTGGGTTCGGCTCTGGACTCGGCTCGCCTCGGCTCTAAGCTGGGCTTGGGGATTGTCTCGGGGCTCGTCTCGGGGCTCGGCTCTGGGCTCGGGGCTCGGCTGGGCTCGGGGCTCGGCTCGAGGCTCGGCTCTGGGCTCGGCTCTCTACTCGGCTCTAGGCTGCGCTCGTACCTCGGCTCTGGACTCGGCTCGGCTCTAGGCTGGGCTCGGGGCTCGGATCTCGCTTCGGCTCTGGACTCGGCTCGCCTCGTCTCTAGGCTGGGCTTGGGGATTGTCTCGGGGCTCGTCTCGAGACGCGGCTCTGGGCTCTGTGCTCGGCTGGGCTCGGGGCTCGGCTAGATGCTTGGCGCTGGGCTCGGCTCTAGGCTATGGTCTGGGCTCGGCTCGGCTCTAGGCTAAGCTCGGGGCTCGGCTTTGTGTTCGGCTCTGGACTCGGCTTGCCTCGGCTCTATGCTGGGCTTGGGGATTGTCTCGGGGCTCGTCTCGAGGCTCGGCTCTGGGCTCGGGGCTCGGCAGGGCTCGGGGCTCGGGTCGAGGCTCGACTCTGGGCTCGGCTCTAGGCTGGGATCTGGCCTCGTCTCGGCTCTAGGATGGGCTCTGTGCTCGTCTGGGCTCGGGGCTCGGCTCGATGCCCGGCGCTGGCCTCGGCTCTAGGCTATGCTGTGGGATCGGCTCGGCTCTAGGCTGCGCTCGGTGCTCGGATCTGGGTTCGGCTCTAGACTCGGCTCGCCTCGGCTCTAGGCTGGGCTTGGGGATTGTCTCGGGGCTCGTCTCGAGGCTCGGCTCTGGGCTCCGTGCTCGGCTGGGCTCGGGGCTCGGCTCGAGGCTCGGCTCTGGGTTCGGCTCTCTACTCGGCTCTAGGCTGCGCTCGTACCTCGGCTCTGCACTCGGCTCGGCTCTAGGCTGGGCTCGGGGCTCTGATCTCGCTTCGGCTCTGGACTCGGCTCGCCTCGGCTCTAGGCTGGGCTTGGGGATTTTCTCGGGGCTCGTCTCGAGGCTCGGCACTGGGATATGTGCTCGGCTGGGCTCGGGGCTCGGCTCGAGGCTCGGCTCAGGGCTCGGCTCTAGGCTGGGCTCCGGGCTCGGCTCGGCTGTAGGCTGGGCTCGGGGCTCGGTTCTGGGCTCGGATCTGGACTCGGCTCGGCTCTAGGCTGGGCTCGAGGCTCGGCACTGGAATTGTCTGCTCTCGGCTTTGGGCTGGGCGAAATGATCGGCTCTGCTCTTGGCTAGGCTCGAGGCTCAGCTCGCGCCCGACTCTGGGCTCGGCTCTGGACTCGGCTCGGCTCTAGGCTGTGCTCGGGGCTCGGATCTGGGTTCGGCTCTGGACTCGGCTCGCCTCGGCTCTAGGCTGGGCTTGGGGATTGCCTCGGGGCTCGTCTCGAGGCTCGGCTCTGGGCTCTGTGCTCGGCTGGGCTCGGGGCTCGGCTCGGGGCTCGGCTCAGGGCTCGGCTCTAGGCTGGGCTCCGGGCTCGGCTCGGCTCTAGGCTGGGCTCGGGGCTCGGATCTGGGTTCGGCTGTGGACTCGGCTCGACTCGGCTCTAAGCTGGGCTTGGGGATTGTCTCGGGGCTCGTCTCGAGGCTCGGCTCTGGGCTCGGGGCTCGGCTGGGCTCGGGGCTCGGCTCGAGGCTCGTCTCTGGGCTCGGCTCTCTACTCGGCTCTAGGCTGCTCTCGTACCTCGGCTCTGGACTAGGCTCGGCTCTAGGCTGGGCTCGGGGCTCGGATCTGGTTTCGGCTCTGGACTCGGCTCGCCTCGGCTCTAGGCTGGGCTTGGGGATTGTCTCGGGGCTCGTCTCGAGGCTCGGCTCTGGGCTCTGTGCTCGGCTGGGCTCGGGGCTCGGCTCGATGCTTGGCGCTGGGCTCGGCTCTAGGCTATGGTCTGGACTCGGCTCGGCTCTAGGCTGCGCTCGGGGCTCGGATCTGGGTTAGGCTCTGGACTCGGCTCGCCTCGGCTCTAGTCTGGGCTTGGGGATTGTCTCGGGGCTCGTCTCGAGGCTCGGATCTGGGCTCTGTGTTCGGCTGTGCTCTGGGCTCGGCTCGAGGCTCGGCTCTGGGCTCGGCTCTCTACTCGTCTCTAGGCTGCGCTCGTACCTCGGCTCTGGACTCGGCTCGGCTCTAGGCTGGGCTCGAGGCTCGGCTCTGGGTTCGGCTCTGGACTCGGCTCGCCTCGGCTGTAGGCTGGGCTTGGGGATTGTCTCGGGGCTCGTCTCGAGGCTCGGCTAGATACTCGACTCTGGGCTCGCCTCTAGGCTGGGCTCTGGGCTCGGCTCGGCTCTAGGCTGGGCTCGGGGCTCGGATCTGGGTTCGGCTCTGGACTCGGCTCGCCTCGGCTCTAGGCTGGGCTTGGGGATTGTCTCGGGGCTCGTCTCGAGGCTCGGATCTGGGCTCTGTGCTCGGCTGTGCTCGGGGCTCGGCTCGAGGCTCGGCTCTGAGCTCGGCTCTCTACTCGACTCTAGGCTGCGCTTGTACATCGGCTCTGGACTCGGCTCGGCTCTAGGCTGAGCTCGGGGCTCTGATCTCGCTTCGGCTCTGGACTCGGCTCGCCTCGGCTCTAGGCTGGGCTTGGGGATTGTCTCGGGTCTCGTCTCGAGGCTCGGCTCTGGGCTCTGTGCTCGGCTGGGCTCGGGGCTCGGCTCGGGGCTCGGCTCAGGGCTCGGCTCTAGGCTGGGCTCCGGGCTCGGCTCGGCTCTAGGCTGGGCTCGGGGCTCGGATCTGGGTTCGGCTCTGGACTCGGCTCGCCTCGGCTCTAAGCTGGGCTTGGGGATTGTCTCGGGGCTCGTCTCGGGGCTCGGCTCTGGATTGGGGCTCGGCTGGGCTCGGGGCTCGGCTCGAGGCTCGGCTCTGGGCTCGGCTCTGTACTCGGCTCTAGGCTGCGCTCGTACCTCGGCTCTGGACTCGGCTCTGCTCTAGGCTGGGCTCGGGGCTCTGATCTCGCTTCGGCTCTGGACTCGGCTCGCCTCGGCTCTAGGCTGGGCTTGGGGATTGTCTCGGGGCTCGTCTCGAGACTCGGCTCTGGGCTCTGTGCTCGGCTGGGCTCGGGGCTCGGCTAGATGCTTGGCGCTGGGCTCGGCTCTAGGCTATGGTCTGGGCTCGGCTCGGCTCTAGGCTAAGCTCGGGGCTCGGCTTTGGGTTCGGCTCTGGACTCGGCTTGCCTCGGCTCTATGCTGGGCTTGGGGATTGTCTCGGGGCTCGTCTCGAGGCTCGGCTCTGGGCTCGGCTCTAGGCTGGGCTCGAGGGTCGGCTCTGGGCTTGTCTGCTCTCGGCTTTGGGCTGGGCTCAGGGATCGGCTCTGATCTTGGCTCGGCTCGAGGCTCAGATCGCGCCCGACTCTGGGCTCGGCTCTGGACTCGTCTCGGCTCTAGGCTGGGCTCGGGGCTCGGATCTGGGTTCGGCTCTGGACTCGGCTCGCCTCGGCTCTAGGCTGGGCTTGGGGATTGTCTCGGGGCTCCTCTCGAGGCTCAACTCTCGGCTCGGGGCTCGGCTCGAGGCTCGGATCGATACTCGCCTCTGGGCTCGCCTCTAGGCTGGGCTCTGGGCTCGGCTCGTCTCTAGGCTGGGCTCGGGTCTCGGATCTGGGTTCGGCTCTGGACTCGGCTCGCCTCGGCTCTAGGCTGTGCGCGGGGCTCGGATCTGGGTTCGGCTCTGGACTCGGCTCGCCTCGGCTCTAGTCTGGGCTTGGGGATTGTCTCGGGGCTCGTCTTGAGGCTCGGCTCTGGGCTCGGCTCTGGACTCGGCTCAAGGCTGGGATCGAGGCTCGGCTCTGGACTTGTCTTGTCTCGGCTTTGGGCTGAGCTCAGGGATCGGCTCTGCTCTTGACTCGGCTCGAGGCTCAGATCTCGCCCGAGTCTGGGCTCGGCTCTGGACTCGGCTCGGATCTAGGCTGGGCTCGAGGCTCGGCTCTGGATTTGTCTGCTCTCGGCTTTGGGCTGGCCCAAATGATCGGCTCTGCTCTTGGCTAGGCTCGAGGCTCAGCTCGCGCCCGACTCTGGGCTCGGCTCTCTACTCGGCTCTAGGCTGCGCTCGTACCTCGGCTCTGGACTCGGCTCGGCTCTAGGCTGGGCTCGGGGCTCTGATCTCGCTTCGGCTCTGGAGTCGGCTCTCCACGGCTCTAGGCTGGGCTTGGGGATTGTCTCGGGGCTCGTCTCGAGGCTCGGCTCTCGGCTCTGGGCTCGGCTGGGCTCGGGGCTCGGCTGGGCTCGGGGCTCGGCTCGATGCTTGGCGCTGTGCTCGGCTCTAGGCTATGGTCTGGACACGGCTCGGCTCTAGGCTGGGCTCGAGGCTCGGATCTGGGTTCGGCTCTGGACTCGGCTCGCCTCGGCTCTAGGCTGGGCTTGGGGATTGTCTCGGGGCTCGTCTCGAGGCTCGGCTCTCGGCTCTGGGCTCGGCTGGGCTCGGGGCTCGGCTCGAGGCTCGGCTCAGGGCTCGTCTCTAGGCTGGGCTCCGGGCTCGGCTCGGCTCTAGGCTGGGCTCTGGGCTCGGATCTGGGTTCGGCTCTGGACTCGGCTCGCCTCGGCTCTAGGCTGGGCTTGGGGATTGTCTCGGGGCTCGTCTCGAGGCTCGGCTCTTGGCTCTGGGCTCGGTTGGGCTCGGGGCTCGGCTCGAGGCTCGGCTCTGGGCTCGGCTCTGGACTCGGCTCTAGGCTGGGCTCGAGGCTCGGCTCTGGGCTTGTCTGCTCTCGGCTTTGGGCTGGGCTCAGGGATCGGCTCTGCTCATGGCTCGGCTCGAGGCTCAGATCGCGCCCGACTCTGGGCTCGGCTCTGGGCTCGGCTCTAGGCTGGGCTCTGGCCTCGCCTCGGATCTAGGCTGGGCTCGGGGCTCGGGTCTCGGTTCGGCTCTGGACTCGGCTCGCCTCGGCTCTAGGATGGGCTCGGGGCTCGGATCTGGGTTCGGCTCTGGACTCGGCTCGCCTCGGCTCTAGTCTGGGTTTGGGGATTGTCTCGGGGCTCGTCTCGAGGCTCGGCTCTGGGCTCTATGCTCGGCTGGGCTCGGGGCTCGGCTTGAGGCTCGGCTCGATACTCGACTCTGGGCTCGCTTCTAGGCTGGGCTCTGGGCTCGGCTCGGCTCTAGGCTGGGCTCGGGGCTCGGATCTCGGTTCGGCTCTGGACTCGGCTCGCCTCGGCTCTAGGCTGGGCTTGGGGATTGTCTCGGGGCTCGTCTCGAGGCTCGGATCTGGGCTCTGTGCTCGGCTGTGCTCGGGGCTCAGCTCGAGGCTCGGCTCTGGGCTCGGCTCTCTACTCGGCTCTAGGCTGGGCTTGGGGATTGTCTCGGGGCTCGTCTCGAGGCTCGGCTCTGGTCTCTGTGCTCGGCTGGGCTCGGGGCTCGGCTCGAGGCTAAGATCTGGGCTCGGCTCGGCTCTCGGCTGCGCTCGGTGCTCGGATCTGGGTTCGGCTCTAGACTCGGCTCGCCTCGGCTCTAGGCTGGGCTCGAGGCTCGGCTCTGGGCTTGTCTGCTCTCGGCTTTGGGCTGGGCTCAGGGATCGGCTCTGCTCATGGCTCGGCTCGAGGCTCAGATCGCGCCCGACTCTGGGCTCGGCTCTGGACTCGTCTCGGCTCTAGGCTGTGCTCGGGGCTCGGATCTCGCTTCGGCTCTGGACTCGGCTCGCCTCGCCTCTAGGCTGGGCTCGGGGCTCGGATCTGGGTTCGGCTCTGGAATAGCTCGACTCGGCTCTAGGATGGGCTCGGGGCTCGGATCTGGGTTCGGCTCTGGACTCAGCTCGCCTCGGCTCTAGTCTGGGCTTGGGTATTGTCTCGGGGCTCGTCTCGAGGCTCGGCTCTGTGCTCTGTGCTCGGCTGTGCTCGGGGCTCGGCTCGAGGCTCGGCTCGATACTCGACTCTGAGCTCGCCTCTAGGCTGGGCTCTGGGCTGGGCTCGGCTCTAGGCTGGGCTCGGGGCTCGGATCTGGGTTCGGCTCTGGACCAGGCTCGCCTCGGCTCTAGGCTGGGCTTGGGGATTGTCTCGGGGCTCGTCTTGAGACTCGGCTCTGAGCTCTGTGCTCGGCTGGGCTCGGGGCTCGGCTCGAGGCTCGGCTCGATACTCGGCTCTGGATTCGGCTCTAGGCTGGGCTCGAGGTTCGGCTCTGGGCTTGTCTGCTCTCGGCTTTGGGCTGGGCTCTGTGCTCGGCTGTGCTCGTGGCTCGGCTCTGGGTTCGGCTCTGGACTCGGCTCGCCTCGGCTCTAGGCTGGGCTTGGGGATTGTCTCGGGGCTCGTCTTGAGACTCGGCTCTGATCTCTGTGCTTGGCTGGGCTCGGGGCTCGGCTCGAGGCTCGTCTCTGGGCTCGGCTCTGGACTCGGCTCTAGGCTGGGCTCGAGGCTCGGCTCTGGGCTTGTCTGCTCTCGGCTTTGGGCTGGGCTCAGGGATCGGCTCTGCTCTTGGCTCGGCTCGAGGCTCAGATCGCGCCCGACTCTGGGCTCGGCTCTGGACTCGTCTCGGCTCTAGGCTGTGCTCGGGGCTCGGATCTCGGTTCGGCTCTGGACTCGGCTCGCCTCGGCTCTAGGCTGGGCTTGGGGATTGTCTCGGGGCTCGTCTCGAGGCTCGGATCTGGGCTCGGGGCTCGACTCGATTCTCGGCTCGATACTCGGCTCTGGGCTCGCCTCTAGGCTGGGCTCTGGGCTCGGCTCGGCTCTAGGCTGGGCTTGGCGTTTGTCTCGGTGCTCATCTCGAGGCTCGGCTCTGGGCTCGGGGCTCGGCTGGGCTCGGGGCTCGGGTCGAGGCTCGGCTCTGGGCTCGGCTCTAGGCTGGGCTCTGTCCGCGGCTCGGCTCTAGGCTGGGCTCGGGGCTCGGATCTGGGTTCGGCTCTGGACTCGGCTCGCCTCGGATCTAGGATGGGCTCGGGGCTCGGATCTGGGTTCGGCTCTGGACTCGGCTCGCCTCGGCTCTAGGCTGGGCTTGGGGATTGTCTCGGGGCTCGTCTCGAGGCTCGGATCTGGGCTCGGGGCTCGGCTGGGCTCGGGGCTCGGCTCGAGGCTCGGCTCTGGGCTCGGCTCTCTACTCGGCTCTAGGCTGCGCTTGTACCTCGGCTCTGGACTCGGCTCGGCTCTAGGCTGGGCTCGGGGCTCTGATCTCGCTTCGGCTCTGGACTCGGCTCCCCTCGGCTCTAGGCTGGGCTTGGGGATTGACTCGGGGCTCGTCTCGAGGCTCGGCTCTGGGCTCTGTGCTCGGCTGGGCTCTGTGCTCGGCTCGATGCCCGGCGCTGGGCTCGGCTCTAGGCTGGGCTCGGGATTCGGATCTGGGTTCGGCTCTGGACTCGGCTCGCCTCGGCTCTAGGCTGGGCTTGGGGATTGTCTCGGGGCTCGTCTCGAGGCTCGGATCTGGGCTCGGGACTCGACTCGATTCTCGGCTCGATACTCGGCTCTGGGCTCGCCACTAGGCTGGGCTCTGGGCTCGGCTCGGCTCTAGGCTGGGCTTGGGGATTGTCTCGGGGCTCATCTCGAGGCTCGGCTCTGGGCTCGGGGCTCGGCTGGGCTCGGGGCTCGGCTCGAGGCTCGGCTCTGGGCACGGCTCTAGGCTGGGCTCTGGCCTCAGCTCGGCTCTAGGCTGGGCTCGGGGCTCGGATCTGGGTTCAGCTCTGGACTCGGCTCGCCTCGGCTCTAGGATGGGCTCGGGGCTCGGATCTCTCTTCGGCTCTGGACTCGGCTCGCCTCGGCTCTAGTCTGGGCTTGGGGATTGTCTCGGAGCTCGTCTCGAGGCTCGGCTCTGGGCTCTGCGCTCGGCTGGGCTCGGGGCTCGGCTCGAGGCTCGGCTCTGGGCTCGGCTCTGGACTTGGCTCGGCTCTAGGATGGGCTCGGGGCTCGGATCTGGGTTCGGCTCTAGACTCGGCTCGCCTCGGCAATAGTCTGGGCTTGGGAATTGTCTCGGGGCTCGTCTCGAGGCTCGGCTCTGGGCTCGGCTCTCTACTCGGCTCTAGGCTGCGCTCGTACCTCGGCTCCGGACTCGGCTCGGCTCTAGGCTGGGCTCGGTGCTCTGATCTCGCTTCGTCTCTGGACTCGGCTCGCCTCGGCTCTTGGCTGGGCTTGGGGATTGTCTCGGGGCTCGTCTCGAGGCTCGGCTCTGGGCTCTGTGCTCGGCTGGGCTCGGGGCTCGGCTCGAGGCTCGGCTCAGGGCTCGGCTCTAGGCTGCGCTCCGGGCTCAGCTCGGCTCTAGGCTGTGCTCGGGGCTCGGATCTGGGTTCGGCTCTGGACTCGGCTCGCCTCGGCTCTAGGCTGGGCTTGCGGATTGTCTCGGGGCTCGTCTTGAGACTCGGCTCTGTGCTCTGTGCTCGGCTGGGCTCGGGGCTCGGCTCGAGGCTCAGCTCTGGGCTCGGCTCTGGACTCGGCTCTAGGCTGCGCTCGAGGCTCGGCTCTGGGCTTGTCTGCTCTCGGCTTTGGGCTGGGCTCAGGGATCGGCTCTGCTCTTGGCACGGCTCGAGGCTCAGATCGCGCCCGACTCTGGGCTCGGCTCTGGACACGTCTCGTCTCTAGGCTGTGCTCGGGGCTCGGATCTGGGTTCGGCTCTGGACTCGGCTCGCCTCGGCTCTAGGCTGGGCGTAGGGATTGTCTCGGGGCTCGTCTCGAGGCTCGGATCTGGGCTCGGGGCTCGACTCGAGTCTCGGCTCGATACTCGGCTCTGGGCTCGCCTCTAGGCTGGGGTCTGGGCTCGGCTCGGCTCTAGGCTGGGCTTGGGGATTGTCTCGGGGCTCATCTCGAGGCTCGGCTCTGGGCTCGGGGCTCGGCTGGGCTCGGGACTCGGGTCGAGGCTCGGCTCTGGGCTCGGGGCTCGGATCTGGGTTCGTCTCTGGACTCGGCTCGCCTCGGCTCTAGTCTGGGCTTGGGGATTGTCTCGGGGCTCGTCTCGAGGCTCGGATCTGGGCTCTGTGCTCGGCTGTGCTCGGGGCTCGGCTCGAGGCTCGGCTCTGGGCTCGGCTCTCTAGTCGGCCCTACGCTGCACTCGTACCTCGGCTCTGGACTCGGCTCGGCTCTAGGCTGGGCTCGGGGCTCTGATCTCGCTTCGCCTCTGGACTCGGCTCGCCTCGGCTCTAGGCTGGGCTTGGGGATTGTCTCGGGGCTCGTCTCGAGGCTCGGCTCTGGGCTCGGCTCTGGACTCGGCTCGGCTCTAGGCTGTGCTCGTGGCTCGGATCTGGGCTCGGCTCTATGCTGGGCTTGGGGATTGTCTCGGGGCTAGTCTCGAGGCTCGGCTCTGGGCTCTGTGCTCGGCTGGGCTTGGGGCTTGGCTCGAGGCTCGGCTCTGGGCTCGGCTCTGGAGTCGGCTCGGCTCTAGGCTGTGCTCGGGGCGCGGATCTGTGTTCGTCTCTGGACTCGGCTCGCCTCGGCTCTAGGCTGGGCTTGGGGATTGTCTGGGGCTCGTCTCGAGGCTCGGCTCTGGGCTCTGTGCTCGTCTAGGCTCGGGGCTCGGCTCGAGGCTCAGCTCTGGGCTCGGCTCTAGGCTTCGCTCCAGACTCGGCTCTGCTCTACTCTGGGCTCACGGCTCGGATCTGGGTTCGGCTCTGGACTCGGCTCGCCTCGGCTCTTGGCTGGGCTTGGGGATTGTCCCGGAGCTCGACTCGAGGCTCGGCTCTGGGCCTTGTGCTCGGCTGGGCTCGGGGCTCGGTTCTGGGCTTGTCTGCTCTCGGCGTTGGGCTTGGCTCAGCGATCGGCTCTGCTCTTGGCTCGGCTCGAGGCTCAGCTCACGCCCGACTCTCGGCTCGGCTCTGGACTCGGCTCGGCTCTAGGCTGGGCTCGGGGCTCGGATCTCGGTTCGGCTCTGGACTCGGCTCGCCTCGGCTCTAGGCTGTGCTTCGGGATTGTCTCGGGGCTCGTCTCGAAGCTCTGCTCTGGGCTCTGTGCTCGGCTGGGCTCGGGGCTCGGTTCGAGGCTCGGCTCTGGGCTCGGCTCTGGACTCGGCTCTAGGCTGCGCTAGTAGCTAGGCTCTGGACTCGGCTCGTCTCTAGGCTGGGCTCTAGACTCGGCACTGCTCTACTCTGGGCTCGGGGCTCGGATCTGGGTTCGGCTCTGGACTCGGCTCGCCTCGGCTCTAGGCTGGGCTTGGGGATTGTCTCGGGGCTCGTCTCGAGGCTCGGCTCTGGGCTCTGCTCGGCTGGGCTCAGGGCTCGGCTCGATGTCCTGCGCTGGGCTCGGCTCTAGGCTATGCTCTGGGCTCGGCTCGGCTCTAGGCTGTGCTCGGGGCTCGGATCTGTGTTCGGCTGTAGACTCGGCTCGCCTCGGCTCTAGGCTGGGCTTGGGGATTGTCTCGGGGCTCGTCTCGAGGCTCGGCTCTGGGCTCTGTGCTCGGCTGGGCTCATGGCTCGGCTTGATGCCCGGCGCTGGGCTCGGCTCTAGGCTATGCTCTGGGCTCGGCTCGACTCTAGGCTGCGCTCGGGGCTCGGATCTGGTTTCGGCTCTGGACTCGGTTCGCCTCGGCTCTAGTCTGGGCTGGGGATTGTCTCGGGGCTCGTCTCGAGGCTCGGATCTGGGCTCGGGGCTCGGCTCAGGCTCGGCTCTGGGCTCGGCTCTCTTCTCGCCTCTAGGCTGCGCTCGTACCTCGGCTCTGGACTCGGCTCGGCTCTAGGCTGGGCTCGAGGCTCGGCTCTGGGTTCGGCTCTGGACTCGGCTCGCCTCGGCTCTAGGCTGGGCTTGGGGATTGTCTCGGGGCTCGTCTCGAGGCTCGGCTAGATACAAGACTCTGGGCTCGCCTCTAGGCTGGGCTCTGGGCTCGGCTCGGCTCTAGGCTGGGCTCGGGGCTCGGATCTGGGTTCGGCTCTGGACTCGGCTCGCCTCGGCTCTAGGCTGGGCTTGGGGATTGTCTCGGAGCTCGTCTCGAGGCTCGGATCTGGGCTCTGTGCTCGGCTGTGCTCGGGGCTCGGCTCGAGGCTCGGCTCTGGGCTCGGCTCTCTACTCGGCTCTAGGCTGCGCTTGTACATCGGCTCTGGACTCGGCTCGGCTCTAGGCTGAGCTCGGGGCTCTGATCTCGCTTCGGCTCTGGACTCGGCTCGCCTCGGCTCTAGGCTGGTCTTGGGGATTGTCTCGGGGCTCGTCTCGAGGCTCGGCTCTGGGCTCTGTGCTCGGCTGGGCTCGGGGCTCGGCTCGGGGCTCGGCTCAGGGCTCGGCTCTAGGCTGGGCTCCGGGCTCGGCTCGGCTCTAGGCTGGGCTCGGGGCTCGGATCTGGGTTCGGCTCTGGACTCGGCTCGCCTCGGCTCTAAGCTGGGCTTGGGGATTGTCTCGGGGCTCGTCTCGGGGCTCGGCTCTGGGCTCGGGGCTCGGCTGGGCTCGGGGCTCGGCTCGAGGCTCGGCTCTGGGCTCGGCTCTCTACTCGGCTCTAGGCTGCGCTCGTACCTCGGCTCTGGACTCGGCTCGGCTCTAGGCTGGGCTCGGGGCTCGGATCTCGCTTCGGCTCTGGACTCGGCTCGCCTCGTCTCTAGGCTGGGCTTGGGGATTGTCTCGGGGCTCGTCTCGAGACTCGGCTCTGGGCTCTGTGCTCGGCTGGGCTCGGGGCTCGGCTAGATGCTTGGCGCTGGGCTCGGCTCTAGGCTATGGTCTGGGCTCGGCTCGGCTCTAGGCTAAGCTCGGGGCTCGGCTTTGTGTTCGGCTCTGGACTCGGCTTGCCTCGGCTCTATGCTGGGCTTGGGGATTGTCTCGGGGCTCGTCTCGAGGCTCGGCTCTGGGCTCGGCTCTAGGCTGGGCTCGAGGCTCGGCTCTGGGCTTGTCTGCTCTCGGCTTTGGGCTGGGCTCAGGGATCGGCTCTGATCTTGGCTCGGCTCGAGGCTCAGATCGCGCCCGACTCTGGGCTCGGCTCTGGACTCCTCTCGGCTCTAGGCTGGGCTCGGGGCTCGGATCTGGGTTCGGCTCTGGACTCGGCTCGCCTCGGCTCTAGGCTGGGCTTGGGGATTGTCTCGGGGCTCTTCTCGAGGCTCGGATCTGGGCTCGGGGCTCGACTCGATTCTCGGCTCGATACTCGGCTCTGGGCTCGCCTCTAGGCTGGGCTCTGGGCTCGGCTCGGCTCTAGGCTGGGCTTGGGGATTGTATCGGGGCTCATCTCGAGGCTCGGCTCTGGGCTCGGGGCTCGGCAGGGCTCGGGGCTCGGGTCGAGGCTCGACTCTGGGCTCGGCTCTAGGCTGGGATCTGGCCTCGTCTCGGCTCTAGGATGGGCTCTGTGCTCGGCTGGGCTCGGGGCTCGGCTCGATGCCCGGCGCTGGCCTCGGCTCTAGGCTATGCTGTGGGATCGGCTCGGCTCTAGGCTGCGCTCGGTGCTCGGATCTGGGTTCGGCTCTAGACTCGGCTCGCCTCGGCTCTAGGCTGGGTTTGGGGATTGTCTCGGGGCTCGTCTCGAGGCTCGGCTCTGGGCTCCGTGCTCGGCTGGGCTCGGGGCTCGGCTCGAGGCTCGGCTCTGGGTTCGGCTCTCTACTCGGCTCTAGGCTGCGCTCGTACCTCGGCTCTGCACTCGGCTCGGCTCTAGGCTGGGCTCGGGGCTCTGATCTCGCTTCGGCTCTGGACTCGGCTCGCCTCGGCTCTAGGCTGGGCTTGGGGATTTTCTCGGGGCTCGTCTCGAGGCTCGGCACTGGGATATGTGCTCGGCTGGGCTCGGGGCTCGGCTCGAGGCTCGGCTCAGGGCTCGGCTCTAGGCTGGGCTCCGGGCTCGGCTCGGCTGTAGGCTGGGCTCGGGGCTCGGTTCTGGGCTCGGATCTGGACTCGGCTCGGCTCTAGGCTGGGCTCGAGGCTCGGCACTGGAATTGTCTGCTCTCGGCTTTGGGCTGGGCGAAATGATCGGCTCTGCTCTTGGCTAGGCTCGAGGCTCAGCTCGCGCCCGACTCTGGGCTCGGCTCTGGACTCGGCTCGGCTCTAGGCTGTGCTCGGGGCTCGGATCTGGGTTCGGCTCTGGACTCGGCTCGCCTCGGCTCTAGGCTGGGCTTGGGGATTGCCTCGGGGCTCGTCTCGAGGCTCGGCTCTGGGCTCTGTGCTCGGCTGGGCTCGGGGCTCGGCTCGGGGCTCGGCTCAGGGCTCGGCTCTAGGCTGGGCTCCGGGCTCGGCTCGGCTCTAGGCTGCGCTCGGGGCTCGGATCTGGGTTCGGCTGTGGACTCGGCTCGCCTCGGCTCTAGTCTGGGCTTGGGGATTGTCTCGGGGCTCGTCTCGAGGCTCGGCTCTGGGCTCGGGGCTCGGCTGGGCTCGGGGCTCGGCTCGAGGCTCGTCTCTGGGCTCGGCTCTCTACTCGGCTCTAGGCTGCTCTCGTACCTCGGCTCTGGACTAGGCTCGGCTCTAGGCTGGGCTCGGGGCTCGGATCTGGTTTCGGCTCTGGACTCGGCTCGCCTCGGCTCTAGGCTGGGCTTGGGGATTGTCTCGGGGCTCGTCTCGAGGCTCGGCTCTGGGCTCTGTGCTCGGCTGGGCTCGGGGCTCGGCTCGATGCTTGGCGCTGGGCTCGGCTCTAGGCTATGGTCTGGACTCGGCTCGGCTCTAGGCTGCGCTCGGGGCTCGGATCTGGGTTAGGCTCTGGACTCGGCTCGCCTCGGCTCTAGTCTGGGCTTGGGGATTGTCTCGGGGCTCGTCTCGAGGCTCGGATCTGGGCTCTGTGTTCGGCTGTGCTCTGGGCTCGGCTCGAGGCTCGGCTCTGGGCTCGGCTCTCTACTCGTCTCTAGGCTGCGCTCGTACCTCGGCTCTGGACTCGGCTCGGCTCTAGGCTGGGCTCGAGGCTCGGCTCTGGGTTCGGCTCTGGACTCGTCTCGCCTCGGCTGTAGGCTGGGCTTGGGGATTGTCTCGGGGCTCGTCTCGAGGCTCGGCTAGATACTCGACTCTGGGCTCGCCTCTAGGCTGGGCTCTGGGCTCGGCTCGGCTCTAGGCTGGGCTCGGGGCTCGGATCTGGGTTCGGCTCTGGACTCGGCTCGCCTCGGCTCTAGGCTGGGCTTGGGGATTGTCTCGGGGCTCGTCTCGAGGCTCGGATCTGGGCTCTGTGCTCGGCTGTGCTCGGGGCTCGGCTCGAGGCTCGGCTCTGAGCTCGGCTCTCTACTCGACTCTAGGCTGCGCTTGTACATCGGCTCTGGACTCGGCTCGGCTCTAGGCTGAGCTCGGGGCTCTGATCTCGCTTCGGCTCTGGACTCGGCTCGCCTCGGCTCTAGGCTGGGCTTGGGGATTGTCTCGGGTCTCGTCTCGAGGCTCGGCTCTGGGCTCTGTGCTCGGCTGGGCTCGGGGCTCGGCTCGGGGCTCGGCTCAGGGCTCGGCTCTAGGCTGGGCTCCGGGCTCGGCTCGGCTCTAGGCTGGGCTCGGGGCTCGGATCTGGGTTCGGCTCTGGACTCGGCTCGCCTCGGCTCTAAGCTGGGCTTGGGGATTGTCTCGGGGCTCGTCTCGGGGCTCGGCTCTGGATTGGGGCTCGGCTGGGCTCGGGGCTCGGCTCGAGGCTCGGCTCTGGGCTCGGCTCTGTACTCGGCTCTAGGCTGCGCTCGTACCTCGGCTCTGGACTCGGCTCTGCTCTAGGCTGGGCTCGGGGCTCTGATCTCGCTTCGGCTCTGGACTCGGCTCGCCTCGGCTCTAGGCTGGGCTTGGGGATTGTCTCGGGGCTCGTCTCGAGACTCGGCTCTGGGCTCTGTGCTCGGCTGGGCTCGGGGCTCGGCTAGATGCTTGGCGCTGGGCTCGGCTCTAGGCTATGGTCTGGGCTCGGCTCGGCTCTAGGCTAAGCTCGGGGCTCGGCTTTGGGTTCGGCTCTGGACTCGGCTTGCCTCGGCTCTATGCTGGGCTTGGGGATTGTCTCGGGGCTCGTCTCGAGGCTCGGCTCTGGGCTCGGCTCTAGGCTGGGCTCGAGGGTCGGCTCTGGGCTTGTCTGCTCTCGGCTTTGGGCTGGGCTCAGGGATCGGCTCTGATCTTGGCTCGGCTCGAGGCTCAGATCGCGCCCGACTCTGGGCTCGGCTCTGGACTCGTCTCGGCTCTAGGCTGGGCTCGGGGCTCGGATCTGGGTTCGGCTCTGGACTCGGCTCGCCTCGGCTCTAGGCTGGGCTTGGGGATTGTCTCGGGGCTCCTCTCGAGGCTCAACTCTCGGCTCGGGGCTCGGCTCGAGGCTCGGATCGATACTCGCCTCTGGGCTCGCCTCTAGGCTGGGCTCTGGGCTCGGCTCGTCTCTAGGCTGGGCTCGGGTCTCGGATCTGGGTTCGGCTCTGGACTCGGCTCGCCTCGGCTCTAGGCTGTGCGCGGGGCTCGGATCTGGGTTCGGCTCTGGACTCGGCTCGCCTCGGCTCTAGTCTGGGCTTGGGGATTGTCTCGGGGCTCGTCTTGAGGCTCGGCTCTGGGCTCGGATCTGGACTCGGCTCTAGGCTGGGATCGAGGCTCGGCTCTGGACTTGTCTTGTCTCGGCTTTGGGCTGAGCTCAGGGATCGGCTCTGCTCTTGACTCGGCTCGAGGCTCAGATCTCGCCCGAGTCTGGGCTCGGCTCTGGACTCGGCTCGGATCTAGGCTGGGCTCGAGGCTCGGCTCTGGATTTGTCTGCTCTCGGCTTTGGGCTGGCCCAAATGATCGGCTCTGCTCTTGGCTAGGCTCGAGGCTCAGCTCGCGCCCGACTCTGGGCTCGGCTCTGGACTCGGCTCGGCTCTAGGCTGTGCTCGGGGCTCGTATCTGGGTTCGGCTCTAGGCTGGTCTCCGCGATCGGCTCGGCTCTAGGCTGGGCTCAGGGCTCGGATCTGGGTTCGGCTCTGGGCTCGGCTCGCCTCGGCTCTAAGCTGGGCTTGGGGATTGTCTCGGGGCTCGTCTTGAGGCTCGGCTCTGGGCTCTGTGCTCGGCTGGGCTCGGGGCTCGGCTCGAGGCTCGGCTCAGCGCTCGGATCTAGGCCGGGCTCCGGGCTCGGCTCGGCTCTAGTCTGGGCTCGGGGCTCGGATCTGGGTTCGGCTCTGGACTCGGCTCGCCTCGGCTCTAGGCTGGGATTGGGGATTGTCTCGGGGCTCGTCTTGAGACTCGGCTCTGTGCTCTGTGCTCGGCTGGGCTCGGGGCTCGGCTCGAGGCTCGGCTCTGGGCTCGGCTCTGGACTCGTCTCTAGGCTGCGCTCGAGGCTCGGCTCTGGGCTTGTCTGCTCTCGGCTTTGGGCTGGGCTCAGGGATCGGCTCTGATCTTGGCTCGGCTCGAGGCTCAGACCGCGCCCGACTCTGGGCTCGGCTCTGGACTCGTCTCGGCTCTAGGCTGGGCTCGGGGCTCGGATCTCGGTTCGGCTCTGGACTCGGCTCGCCTCGGCTCTAGGCTGGGCTTGGGGATTTTGTCGGGGCTCGTCTCGAGGCTCGGATCTGGGCTCGGGGCTCGACTCGAGTCTCGGCTTGATACTCGGCTCTGGGCTCGCCTATAGGCTGGGCTCTGGGCTCGGCTCGGCTCTAGGCTGGGCTTGGGGATTGTCTCGGGGCTCATCTCGAGGCTCGGCTCTGGGCTCTGGGCTCGGCTGGGCTCGGGGCTCGGGTCGAGGCTCGGCTCTGGGCTCGGCTCTAGGCTGGGCTCTGGCCTCGGCTCGGCTCTAGGCTGGGCTCGGGGCTCGGATCTGGGTTCGGCTCTGGACTCGGCTCGCCTCGGCTATAGTCTGGGCTTGGGGATTGTCTCGGGGCTCGTCTCGAGGCTCGGCTCTGGGCTCTGTGCTCGGCTGGGCTCGGGGCTCGGCTCGAGGCTCGGCTCGATACTCTACTCTGGGCTCGCCTCTAGGCTGGGCTCTGGGCTCGGCTCGGCTCTAGGCTGGGCTCGGGGCTCGTATCTGGGTTCGGCTCTGGACTCGGCTCGTCTCTAGGCTGGGCTTGGGGATTGTCTCGGGGCTCGTCTCGAGGCTCGGATCTGGGCTCTGTGCTAGGCTGTGCTCGGGGCTCGGCTCGAGGCTCGGCTCTGGGCTCTGTGCTCGGCTGGGCTAGGGGCTCGGCTCGAGGCTCGGCTCTGGGCTCGGCTCTGGAGTCGGCTCGGCTCTAGGCTGGGCTCGGGGCTCGGATCTGTGTAAGTCTCTGGACTCGGCTCGCCTTGGCTCTAGGCTGGGCTTGGGGATTGTCTCGGGGCTCGTCTCGAGGCTCGGATCTGGGCTCTGTGCTTGGCTGTGCTCGGGGCTCGGCTCGAGGCTCGGCTCTGGGCTCGGCTCTCTAGTCGGCTCTACGCTGCGCTCGTACCTCGGCTCTGGACTCGGCTCGGGTCTAGGCTGGGCTCGGGGCTCTGATCTCGCTTCGGCTCTGGACTCGGCTCGCCTCGGCTCTAGGCTGGGCTTGGGGATTGTCTCGGGGCTCGTCTTGAGGCTCTGCTCTGGGCTCTGTGCTCGGCTGGGCTCAGGGCTCAGCTCGATGCCCGGCGCTGGGCTCGCCTCTAGGCTATGCTCTGGGCTCGGCTCGGCTCTAGGCTGCGCTCGGTGCTCGGATCTGTATTCGGTTCTGGACTCGGCTCGCCTCGGCTCTTGTCTGGTCTTGGGGATTGTCTCGGGGCTCGTCTCGAGGCTCGACTATTTGCTCTGTGCTCGGCTGGGCACGGGGCTCGGCTCGAGGCTCGGCTCTGGACTCGGCTCTAGGCTGGGCTCGAGGCTCGGCTCTGGGCTTGTCTGCTCTCGGCTTTGGGCTGGGCTCAGGGATCGGCTCTGGACTCGGCTCTAGGCTGGGCTCGAGGCTCGGATCTCGTTTCGGCTCTGGACTCGGCTCGCCTCGGTTCTAGCCTGGGCTTGGGGATTGTCTCGGGGCTCGTCTCGAGGCTCGGATCTGGGCTCTGTGCTCGGCTGTGCTCGGGGCTCGGCTCTAGGCTCGGCTCTGGGCTCGGCTCTCTACTCGGCTCTAGGCTGCGCTCGTACCTCGGCTCTGGGCTCGGCTCGGCTCTATGCTGGGCTTGGGGAATGTCTCGGGGCTCGTCTCGAGGCTCGGCTCTGGGCTCTGTGCTCGGCTGGGCTAGGGGCTCGGCTCGAGGCTCGGCTCTGGGCTCGGCTCTGGAGTCGGCTCGGCTCTAGGCTGGGCTCGGGGCTCGGCTCGAGGCTCAGCTCTGGGCTCGGCTCTAGGCTGCGCTCCAGACTCGGCTCTGCTCTACTCTGGGCTCACGGCTCGGATCTGGGTTCGGCTCTGGACTCGGCTCGCCTCGGCTCTAGGCTGGGCTTGTGGATTGTCCCGGAGCTCGACTCGAGGCTCGGCTCTGGGCCTTGTGCTCGGCTGGGCTCGAGGCTCGGCTCGAGTCTCGGCTCTGGGCTCGGCTCTGGACTCGGCTCTAGGCTGGGCTCGAGGCTCGGTTCTGGGCTTGTCTGCTCTAGGCGTTGGGCTTGGCTCAGCGATCGGCTCTGCTCTTGGCTCGGCTCGAGGCTCAGCTCACGCCCGACTCTCGGCTCGGCTCTGGACTCGGCTCGGCTCTAGGCTGGGCTCGGGGCTCGGATCTTGGTTCGGCTCTGGACTCGGCTCGCCTCGGCTCTAGGCTGTCCTTCGGGATTGTCTCGGGGCTCGTCTCGAGGCTCTGCTCTGGGCTCTGTGCTCGGCTGGGCTCGGGGCTCGGTTCGAGGCTCGGCTCTGGGCTCGGCTCTGGACTCGGCTCTAGGCTGCGCTAGTAGCTAGGCTCTGGACTCGGCTCGGCTCTAGGCTGGGCTCTAGACTCGGCACTGCTCTACTCTGGGCTCGGGGCTCGGATCTGGGTTCGGCTCTGGACTCGGCTCGCCTCGGCTCTAGTCTGGGCTCTGGGATTGTCTCGGGGCTCGGCTCGAGGCACGGATCTGGGCTCGGCTCTAGGCTGTGCTCTAGACTCGGCACTGCTCTACTCTGGGCTCGGGGATCGGATCTGGGTTCGGCTCTGGACTCGGCTCACCTCGGCTCTAGGCTGGGCTCTGTGATTGTCTCGTGGCTCGGCTCGAGGCTCGGCTCTGTGCTCTGTGATCGGCTGGGCTCGGGGCTCAGCTCGAGGCTCGGCTCTGGGCTCGGCTCTGGACTCGTCACTAGGCTGGGCTCGGGGCTCGGATCTGGGTTCGTCTCTGGACTCGGCTCGCCTCGGCTCTAGGCTGGGCTTGGGGATTGTCTCGGGGCTCGTCTTGAGGCTCGCCTCTGGGCTCTGTGCTCGGCTGGGCTAGGGGCTCGGCTCCAGGCTCGGCTCTGGGCTCGCATCTAGGCTGGGCTCTCGGCTCGGCTCGGCTCTAGGCTGGGCTCTCGGCTCGGATCTGGGTTCGGCTCTGGACTCGGCTCGCCTCGGCTCTAGGCTGTGCTTCGGGATTGTCTCGGGGCTCGTCTCGAGGCTCTGCTCTGGGCTCTGTGCTCGGCTGGGCTCGGGGCTCGGTTCGAGGCTCGGCTCTGGGCTCGGCTCTGGACTCGGCTCTAGGCTGCGCTAGTAGCTAGGCTCTGGACTCGGCTCGTCTCTAGGCTGGGCTCTAGACTCGGCACTGCTGTACTCTGGGCTCGGGGCTCGGATCTGGGTTCGGCTCTGGACTCGGCTCGCCTCGGCTCTAGTCTGGGCTCTGGGATTGTCTCGGGGCTCGGCTCGAGGCTCGGCTCTGGGCTTGGCTCTAGGCTGCGCTCTAGACTCGGCACTGCTCTACTCTGGGCTCGGGGCTCCGATCTGGGTTCGGCTCTGGACTCGGCTCACCTCGGCTCTAGGCTGGGCTCTGTGATTGTCTCGTGGCTCGGCTCGAGGCTCGGCTCTGTGCTCTGTGATCGGCTGGGCTCGGGGCTCAGCTCGAAGCTCGGCTCTGGGCTCGGCTCTGGACTCGTCTCTAGGCTGCGCTCGAGGCTCGGCTCTGGGCTTGTCTGCTCTCGGCTTTGGGCTGGGCTCAGGGATCGGCTCTGCTCTTGGCTCGGCTCGAGGCTCAGATCACGCCCGACTCTGGGCTCGGCTCTGGACTCGTCCCGGCTCTAAGCTGGGCTCGGGGCTCGGATCTCGGTTCGGCTCTGGACTCGGCTCGCCTCGGCTCTAGGCTGGGCTTGGGTATTGTCTCGGGACTCGTCTCGAGGCTCGGCTCTGGGCTCTGTGCTCGGCTGGGCTCAGGGCTCGGCTCGATGCCCGGCACTGGGCTCGGCTCTAGGCTATGCTCTGGGCTCGGCTCGGCTCTAGGCTGCGCTCGGTGCTCGGATCTGTGTTCGGCTCTAGACTCGGCTCTCCTCGGCTCTAGTCTGGGCTTGGGGATTGTCTCGGGGCTCGTCTCGAGCCTCGGATCTGGGCTCTGTGCTCGACTGGGCTCGGGGCTCGGCTCGAGGCTCGGCTCTGGGCTCGGCTCTCTACTCGGCTCTAGGCTGCGCTCCTACCTCGGCTCTGGACTCGGCTCGGCTCTAGGCTGAGCTCGGGGCTCGGATCTGGGTTCGGCTCTGGACTCGGCTCGCCTCGGCTCTAGGCTGGGCTTGGGGATTGTCTCGGGGCTCGTCTCGAGGCTCGGCTCTGGGCTCTGTGCTCGGCTGGGCTCGGGGCTCGGCTCGAGGCACAGCTCAGGGCTCGGCTCTAGGCTGGGCTCCGGGCTCGGCTCGTCTCTAGGCTGGGCTCGGGGCTCGGATCTGGGTTCGGCTCTGGACTCGGCTCGCCTCGGCTCTAGGCTGGGCTTGGGGATTGTCTCGGGGCTCGTCTTGAGGCTCGCCTCTGGGCTGTGTGCTCGGCTGGGCTAGGGGCTTGGCTCCAGGCTCGGCTCTGGGCTCGCCTCTAGGCTGGGCTCTCGGCTCGGCTCGGCTCTAGGCTGGGCTCTCGGCTCGGATCTGGGTTCGGCTCTGGACGCGGCTCGCCTCGGCTCTAGGCTGGGCTTGGGGATTGTCTCGGGGCTCGTCTCGAGGCTCGTCTCTAGGCTCTATGCTCGACTGGTCTCGGGGCTCGGCTCGAGGCTCGGCTCGAGGCTCGGCTCTGGGCTCGCCTCTAGGCTGGGCTCTGGGCTCGGCTCGGCTCTTGCCTGGGCTCGGGGCTCGGATCTGGGTTCGGCTCTGGACTCGGCTCGCCTCGGCTCTAGGCTGGGCTTGGGGATTGTCTCGGGGCTCGTCTCGAGGCTCGGCTCTGGGCTCTGTGCTCGGCTGGGCTCGGTTCGTGGCTCGAGGCTCGGCTCTGAACTCGGCTCTGGACTCGGCTCTAGGCTGGGCTCGAGTCTCGGCTCAGAGCTTGTCTGCTCTCGGCTTTGGGCTGGGCTCAGGGATCGGCTCTTCTCTTGGCTCGGCTTAAGGCACAGATAGCGGCCGACTCTGGGCTCGGCTCTGGACTCAGCTCGGCTCTAGGCTGGGCTCGGGGCTCGGCTCGGGGTTCGGCTCTGGACTCGGCTCTAGGCTGCGCTCGTAGCTCGGCTCTGGACTCGGCTCGGCTCTAGGCTGGGCTCGGGGCTCGGATCTGGGTTTGGCTCTGGACTCGGCTCTCTTCGGCTCTAGACTGGGCTTGGGGATTGTCTCGAGGCTCGTCTCGAGGCTCAGCTCTGGGCTCTGTGCTCGGCTGGGCTCGGGGCTCGGCTCGAGGCTCGGCTCTGGGCTCGGCTCTAGGCTGGGCTCTGGGCTCGTCTCGGCTCTAGCTTGGGCTTGGGGATTGTCTCGGGGCTCGTCTTGAGGCTCGGCTCTGGGCTCTGGGCTCGGCTGGGCTCGGGGCTCGGCTCGAGGCTCGGCTAGAGGCTCGGCTCTGGACTCGGATCTAGGCTGGGCTTGGGGATTGTCTCGGGGCTCTTCTCGAGGCTCGGCTCTGGACTCGTCTCTAGGCTTGGCTCGAGGCTCGGCTCTGGACTTGTCTGTACTCGGCTTTGGGCTGGGCTCAATGATCGGCTCTGCTCGTGGCTCGGCTCGAGGCTCAGATCGCGCCCGACTCTCGGTTCGGCTCTGGACTCGGCTCGCCTCGGCTCTAGGATGGGCTTGGTGATTGTCACAGTGCTCGTGTCGAGGCACGGCTCTGGGCTCTGTGCTCGGCTGGGCTCGGGTATCGGCTAGAGGCTCGGCTCTGGGCTCGGTTCTGGACTCGACTCTAGGCTGGGCGCGAGGCTCGGCTCTGGCCTTGTCTGCTCTCGGCGTTGGGCTGGGCTCAGGGATCGGCTCTGCTCTTGGCTCGGCTCGAGGCTCAGCTCGCGCCCGACTCTCGGCTCGGCTCTGGACTCGTCTCTAGGCTGGTCTCTGGACTCGGCTCGGCTCTAGGCCGGGCTCGGAGCTCGGATCTGGGTTCGGATCTGGACTCGGCTCGCTTCGGCTCTAGGCTAGGCTTGGGTATTGTCTCAGGGCTCGTCTTGAGGCTCTGTTCTGGGCTCTGTGCTCGGCTGGGCTTGGGGCTCGGCTCGAGGATCGGCTCAATACTCGGCTCTGGGCTCGCCTCTAGGCTGGGCTCTGGGCTCGGCTCGGCTCTACGCTGGGCTCGGGGCTCGGATCTGGGTTCGGCTCTGGACTCGGCTCGCCTCGGCTGTAGGCTGGTCTTGGGGATTTTCTCTGGGCTCGGCTCGAGGCTCGGCCCTGGGCTCCGCTCTGTACTCGGCTCTAGGCTGGGCTCGAGGCTCAGCTCAGGGCTTGTCTGCTCTCGACTTTAGGCTTGGCTCAGGGATCGGCTCTGCTCTTGGCTCAGCTCGAGGCTCAGATCTCGGCCGACTCTGGGCTCGGCTCTGGACTCGGCTCGGCTCTAGGCTGGGCTCGGGGCTCGGATCTGGGTTCGGCTCTGGACTCGGCTCGCCTCGGCTCTAGGCTGGGCTTGGGGATTGTCTCGGGGCTCGTCTCGAGGCTCGGCTCTGGGCTCCTCCCTGGACTCTGCTCGGCTCTAAGCTGGGCTCGCGGCTCGGATCTGGGCTCGGCTCTAGGCTGGGCTTGGGGAATGTCTCGGGGCTCGTCTCGAGGCTCGGCTCTGGGCTCTGTGCTCGGCTGGGCTCGGGGCTCGGCTCGAGGCTCGGCTCAGTTCTCGGCTCTGTACTCGGCTCGGCTCTAGGCTGGCCTCGGGGATCGGATCTGGGTTCGGCTCTGGACTCGGCTCGCCTCGGCTCTAGGCTGTGCTTGGGGATTTTCTCGGGGCTCGTCTCGAGGCTTGGCTTTGGGCTCTGTGCTCGGCTCGGCTCGGGGCTCGGCTCGAGGCTCGGCTCTGGGCTCGGCTCTAGGCTGGGCTCTGGCCTCGGCTCGGCTCTAGGCTGGGCTCGTGGCTCGGCTCTGGGCTCGGCTCTGGACTCGGCTCTAGGCTGGGCTCGAGTCTCGGCTCTGGGCTTGTCTTCCCTCGACTTTGGGCTGAGCTCAGGGATCGGCTCTGCTATTGGCTCGGCTCGAGGCTCAGATCGCTCCCGACTCTGGGCTCGGCTCTACACTCGGCTCGGCTCTACGCTGGGCTCGGTGCTCGGATCTGGGTTCGGCTCTGGACTTGGCTCGCCTCGGTTCTAGGCTGGGCTTGGGGATTGTCTCGGGGCTCGTCTCGAGGCTCGTCTCTGGGCTCTGTGCTCGGATGGGCTCGGGGCTAGGCTCGAGGCTCGGCTCTGGGCTCGGCTCCAGGCTGGGCTCTAGCCTCGGTTCGGCTCTAGGCTGGGCTCGGGGCTCGGATCTGGCTTCGGCTCTGGACTCGGCTCGCCTCGGCTCTTGGCTGGGCTTGGGGATTGTCTCGGGGCTCGTCTCGAGGCTCGGTTCTGGCCTCTGTTCTCGGCTGGGCTCGGGGCTCGGATCGAGGCTCGGCTCTAGGCTCGGCTCTGGACTCGGCTCGGCTCTAGGCTGGGCTCCGGGCTCGGATCTGGGTTCGGCTCTGGACTCGGCTCGCCTCGGCTCTAGGCTGGGTTCGTGGCTCGGATCTGGGCTCGGCTCTAGGCTGGGCTTTGGGATTGTCTCGGGGCTCGGCTCGAGGCTCGGCTCCGGGCTCTGTGATCGGCTGGGCTCGGGGCTCAGCTTGAGGCTCGGCTCTGGGCTCTGTGCTCGGATGGGCTCGGGGCTAGGCTCGAGGCTCGGCTCTGGGCTCGGCTCTAGGCTGGGCTCGGGGCTCGGATCTGGGTTCGGCTCTGGGCTCGGCTCGCCTCGGCTCTAGGCTGGGCTTGGGGATGGTCTCGCGGCTCGTCTCGAGGCTCGGCTCTGGGCTCCGCTCTAGACTCGGCTCTAGGCTGGGCTCGAGGCTCGGCTCTGGACTTGTATGTACTCGGCTTTGGTCTGGGCTCAATGATCGGCTCTGCTCATGGCTCGGCTCGAGGCTCAGCTCTTGCCCCACTCTCGGCTCGGCTCTGGACTCGGCTCGGCTCTAGGCTGGGCTCGGGGCTCGGATCTGGGTTCGGCTCTGGACTCGGCTCGCCTCGGCTCTAGGCTGGGCTCGGGGCTCGGCTCGAGGCTCGGCTCTGGGCTCGGCTCTGGACTCGACTCTAGGCCGGGCTCGAGACTCGGCTCTGGCCTTGTCTGCTCTCGGCGTTGGGCTGGGCTCAGGGATCGGCTCTGCTCTTGGCTCCGCTCGAGGCTCAGCTCGCGCCATTTCTGGGCTCGGCTCTGGACTCGGCTCGGCTCTGGGCTCGGCTCTCTACTCGGCTCTAGGCTGCGCTCGTACCTCGGCTCTGGACTCGGCTCGGCTCTAGGCTGAGCTCGGGGCTCGGATCTGGGTTCGGCTCTGGACTCGGCTCGCCTCGGCTCTAGGCTGGGCTTGGGGATTGTCTCGGGGCTCGTCTTGAGGCTCTGCTCTGGGCTCTGTGCTCGGCTGGGCTCGGGGCTCGGCTCGAGGCACAGCTCAGGGCTCGGCTCTAGGCTGGGCTCCGGGCTCGGCTCGTCTCTAGGCTGGGCTCGGGGCTCGGATCTGGGTTCGGCTCTGGACTCGGCTCGCCTCGGCTCTAGGCTGGGCTTGGGGATTGTCTCGGGGCTCGTCTTGAGGCTCGCCTCTGGGCTGTGTGCTCGGCTGGGCTAGGGGCTTGGCTCCAGGCTCGGCTCTGGGCTCGCCTCTAGGCTGGGCTCTCGGCTCGGCTCGGCTCTAGGCTGGGCTCTCGGCTCGGATCTGGGTTCGGCTCTGGACGCGGCTCGCCTCGGCTCTAGGCTGGGCTTGGGGATTGTCTCGGGGCTCGTCTCGAGGCTCGTCTCTAGGCTCTATGCTCGACTGGTCTCGGGGCTCGGCTCGAGGCTCGGCTCGAGGCTCGGCTCTGGGCTCGCCTCTAGGCTGGGCTCTGGGCTCGGCTCGGCTCTTGCCTGGGCTCGGGGCTCGGATCTGGGTTCGGCTCTGGACTCGGCTCGCCTCGGCTCTAGGCTGGGCTTGGGGATTGTCTCGGGGCTCGTCTCGAGGCTCGGCTCTGGGCTCTGTGCTCGGCTGGGCTCGGTTCGTGGCTCGAGGCTCGGCTCTGAACTCGGCTCTGGACTCGGCTCTAGGCTGGGCTCGAGTCTCGGCTCAGAGCTTGTCTGCTCTCGGCTTTGGGCTGGGCTCAGGGATCGGCTCTTCTCTTGGCTCGGCTTAAGGCACAGATAGCGGCCGACTCTGGGCTCGGCTCTGGACTCAGCTCGGCTCTAGGCTGGGCTCGGGGCTCGGCTCGGGGTTCGGCTCTGGACTCGGCTCTAGGCTGCGCTCGTAGCTCGGCTCTGGACTCGGCTCGGCTCTAGGCTGGGCTCGGGGCTCGGATCTGGGTTTGGCTCTGGATTCGGCTCTCTTCGGCTCTAGACTGGGCTTGGGGATTGTCTCGAGGCTCGTCTCGAGGCTCAGCTCTGGGCTCTGTGCTCGGCTGGGCTCGGGGCTCGGCTCGAGGCTCGGCTCTGGGCTCGGCTCTAGGCTGGGCTCTGGGCTCGTCTCGGCTCTAGCTTGGGCTTGGGGATTGTCTCGGGGCTCGTCTTGAGGCTCGGCTCTGGGCTCTGGGCTCGGCTGGGCTCGGGGCTCGGCTCGAGGCTCGGCTAGAGGCTCGGCTCTGGACTCGGATCTAGGCTGGGCTTGGGGATTGTCTCGGGGCTCTTCTCGAGGCTCGGCTCTGGACTCGTCTCTAGGCTTGGCTCGAGGCTCGGCTCTGGACTTGTCTGTACTCGGCTTTGGGCTGGGCTCAATGATCGGCTCTGCTCGTGGCTCGGCTCGAGGCTCAGATCGCGCCCGACTCTCGGTTCGGCTCTGGACTCGGCTCGCCTCGGCTCTAGGCTGGGCTTGGTGATTGTCACAGTGCTCGTGTCGAGGCACGGCTCTGGGCTCTGTGCTCGGCTGGGCTCGGGTATCGGCTAGAGGCTCGGCTCTGGGCTCGGTTCTGGACTCGACTCTAGGCTGGGCTCGAGGCTCGGCTCTGGCCTTGTCTGCTCTCGGCGTTGGGCTGGGCTCAGGGATCGGCTCTGCTCTTGGCTCCGCTCGAGGCTCAGCTCGCGCCCGACTCTCTGCTCGGCTCTGGACTAGGCTCGGCTCTAGGCTGGGCTCGTGGCTCGGATCTGGGTTCGGCTCTGGACTCGGCTCGCCTCGGCTCTATGCTGGGCTTGGGGATTGTCTCTAGGCTCGTCTCGAGGCTCGGCTCTGGGCTCTGTGCTCGGCTGGGCTCGGGGCTCGGCTCGAGGCTCGTCTCTGGGCTCGGCTCTGGACTCGGCTCGGCTCTAGGCTGTGCTCGTGGCTCGGATCTGTGGTCGGCTCTAGGCTGGGCTTGGGGATTGGCTCGGGGCTCGTCTCGAGGCTCGGCTCTGGGCTCTGTGCTCGGCTGGGCTCGGGGCTTGGCTCGAGGCTCGGCTCACTCCTCTGCTCTGGGTTCGCCTCTAGGCTGGGCTCTCGTCTCGGCTCGGCTCTAGGCTGCGCTCGAGGCTCGGCTCTGGGCTTGTCTGCTCTCGGCGTTGGGTTTGGCTCAGGGATCGGCTCTGCTCTTGGCTCGGCTCGAGGCTCAGATCTCGGCCGACTCTGGGCTCGGCTCTGGACTCGGCTCGGCTCTAGGCTGGGCTCGGGGCTCGGATCTGGGTTCGGCTCTGGACTCGGCTCGCCTCGGCTCTAGGCTGGGCTTGGGGATTGTCTCGGGGCTCGTCTCGAGGCTCGGCTCTGGGCTCCTCCCTGGACTCTGCTCGGCTCTAAGCTGGGCTCGCGGCTCGGATCTGGGCTCGGCTCTAGGCTGGGCTTGGGGAATGTCTCGGGGCTCGTCTCGAGGCTCGGCTCTGGGCTCTGTGCTCGGCTGGGCTCGGGGCTCGGCTCGAGGCTCGGCTCAGTTCTCGGCTCTGTACTCGGCTCGGCTCTAGGCTGGCCTCGGGGATCGGATCTGGGTTCGGCTCTGGACTCGGCTCGCCTCGGCTCTAGGCTGTGCTTGGGGATTTTCTCGGGGCTCGTCTCGAGGCTTGGCTTTGGGCTCTGTGCTCGG